>NC_081373.1:51011863-51344363 GCF_030684315.1 Stegostoma tigrinum
TAGGTAGGAAATTGAGGTGCGGCTTGAGGTGGGAGGAAGGGATGGGTGAGAGGAAGAACAGGTTAGGGAGGCGGAGACAAGCTGGGCTGGTTTTGGGATGCAGTGGAAGGGAAGATTTTGAAGCTGGTGAAATCCACATTGATACCATTGGGCTGCAGGGTTCCCAAGTGGAATATGAGTTGCTGTTCCTGCAACCTTCGGGTGGCATCATTGTGGCACTGCAGGAGGCCCATGATGGACATGTTGTCTGAGGAATGGGAGGGAGAGTTAAAATGGTTCGCGACTGGGAGGTGCAGTTGTTTATTGCGAACCGAGCGGAGGTGTTCTGCAAAGCGGTCCCCAAGCCTCTGCTTGGTTTCCCCAGTGTAGAGGAAGACACACCGGGTACAATGGATACAGTACACCACATTGGCAGATGTGCAGGTGAACATCTGCTTAATATAGAACGTCATCTTGGGGCACAAGTAGGTTCAGGAACAACATCTTTCTGGCCGTTATCAGAGTGCGGAATGGATTCTAGCCTCAAATAATGTAATCTGCAAAGTAACCTGGACGCCTCTAAGTCTTTTTGATCTGTAGATCCTTTGCTTGCTGTGATCTGCCTGGACCGCTTTTAAACAAAGCTTTTCACTGTATTTCGGTACACGGGACAATATAATCAATCAACCAAGAAAATGACAAGATAAATCAATCTGATTGAACATGGCCATTTTTTTTCTTCCTCCACACTGCAGCATCTGGAGGCTGATCTTCGAACATCGGAACATTGGTAACTCTAAATGAATTTTCCAGCTGCTTTATCCTTCCAAACGCAAGTGAGGAGAGATGTATACACTTGCACACACTGGAGTTCAGAAAAATGAGAGGGGACCTGATTGAGGAAAATATAAAATACTAAAGGGGACTGATGAGGTGGACGTACCCCCTTGTGGGACATTCTCGCCAAAATGGGCATGGATATAGAGAGAGGGCATAGATTCAAAACTGAGATGAGGAGAAGCTAGTTCTCTCAGAGGGTTATGAATCTGTGGAACTCACTGCCCCAGAGTGCAGTGGGGGCAGAATCAATCAACAGATTCAGGAAAGAAACAGATACATTTCTGATGAAAAGTGCAATAAAGGTCTATGAGGAGCAGGCTAGAAAATGAGAGTTGACACCAGGATAAAATCATTCATGATCATGTTAAATGACAGAGTGGATTCGAAGGGTTAAAGTGCCCACCCACTCCTAATTGTCAACATTTGTCAATCTAGTTGCTCCTGTTTTATACAACTACCAAAGGCTAGATGTGGAGGAAATATTTCCACTCATCCAGGAATCCCAAACTACAGGACTTAGTTACAGAATGACGGGACACTCATTTAAATCTGAGATCACAGAATCCCTACAGTGTGGAAGCAGGCCATTTGGCCCCTTGGGTCTGCAATGATCCTCGAAAGTTTCTTTTCCCAAATGTCTGGAATTCTCCACCCCACAGGGTTGCGGGAAGTTCAATCGCCAAATATTTATAGAGGGAGGGAGATAAATTTGGAAAATATCCTGGAGTTGGTAGCTATGCTGAGTTAAAGTGAAAGAACGAGGCCTCGGGCAGTTTAACCATTACTTTGTAGAATGGTGCAGCAGGTTTGAGGGGCTGAATAGCCTAGTCCTGCTCCTACGTCTTATGTTATACCCCTCTCCACCTCCACCTGGTTTTGTCCTTCAGTTCAAAACAACGTGCATTTATGTAGCACCTGTAAATTAGAAAAATCTGTCTCCAGGTGCTTTGCGTGAGAATTATGAAACAAGACACTAAAGCCTTGAGTAGGAGGTATTATTACGGAAGAGAAAAAGGTGGTCAAATAGATGGGAAAGAAACAGGAAACAGACTCAAGGAAGAGAGAGAGAGAGAGAGAGAGGGAGAGAGAGAGAGATGGTGGAGGGTGGTGGCGCAGTGGTGGGAATTCCAGTGCATAGGGTCCAGGGCACATCAGTGATTAAAGCAATAACAGTGAGTTCTCCACCAGGTTGTAAAGCTGGAGATGGGGAACATGGCCATATCATAGAGATATATACATACATACGTAAAATATATATAATATTTATATTGTGTAAGGAACCAGAATGGCTGGAACATGGAAGGAGACCATTTGGCCTATTGAATCCAACTGGCTTGTTCAGAAAACATAATTAGCTCAACCCGCTGTCTCGTCCTTGCCCTGTAAATGCAAAACTCAACCGAATGGCATCATCTGTGACCCAGCCATCAGTACATCCAATTTCTTTTCGAAAGCTATCATTAACGTTCCTCCATCACACTCTCGGGCAATTCATTCCACACCTGGATAACACAGGGTGTGAAATTAAATATTCTCCTGTGGTTCTTTTACCCATTTACTGTAAATCTGTGTTCTCGTCTTTGTGACCTTTCTGTTGAAAGAAACAGTTTGCTTCTGTCCATCTCTAGACTCCTCAGGATTTTGAATACCTTGGTCAAATCTCCTACCCTCTCTTCCCCAAGGAGAATAGCCCTTGCCTATTCGATCTGCAATCCTAACTAAGTCCCTCATCTCTGGAGTCAATCTTGTTAATTCTATGCACTCTCTCTAAAGGCTTCCTCAAGACAGAGCGTTAAGGCCAGGTCTGTGTTTCTCACTCATGTATGTTCTCTCTAAATTTACAAAACCTGGGATCCCACTGGATTCCTTAGCAACATTTTTAACCTGCCGTGGCCCCCTGAACAACTGGTTCCCCTGCTCCCTCTCTCCCTTTTATACTTGTACCTTTGTAGTTTCAGAGGTCAGTCGGGAAGATAGTTAGTACGTGGTTCAGATTAATATGGGTTCAATTCCAGTCCCAGCTGAGGTGGAAGTAAAACCCTTAGAATGAAAGGTACTGGCAAAGATTACCAAGGAAATGGCTCAGGATGAAGTATCAGCCAACAAGGTGACAACGATCTACCCTTTTAGATCCTGTTATTTGTAGGGAATTAGCTCTAAAGGGGTTGACGTTCCTGTTACATTGGCTCCACCTTTTCCACTGAAGTCTTGCACAGTTTGGTGGAGGTCAAAGGTTGGTGAGGCTGGTTGGCTCTCCGAGCTGGTCCATTAGTTCGCAGACATTTCGTTACCCTGCTGGGTAACATCATCACTGCAGCCTCCAATGAAACTTGTCTCCATTCACACGGATAAGGAGAACCATGAGTTCAATTGGGACAACGTCAGGGTTCTAGGACAGGCCAAACAGAGACAAACACGGGAGTTTCTAGAGGCCTGGTTGTCTACCAAGAAGGTCATCAATAAACACATAGAATTTGGGGCGGCACGGTGGCTCAATGGTTAGCACTGCAGCCTCGCAGCGCCAGGGACCCGGGTTCAATTCCAGCCTCGGGCGACTGTCTGTCTGGAATTTGCACGTTCTCCGTGTGCCACAGTCCAAAGATGTGCAGGCTAGGTGGATTGGCCATGCTAAATTGCCCGTAGTGTTCAGGGGTGTGTGGGTTATAGGGGGATTGGTCTGGGTGGGACGCTCCAACGGGCGGTGTGGACTTGTTGGGCTGAAAGGCCTGTTTCCACACTGTAGGGAATCTAATCTAATTAGCCCCTATCTTTAGATCACGGAGAGGAAAAACCGAAAATGGGGTAATGAAATCCAACGGACCCCAGAGTTTAAATACCAGGTGGGAAAACACGACAGCGCCTCATCGGAGGCTGCACTGATGATGTTACCCAGCAGGGTAATGAAACGCTTGCAAACTAGCGAACCAGCTCGGTGAGCGAACCACGCCACAGCACCCACAACCCAAGCTACAGATCCGTTCAAGAGATAAAAGGTTCCAAACCAGCTTTCAGACAGCATAGATGTATCTGTGATGGCTCCCTAAGGTGCTAGGAACAATACTTGACCTAATGTGGCTGTACTTCTCACTATCATGCAGTGATTCCACTTGTTAATTAAGAACGATGCCTCTTCTGTAGATATTTCAGAGAGGTGTATCCTCTATCACTTTTCACTAGACAGGCACAAGACAAAGAAAAGACAACACTGGACTGCTGGCAGTGAACTAACCCCTGAAAAAAAAAGCCCTTACCCAGTCCCACATACTGATAGAAGTGGCAAATCCTGCAGAATGCCAGCAGTGGCCGACTGGGAAAACACCATAGCTTATCTTGTCTCTTTTCATTCTTCTGAGTGACATGTGTCACATGTCACTCCTCTATGTTAAACTACATCTGCCACACGCTCACCCAGTCCATCAGTCTGTTTCTGCCCTCTTCAAGCTTATCATTATCCTGCTCACTTCCAAGACATGTTCAAAGTTTGAAATTGTGCCCTGTACTCAAGTTTCGATCTGTCAAGTAAAGCCCTGGCCATGGAGATGGTGGACAGGCTTTGAGGAGTCAGAGGGTGAGTTACTTAAAGAATTCCAAGTCTCTGACCTGTGCTTATAAGCACAGTATTCATAGGATCGAGATTGATTAATCTTCTGGTGAACAGTAATCCCATGTTGTGACTGACTATTCATGATAGGGTCACATGTCAGAGGTAGCCTGAATTCTGGAATCGGTTTAGCTGTGTGCAGCAGCCTGGGGCTTAAATCCTCGAGAGGATTTAAGTCAGGAATACCAGTGGTGGCTCCTAAATCACATGCAGCAGAAGGGAGGTGGCTAGCCACTAGGGCTTTAGGTACAGAATTTCTCAATTATTAATCCACCAGCTCCCAACATAAATCCAAACGCCTTATCCCAGCATCTAATCCAGCTGAGTTCACCCTCCCACAAACCAACAATTTTGTGTATGTTTTGTGACTGGATTTTAAGATGCCTCCAGCAAACCAAAACACAAATATCGCTCTTCATCACTGTAGCTTTCAATACGGTGAGAATATATTTGTACAACTGTACCCTGTTTTTAGCCACTCCAATTGACACAACAGTATCAAGTGCTGACTACACAGGGGACTAGATTCCTGCCTTCTCATCCTTTAGTGATAAAATCGGGATGAGTAAACGGCGACAGTTTGCGGACAGAAATTGCCATTTGCCGAGATTTAACATTCCCCGATTATTCCACCTTCTACACCATTTCCCCAGCAATTCTGACAGTGAAAACAACCCAAGGGAAGAAACATAATCATGCTTGTCTCCTCGCATACATCACCTTGTCCAGGGCAGTTAGGGATTGGGTGGGACCAAACGTAGACTCAGTGACCCTTTCGACGATCAACTTCAGTCGGCCAGTAACGGCCGGCTGACCTCCCGGTCACCGCTCACTTCAACTCCCCTCACCACCCCGCGCCCTCCCACCCAACCCCCCCTCCGACATGTCCGTCTTCAGCCCCCTCCGGTGTCGCAGTGAATCAGATCGCAAATCTTGAGGAACAGCACCTTACCTTCCACCTGGGCAGCCTATGGCCCAGGGGACTCGACGTCGAGCACTCCAATTTCAAACATCCTTCCCACCCATCCCCCAGCTCCCCTTCCAGCCCCATCTCCTCCCTTCCATTCTGCCTACCGACCCTCCCAGCTACCAATCGCATTCATCCCTCCCGTTGATCAACCAGGTTGTAGCTACCAGCAGTGTCCAGCTACGACCACTATTCCACTAACTCCCTCCCCCCTCTTTATCTGCAGCTCCCCCTACCCTCACATCCAGTCCTGAAGAAGGGTAATACCTGAAACATTGACTGCTCCTTTCCTCCCTGGCCTGCAATGTTCTTCCAGACTCCTGTTGGTCTATCTCAGATTTCAGCCTCTGCAGGTTTTAGATTTAGATTTAGATTGTATTGTCACATCTACTAAGCGAAGGAAAACATGAAAAGTGCACATAGTCACCATTTCCTGGCACCATCTTGGTTACAGAACCAGAATCAAATATTTAACAGAGTCCGAGGGCAGAAAAGGAAGTCCGGATCTCAAAAGCCAAAGTCCCATCTCCATAAATGTGCCCGGAACGCTCAGTCGCAGCTACAGCCTGGAGACTAGGCCGGCCCTTGAACCGGGCCCAGAGGGGCTGCACCACTGCCGACACCGTCAATCCCAATGCCAGGGCACCCAGGATGGGAGAAAGGCCCACTCCTGCCACCAAATCTATCACTGATTGCCAGGAATTGGGGCCCAGGAGGAACCGAGAACGTTGCCACCTCATCGGATTGCTCAATCTGCCATCGCTCCGCGCTGGATCCACTGCCGCTGCGGTACACAGCTTGCACTGGATCCACTGACCCGACGGTATACGGCCTGCACTGGATCCACTGACCCCGCGGTACACGGCCCGTGCTGGATCCACTGCCGCTGTGTTACACGGCCTGTGCTGGATCCACTGTCATTGCGGTATACGGCCTGCACTGGATCCACTGACCCTGTGGTACACGGCCTGCACTGGATCCACTGACCCCGCGGTACACGGCCCGTGCTGGATCCACTGCCGCTGTGGTACACGGCCCGTGCTGGATCCACTGCCGCTGTGGTACACGGCCCGTGCTGGATCCACTGTCATTGCGGTGCACAGCCAGCGTTGGGTCCACTGACCTTGCGGTACACGGCCTGCGCTGGATCCACTGACCCTGTGGTATACGGCCTGCACTGGATCCACTGACCTTGCGGTACATGGCCTGAGCTGGATCCACTGACCTCGCGGTACACAGCCTGCACTGGATCCACTGCCGCTGTGGTACACGGCCCTTGCTGGATCCACTGACCCTGCGGTACACGGCCTGCACTGCATCCACTGACCCTGTGGTATACGGCCTGCACTGGATCCACTGACCTTGTGGTACATGGCCCGTGCTGGATCAACTGACCCTGCAGTACATGGCCAACACTTGATCCACTGCCGCTACGGTACATGACCAGCGCGTTCAGCTCCTGTATAGTTTCTCGTCACGACTGTAATTGGCCCATAAACGTTGTCCTCACCAGCGACGTTCACATCTCGTAAACAGATGGACAAACGGAACACAGTGTTGCTCCCAAGGCTGCAGAAAGAGCCAGCAGTTTCAGGCACTCACTGAAAGCCCCAGCACAGGTATACACATCTCAGTGAGGGGCATGCTGTGGTGAATCAGAGAACTGCAACACCTGGAGGCCGACTTTTGGACCTCAAACCTGCTCACGTCAGAGTGAACGGATTCAGACTTCCCAGGCGTCCTGCACAAAATCAACAGCTTTGGATCATTTGGTCAATCTCCTGGTGTCTGGGGCTAGCTGCACTGACAGCAAAGCTCCAAAGAGATCGGGGATAGCGCTATCAGTGGCCGCAGATGGTTTAAGATGGCAACAAAGAGATGGTGCCGAAAACGGGGGCTACGCTGGTGCGGACGGGCTCAGCAAGACTGATATTTTCAACTTCTAACTTTGCTATTTTTCTAATTTATTCCGACCATCTACATTGCTGCACTTCTTATTTCTTCACTTGTCTCATGCTTTTTGTTTCCTAAGCATTTGATCTTCAGTACCTGCACCTGGGTAACTTTGTCCCTGAGATGGTGCTGTAATGCAGCGACTGTAAACGTTTCACTGCATTCACTTCAGTACAAGCGGCAATAAAACTAAACCACTTCATTTCAATACCAAGTGCAGCCTCTTACAAAATGTGGAGCCTGCAGAGGATTATATGACTCACATCCAGGGCAGTGTGCATTGTCACTCATTGGAACAAGCTGCACTGAGCCCTGAGAGACACAGCTCCTCAGTGACACTTCATGGTCAATCACAGTTACACAGATATTTTGCAAGTGACATTCTTGACGACCTTCAAGGTGATGGAACAGCCTCACTCTGTCTCCCAGAGGTATCAGTACAGGGGGTGCTCAGCGATGGGGTAGGGTCTGAGTATGCACTGACTGAATCTTCTGTCTGTCAGAGAGCTCCAGAGACATGAGGAGTGCCCAAATGAACGAGTCTAAGTGTGACGCTCAGATCACTTGCAGCCAATGGCTTTCACAAGTTGTGCTAGGCCCGCCAACAGGAATGTGGTGAGGACAGGCCTAGTTGAGTGCCAACCAGATGGAGCTCTCCACATGTCAAATTCTGGCTTACATCGGCCATTCTGTGTGTAGCAAATCAGTCGGTTTTCACAAAGACTCCCTGTGCCATGCCTATGGATGCAACTCCCAAAGCAGGAGGTGATGGCCCAGCAGTATTATTGCTGGACTGTTAATCCAGAGACCAGATAGTGGTCTAGGGACCAGAGTTCAAGTCCCATCATGGCAGGTGGTGGAACTTGAATTTAATTTTTTTTAAAAATCTGAATTAAGAGTCTAACGATGCCCATGAATCCATTGTTGAAGGAGTCAACCAGGTTCAGCAACATCCTTGAAGGAAGGAAATGCCAGTTCCCTCTCTCCAACCCCCTCTCTGATGAAGGGTCTAGGCCCCAAACGTCAACTTTTGTGCTCCTGAGATGCTGCTTGGCCTGCTGTGTTCATCCAGTTTCACACTTGGTTATCTTGGATTCTCTAGCATCTGCAGTTCCCATTATCTCTGATACAATTTTAACCTCACTGCGAAGCCTCTTCCAGGGATGCCTAACCTGAAGAAGTTACCCTCCTCCCTCCAGACCAACCTCAGGGAATCTCTCTCCCACTGCAACTCTCTTGTAATCTCTTCAGCCTTGAAACTGCTCGACCATGTCCTGTCTTGAGCTGTCCATCTTCCCTGGACTGACCTATTCCCTCCCCACCTCCCCACCTATACTCTCCTCTCCACCTATCTTCTTTTTTCTCCATCTTCGGTCCGCCTCCCCTCTCTTCCTATTTATTCCAGTTCCCTCTCCCCATTCCACTCTCTGATGAAGGGTCTAGGCCCGAAACGTCAGCTTTTGTGCTCCTGAGATGCTGCTTGGTCTGCTGTGTTCATCCAGCTTCACACTTTGTTATCTTAAATGCCATCCTTACCTGGTCAAGCCTAAATGTGCCAGAGCCATTTGGTTGATTCTTAACTACCCTCTGGGCAATCAAGGAGGGGCATTAAATGCTGTCTAGCCAGTGACATCGCCATCCCATGAGTGAATAAAGGAAATAAAACTGTGGCAGCAATAACTTGCACTCATAAGGCTTAATAATGTCATAACGCATTTCACAGCAGTGTCGTCGGGTCTTCCGGCATCTCACAGGGTTTGGATTGAGGTGAAATGGCATGGCAGGGAAGGCATATCCTTAAGCTGGGTGACCTCGTTATAATCACTATTATAATAATATCTCTGGACATATACTCCAGAAGCTCAAGTTAATACGCTGAGAAAAGGATTCAGATCCCACCACAGCAGCTACTGAAATTTAAATTAATAAATCTTAAAAGGTATGTCATCTTGGTAACGGTAACCATAAGCCATTGCTGATTATTGTAGAAGTGCAGCTTCTTCACTAATGTCCTTTTTGGGGAGGGAAATCTGCCATCCTTGAATGGTCTGGCTGACATGGGACTCCAGTCCCACAGCAATGTGGGCAACTCCTTACTGCCCTGTGAGATCATTGAGCCAGTCACTCAGTTCAACGGCAGTTAGGGATGGGCAACAAATGCTGCCCTTGCTAGCGATACTCACACCCCATGAGAGAGTTTAAAAAAAAGGATCAAACGGGATAGTCAAGTTCAAAAATAGCCAAGAACTAAAACAAAGTTGCTGGAAAAGGTCAGCAGGTCTGGCAGCATCTGTGGGGGAGAAGGCAGAGTTAACGTTTCGGGTCCAGTAACCCTTTCTCAGAACTCAGGCATCAGCGAGTGATGGTCAAATTTCGAAAGCCGTGGGAAAGGGCTAAGGTCTGAGTGGCACAGTGATTAGCGATGCTGCGTCACAGCGCCAGAGGCCCGGCTTCAATTTCACCCTTGGGCGACTGTCTGTGTGGTGTTTGTACATTGTCCCCGTGTCTGCGTGGGTTTCCTATCACAGTCCAAAGTTATGCAGGTTAGGGTGGCTTGGGCATAACTATCCATTGTGTCCAGGAATGTGCTGGGTAGGTGGATTAGCCATGGGAAATGCAGTGTTATGGGGATAGGATGGGTTTGGATGGGATGCTCTTTGGAGGGTCGGTACAGACTTGACGGGCCGAATGACCTGCTTCCACACTGGAGGGAATCGATGATCCTGAGGTGTGCCTTCCGGTGAACTTGTGCTTAAGGGCTTCAATTGCCCCTGCGCGAAGCATTGTTTAAATTCACTCTTTTGGAAATACCACCTTTCAACGAGCAAAGTGAAACTCGATAGTTTCTTGAAAAGTCTAACCAGAGCTTCCCATTTCCTAGAAATACTGACAAATACATTCACAGCCTTTCACGGAAGATGTTTAACTTTGAATGTTTAACTGTAACAACGCCACTGGGTAGTAAGGTTTGTTAAGTCAAGTTGCAGTTTCCCGACAATTTACGTTGTCCCATCACCACCAGCAAGCAATCTGGGCAGCTCACACTCAGTAGGATTCCAGCCCATCGTATATTCAGGTTAAAGGTTTACAAGGATTCAGGTACAGCAAGCAGGATCCAGGCAGGCAGAATGGAAGTGAAGTCAGTGCGTTAGTGATGGGTTTGAATAAGGAAGCATTACATTGTTAAATCATCACAGTAAGAGAGAACAAGTACCTTCATCAGCATCTGACAAAGACTCAGCTTCACTGACAAATTCAAGAACACTGGCTTTATGAACTGCATGGTTTGAATAAAGATGACCATATATTACCAGGTGTTACCACAATTCCAAACCTACTTCAGGAAAAATAGGGCTAGATTATGAAAAAGACTAGACAGCACCGAGCTCACAGAAGAAAATATTCGTCGGATTTCATATCAGGCAAGTGATGCTTTTACAAAGCTCAGCTAAAAGAGTTATTGAATGCATGGCACTCTGAAGCGATATCTTAAGGTTCAAGGTCACTGGCAATGCAGAAAGGTGGCAGAGATCCATGGATAGAGGAAGCGCTCATTTTAGGCCAGAATAATATTCAGGAAACAATGCAGAAGCAAGAAGCGGACCAAGGATGTGTTGGAAGAGTGGGGCTGCTGGTTTATCTGCCCTTCCCTGGGTCAGAAGCACTTAGACCTAACTTACTAATCTATTGCTAAAGAGCTGAGCACTAGCTGGGGACCAGGCTGAGCTTCTCCTGACTGGGGCACTGACAGTTTCGACACTTAATACCTTATTATTCTGAAATCCAACTGACAACACAGGCTTAGTGAATCATGGCATTATGTTCTTGAAAGGGTAACACAAGAGGACAAGCCCCTACCTAGAATAATAGATTTCCTTCAATTGTAAAATAGCTTTAGGTTGATATGCAGAGTTACAAAAAACAGGCACAGAGTCTTAGAGGTCTACAGCATAGAAGCTGGCCCTTCAGCCCAACTGGTCCATGTTGCCCAGTTTCCACAATTTAAAACTAGCCCCGTGCCTGCATTTGGTCCATCCATATACCTGTGTAAATGTTTTTTATATGATGAAATCATACTCGCCTCTGGCAGACCATTCCAGACACCCACCACCCTCTGTGTGAGAAAAATTACTCCTTCTGTATCTCCCCCCCCCCCACCCCACTTTAAACCTATGCCCTCTAATTTTAGACTCCCCTACCTTGGGGAGAAGCTGTCCATTATCTATCTTATCTACGTTCCTCATGATTTTATATACCTCTGTATGGTTGCCCCTCAGTCTACTACACCCCAGGGAAAGAAGTCTCAGCCAATCCAACCTCTCTTTATAACTCAAACCTTCCAGCCCAGGTGGCATCCCTCGGAAATCTTTTCTGCACTCTTTCCAGTTTAATAATATCCTTTCAATAGTAGGGTGACTAGAACTGCACACAGTCTCCAAATGTGGCCTCGCCGACACCTTGTACAGCAGCAACATGATGTCCCATTTACTGTACGCAGTGCTCTGACTGATGAAAGCTAGCGTGCTGAAAGCCTTCTTCACTGCCCTGTCTAGCCGTGATGCCACTTTCAAGGAGCTATGAACCAGTACCCTTAGATCTCTTTGTTCATGATGACAATTGGAAAAACAAGTATCAGAAATTGGACTACCCCTCTTCCTACAAGCAGGGATAATTTTAGAAGAGAACATTTGAATGTTATTTCCATTACCTTCATCATCAGATACATCCAGAACTTCGTTCATAGTTTCAGGAACATTTAGCTTATGCTTTTCTGTAACAGACTGTGGAAAAAAACAGAGTGTTTTAGGGACAGTTGCTTCAGATCAATCATTATTCATGTTTGTACTCATTGCCTGAAGCAGTGCTGAGTTTAGCAAAGTGCCCAGGCAATGTGATCATGTACAGAAATCAAAATAAGCAGACAGAAATGGAATTTACCATTGTAGTTGTCAAAGTTTCCTCAGTTACCACCTTCAGTGTATCAACCACAGAGATATAACCAAGCCTCTTAGCAATGGCTAAAGCAGTATTCCCATTCTAAAAGAAAACAAGAACAACATTCTATGAGACTGCAGAGGAAACAATTGTCAGCTTCATTCTGGAGCATCATGGTTCTGAAAAATAACCTCATCTCTTCAAATGCTTACTGATTAAATTTACAGAACAGCCTCATTCCATCATTTCTTTACTCTCATTTTAGGAATTGTTTTAACTGTTAAACATTGAGAGAGATGTAAATTGTTCTCTTCCATATATTTTGTCCCTGTTAGATATGCATGGGTAGAGTGAACAATGAGGAAAACAGGATCTTGGAGCATGAAAAGGCCATTCAGCCCTTTGAGCCTGTTCCATAAAGTATCCACTTCTGAGACAGAAATGTGTAAGAAAATTTAAGAGAGAAAGTATGAGAGGGAGAGCACGACAATATATATGTGTATGCGTATAACAGGCAGCATGAAAGCTGAATGAGTGAGTGGAAAGGAAGATTGCAAGCGTGTAATAGCATTTAAGTGCCGAAGAATGCGTATAAAATTCGGAGTATGAGGCAGCAAGTAAGAGTATATATGAGAAACTGTGTGAAATGTACCAACGACAGACAGACATGATAGTGTGTGAAACTGAACGTAACAGATCAGAAAGCATGTACAAGAAAGCTAACATCTTTAGTTCTGATGGATCTTTCAGGGAAAAAAAAGTAAGAACTATACCACTAGTTTCTTTTTTCCTCTCTGGCTTGGGTTTTTCCAGTAAATACTTGCACATCAACATACTGGCTAACATAGAAATATCTTCCAAGATAACAAAGTGCAGAGCTGGATGAACACAGCAGGCCAAGCAGCATCTTTGGAGCACAAAAGCTGACGTTTCGGGCCTAGACCAAATATCTTCCTCCTGTTATTATCCTGTTTGGGCACAGAGCGTGGAGTTGAGTAGAGGGAAGAGGAGGAGGAATAGCAGTAGCAGAACAATATGATCAACACAAAAAACCCAGAGTGTGACATCATTGAGCAACACATGGTGGTGTCACCGTTTACTTCTTTTAAGGTAATTTTAGGCAGGAAATTAAATTCGGAAGTTTAGAGTGTGCAGGCAGTGAAGCAATAGGTGACCACCAGACTGCCAATGGACTTTATGTTTAAGTGCTTGATCCTTACAAAGAGAGGCAGGGGCTGGCGTGTATTACCGTAAGACTCAAAGTCTTTTGCTCCCTAAGTCAATATATGGACATCAGTTTGTTCAACACAGATATAGATGAAAGCTCAGACAATTAATTCTGAAGGAATCCTACTCTGTAACTGTTTGGTATATCCCAAATTTGGCGCAGGGGTGGGAGGGGAGTTATCCCGTGAGTGACGTTAAATGGTTAGGGGAGAAGGAAGGTGTATCTGCTCCAACGTGACTCCAGGATGGCCTGTTGCTGCCCCAGTGCTGCCGCGGTCAAGGGTGTCAGTTGCTGAACATTCTGATTGGAGGGCAAGAAGTGAGCAGCCAGGGGTCATGGCCCACATTGGAACCAATGAGGTAGCTAGAAAGCGGGATGTGGTCCCTCACACAGACTGCAGGGTTCTGTGAAGCAATTCATAGGAGTAATCAAAGTAACTCAAAGGGAGTAATCTGTGAATGACTCCTGGTGTCATGTCCTAGGGAGTACAGAGGCAGGAGGATAGCTCAATGAATGGCTACAGAGATAGTGCAGGGGGAAGATCCTTGGGCATAAGGATGAACTCAGAAGCCTGCTATGGGAAGGATGTTGTGAAACTTCAAATGGTGCAGAAATGATTTACAAGGATATTGCCAGGATTGGAGAGTTCGAGCTAAAGAGAGTAGCTGAACAGACTGGGACTATTTTCTCTGGAGTTTTGGAGGCAGGGGATGACCTTACGGAAGTTTATAAAATCATGAGGGGCATGGTGAATAGTCAAGGTCTTTTCCCCAGGGTAGGGGGTTCCAAAACTAGATGGCATAGGTTTAAAGGGACAGGGGCAAGATATAAAAGGGATCTGAGGGGCAACTTTTTCACGCAAAGTATGGTGCATGAATGGGATGAGTTGCCACGGGAAGTGGTAGCGGCAGATACAATTGCAACAGTTAAAAGACGTCTGGATGGATACATGAATAGGAAGGTTTAGAGGGATATTTGCCAAATGCTGATAAACGGGACTGGATTAACTTAGGATATCTGGTCAGTGTAGTAGAACAGAGAACAAAGAATAATATAGCACAGGAACAGGCCCTTCGGCCCTCCAATTCTGCACTGACACATGTTGCCCTTCCATACTAAAACTGTCTTCACTTACAGGATCCCTATCCCTCTATTCCCTTCCTGTTCACGTATTTGTCCAGCTGCTTCTTAAATGCTGCTAATGTGTCTGCTTCCACCACGTCGTCCGGCAGCGTGTTCCAGGCACTCACCACCCTTTTTGAGAAGAACTTACTTCATACATCTCTTATAATCCTCCCCCATCCCGTACCCTGAACCTGTGACCCCCAGTAATTGATCCTTCTCCCCTGACAAACCTCCTGCGTTCCAGTGAAAACAAACCCAGTCGATCCAACCTTTCTTCACAGCTAAAAGCCCCCATACCAGGGACCATCCTGGTAAACCTTTTCTGTACCCTGTCCAAAGCACCCACATCCTTCTGATAGTTTGGTAACCAGAACTGTGCACAATATTCTCAGTGCCTCACTAAAGTTCCACAAAGCTGCAGCATAACTTGTCTATCATCATATATAATTTCTACCTGTACTTGACCTTCCAAACGCATAAGCTCACATTTGTCCAGACTAAACCCCATTTGCCATTTTTCTGCCCATGCCTCCAACTGATCCATATCCTGCTGTATCCTCTGACAATCCGCCTCGCTATCTGCAACTCCACCAATCGCTTTATGATCCGCAAACTTACTAATTAGACCAGCCACGTTTTCCTCCAAGCCATTTCTGTAGACCATGAACAGCAGAGGTCCCAGCACTGATCCCTGTGGAATACCATGAGTGGCAGCATTCCGTTTCAAAAAGCATCCTTCCACCCTACACTCTGCCTCCTGTGACTAAGCTAGTTCTGTATCCATCTTGCCAGCTCACCCTGACACCATGTGACTTCATCTTCTGTACCAGTCTGCCATGAGGGTTCACCTTTTTGAACCAGTCTACCACGATGAGTTGGATTGTTTCCATGCTGTATGACTCTACGACTCTGTTTGCAACCGATGCAGGATGGAAGGATTGCACCTCACAAGGGCTGAGACCAAAATTTCAATGGGGATGTTTAGCGGTGCTGTTGGAAAAGGTTTTAAACCAGCATGTCAGGGGCACCTGGGTGAGCAAGGAAGGAAGAAGGGTGAATCTGAGAGAGATGGCAGAGTCATTTGCAAGGTTAAGGGAAGAAAGGCCAGGAAACAGAAAACAAAGTTGTTTTTCATCAATCAGTGGCATGTAGTTCAATGGAAAGAAGCTCAGAAATAAGGCAGATGAGTTGAAAGCACAGATCGAAGCCTGAAAGCAGTGCCAGAAAGGAGTGGGGCTCAACAGTTGTGCAACAAGCCAGAAGTTCCAAAAGCAACTGTATTCAATCAGCCCCTTAAAATCAGCACCAGAAAATCAAAAAGACTTCTTCACTTTAACAGATAACAACTAAAAGACAATTACAGGGTGTGTTACTTGTGCATATGATCATATAACCATTCCTGAAACATGTCTTAACGGGTAGGAATGGCAGCTGAACATTTTCCGTTCACAGGGTTTTCAGACAGGAGAGGGGAGCGGGTGGAATTAAAAAGGAGCGGAGAGGTTGAAAACTTGGTTTAATAATACTTCTGACTATGGGGATGAATGGCATGTTTGAAGGAGCATCAAATGAATCCACACGAGATGAGCTGAGGAGCAGAAAAGAGGAGATTACTAGCTGGGAGTGTATTATAGAGCTCCAAGCAATCAGGGGAAGATAGAAGAGCAAATATTGAGGTGATTCTCTGAGAGATGTAGAGGAACAATACGTACATAAATTATTTCCTTTATTTGTTCACGGGATGAGGGTGTCACTGGCCAGGCAGCATTTATTGTCCAACTCACATTTCTGTGGGTCTGGAGTCACATGTAGGCCAGACCAGGTAAGGATGGTATTTTCCTTCCCTGAAGGGTGTTAGTGAACGAGATGGGTTTTTCCAACGATTGACGGTCATCGTTAGATTCTTAATTCCAGATATTTTTATTGAATTCAAATTCCACCATCTGCCGCGGCAAGATTCAAACCTAGGTCCCCAGAACGCTATCTGGTTCTCTGAATTGATAGTCTAGCGATAATACCACAAGGTCATTGCCTCCCCAATGACCTGAATATTTACTTGGAAGGAGTCAATATTTACTAATGTTTTATACAGCTCCATCGTAGCCTCCCTGTTTTCGCATTCAATGCCTTGACTAAACACAAGCAATCCATCTGCTTTACTAACCAGCTTATCTACCTGTCCTGTTACCACCATAGATTTTTGGACATGGACACCAAGGTTCCTCTGATCCTCAGTACCTCCAAGGGTCCTCCTAAAATGCACCGTCTCACATTTTTTAGGATTAAAGTCCATTTGCCTATCTGTATCATCCTGGAGTTAAAGACTCTCATCCTCCCTTTTTACCAAACCAACTATTTTCATGTCACCTGAAAACTTTCTGACCGTACCTCCTATATTTACATCTAGATCATGAAGGTACCTAACAAACAGCAAGAGGGACTGGCACTGAAACCTGTGGCATGCCAGTGGACATATGCTTCCAGTCAGAAAAATGACCTTCGGCTATCACCCTCTACCTTTTGCCATGAAGCCAATTTTGACTCCAGTTTGCCAAACTGCCTCAAATACCATAGGTTCTTAGCTTCTTGACCAGTTTCGCATGCAGGACCTTGCCAAAAGCCTTAATGAAGTCCATGCAGACCGCATCCACTGCATCAACACATCACATCACCTCCTGCACTTCATCTTAGGGGTTGAATCTAATAGACGGAGACAGTGGCAGAGCATTTTGTGATGAATGATTATGATTCAGTTAGATTTGGGGAAAAACTGATGTTTCTGAGCAGAAGCCTTATTTGCAAAAGTGCACTGAAAACAGCTACTTGAAGATTGATCAGTGTCTGAGCAGCAAAAGGCTTTCCAGGAGGAAGGACAAGGCAGAGAGGAAAGCTGGCATGAGATGCCTGAAGGTCAGTGCTAGAATGTAGGATAGAAAGTGCAGGGATGACATTAGAAAGGAAATGCATAAAGCAAAAGAAACAGTATGAAGAACTATTGGCAACTAAACTGAAAGATACTCAAAGATGTACCGTAAATTGATAGATAAATAAATAAATAAATGAGGAAACAAATAGATAAATAAAGAGCAAGAGGATAACTGAAGAAAGAATAAAACCTACTCGAGACCAGGAAGTAAGCTATATGCGGAGGAGCAAGTTGTGGATGTGGTCAGTAATTAAACATCTCCATCTATCTTCGTGAGAGAGAGAGGAGAGGGAGAGAGAGAGGGGGGTGGGTGAGAGGGAGAGAGAAAGAGAGAGAGAGGGTGGGTGGGGGGGGAGAGACAAAGGGGTGGGTGGGAGGGAGAGAGAGAGTGAGAGAGAGAAGCAGACAGTGTCGTAAGGACAAGGGTTGCCGTCTCTGAAATAAATACAGTGACGGGGAGAATATTAAGGAATTTGGCACTGGATAAACCATCAATCCTGGATGAAATGTATCCAAGGGTGCAAAGGGAAGAATTAGCAGAGGCCTTGGACATCGTCATTCAACCCTGTCTGACTACAGGCCAGGGTCCGCTGATGTAGTACATTGTTTGAGATGGGTAGGAAGGCCAGCTTGCTAACTACAGCCTACTATCGCTGACGGGTAAATTAGAGGAAACAGTTTTGGATCAATGATTTAGATTTAAATGCAGTGAGCATGATCAAGAAGTTTGTAGAGGGTAAAAAAGCTGCCCTTGTGGCATCTTGTGAGAAGAAAGTAGGTAGAAGTCAATGGCAAGAGACATGACAAATGGAATTGACTTTACAGCTTCACAGACTAACAACACAGCAAGCTTATCAGACTCGGTCATATAAATACCGTGTGTTTATCCAAACCATACTCCCCCAGCAGACAGTATTATTGGTGAATACTGACCTGCACCTGACAGGGTCTGTACTGCACCCAGACTCTGTGGTCGGGATCAGTAAGTCCAACTTTTGATTCATGTTAAGTGTCTCTCTGCTCTTGGACAGTGGAGAGAGATTTGTTGGCTGCCACCTACTCAAAGATGGCTGATAGACTGTAAGGTGTAAGCAGACGTTTGGCCAGGAATCTGCCTACATGTTCAGGGAAAGGACAATTCACTGACGTCTTTCGGTAATTACCATGGTGACTTCATCTGGAGAGGCGCCATGTTGCAGGAGGATGTTAATGATGTGGGTGTGTCCCTGCTGAGCCGCCTGGTGTAATGGGGTGTACCCGTTCTGTAGTAAGGGACAAGAAGATTGATGTTAGGAAGTCACTGTTCGAAAAGGTTCAGTTAGTTCAGAGTGAAATCAGCCGTAAGTGCTCTCAGCGAAGGCGAACCAACCTTTGTCTTGGCATTGACTTTGGCATTATGCTGCAACAGAAAGTTAACCATCTTCACGTTCCCGTAGTGACATGCTACGTGCAGTGGAATATAACCCATCTGTAATCAAAAAGCAAAGGGTACACTTCTCAGAGATAGAAATGCAGTGTTTCATTTACTTTCTGGGTACCATTCTGTTTCAAATGGTCCCTTTGAAACTGCCTGAAACACCAACGCATTAGCATGCCTGAAACCACAGGAGTATTTTCTCGGGACCGACAGCGCAACAGGAACAAAACAAATCCCCCCGCCCCGTGCCTGAGCCCATCGGGGTCCACTAAAGAAGCTTCTCTTTCTGTTTTGAAATGGCAGCCTGGAAAATCTCCAGTCTCCAATCCTGAGAGATGGCTACGCCAAGGATCTGATTCAAACTGAGGCCTTGTCTGTCCCTGCAGCTGGACCTTCCGACATTATGTCACTTCAAGAAGTACTTCAATGGCTGCAAATGCTTTGAAATGTACTAAAAGGTGTCACAGAATTGTAATTTATTCATTACCTTTCCTGAAAAATTCCAAAGACAAGAAAATAAGTCCTTATTAGATGATTTCCTTCAAAAACCAACGTTAAAGCTGAAGTTATGCTGATGCGAATTTCTAGCTCGCAGAAGAAATTCAAGTATTACTGCAATGTAAATGTAAACACTGCACATTGTTAGGTTCTTATGTACACAAATGAAAAAGTGAAAGAGGTGGGAAGAGGGAGGGAGTGTTGGGGAGTGGGTGGGAGAGTTGGGGAGTGGGAGAGAGAGTTGGGGAGTGGGGGAGAGAGTTGGGGAGTGGGGGAGAGAGTTGGGGAGTGGGGGAGAAAATTGAGGAGTGGGAGAGAGAGTTGGGGAGACAGAGGAAGAGTTGGGGAGAGGGAGGGAGAGTTGGGGACAGGGAGGGAGAGTTGAGGAGTGGGAGAGTGTGTTGGGAAGTGGGAGAATGAGTTGGGGAGCGGGAGACAGAGTTGGGGAGTGGGTGGGAGAGTTGGGGAGTGGGAGAGAGAGTTGGGGAGAGGGAGAGAGAGTTAGGGAGAGGGAGAGAGAGTTGGGGAGTGGGAGAGAGAGTTGGGGAGTGGGAGAGAGAGTTGTGGAGAGGGAGGGAGAATTGGGGAGTGGGAGGGAGAATTGGGGAATGGGAGAGAGTGTTGGGGAGTGTGAGAATGAGTTGGGGAGCGGGAGACAGAGTTGGGGAGAGGGTGGGAGAGTTGGGGAGTGGGAGAAAGAGTTGGGGAGAGGGAGAGAGAGTTGGGGAAAGGAAGAGAGAGTTGGGGAGTGGGAGAGAGAGTTGGGGAGTGGGAGAGAGAGTTGTGGAGAGGGAGGAAGAATTGGGGGGTGGGAGGGAGAATTGGGGAATGGGAGAAAGTGTCGGGGAATGGGAGAGAGTTGGGGAATGGACAGAGACATGGTGAATGGGAGAGAGAGTTGGGGAGTGAGAATGAGTTGGGGAGAGGGAGAGGGAGTTGGGGAGTAGGGGAGAGAGTTGGGGAGTGGGGGAGAGAATTGAGGAGTGGGAGAGAGAGTTGGGGAGACGGATGAAGAGTTGGGGAGAGGGAGGGAGAGTTGAGGAGTGGGAGAGAGTGTTGGGAAGTGGGAGAATGAGTTGGGGAGCGGGAGACAGAGTTGGGGAGAGGGTGGGAGAGTTGGAGAGTGGGAGAGAGTGTTGGGGAGAGGGAGAGAGAGTTGGGGAGAGGGAGGGAGAATTGGGGAGTGGGAGGAGAATTGGGGAGTGGGAGGGAGAGTTGGGGAGTGGGAGAGAGAGTGGGGAGAGGGAGTTGGGGAGTAGGGAGAGAGTTGGGGAGTGGGGGAGAGAGTTGGGGAGTGGGGGAGAGAATTGAGGAGTGGGAGAGAGTGTTGGGGAGATGGAGGAAGAGTTGGGGAGAGGGAGGGAGAGTTGGGGAGTGGGAGGGAGAGTTGGGGAGAGGGAGGGAGAGTTGGGGAGTGGGAGGGAGAGTTGGGGAGTGGGAGGGAGAGTTGGGGAGTGGGAGGGAGAGTTGGGGAGTGGGAGGGAGAATGGGGAGAGGGAGAGGGAGTTGGTGAGTAGGGGAGAGAGTTGGGGAGTGGGGGAGAGAGTTGGGGAGTGGGGGAGAGAATTGAGGAGTGGGAGAGAGAATTGAGGAGTGGGAGAGAGAGTTGGGGAGACAGAGGAAGAGTTGGGTAGAGGGAGGGAGAGTTGGGGACAGGGAGGGAGAGTTGAGGAGTGGGAGAGAGTGTTGGGAAGTGGGAGAATGAGTTGGGGAGAGGGTGGGAGAGTTGGGGAGTGGGAGAGAGAGTTGGGGAGAAGGAGAGAGAGTTGGGGAAAGGAAGAGAGAGTTGGGGAGTGGGAGAGAGAGTTGGGGAGTGGGAGAGAGAGTTGGGGAGTGGGAGAGAGAGTTGTGGAGAGGGAGGAAGAATTGGGGGGTGGGAGGGAGAATTGGGGAATGGGAGAGAGTGTTGGGGAGTGGGAGAAAGTGTCGGGGAATGGGAGAGAGTTGGGGAATGGACAGAGACTCGGTGAATGGGAGAGAGAGTTGGGGAGTGGGAAAGATTTGGGGAGAGGAAGAGAGTGTTGGGGAGGGCAGAGAGAGTTGGGGAGTGGGAAAGAGTTTCAGGAGCAGTCTAACAGGACACTGATAACAAAGTGTGGGGCTGGATGTATACTGACCGGGTCACACAGCATTACATGAGCCTTAAACAGCAGCACTAAGATCGAAGAGTGTTTACTGGCCTCACTCTCTGACGCTCAATCAGAACATTATCAGGATGACACTACATGAAAAAAAGATTTCAACTGCATATGATGAACTGCAAGGGACCTCTCCACGATGTCCTCAACAATATTTATCCTTCAACCAATATTGATATGACAAATTAACATTCCATTAACAGCAGTGAGTACACTTCAAAATCGCTGACAAAGCACTTTGGAGCACCCTGAAGTCAGGAAGGGTTTGTATAAATGTCCTCATTCAGAATTTGAAAACTTTTCTCTGCTTGGTATCTCATACTTCCTGCACTAGCACGGGAACTAAGGCACAAGTATAACGGTTTGAATCATTCCTGCTGGACCCCGGGGTTACTCCGTACATTAGCTCCACAAGTGACAACAAACAAGTGACAAGTGAAAACAAACAGAATACAATGGCAAGTGCGTACCTTGGTTTGTGGGTCGATAGCAGCTCCCTGATTAACCAGCACTTCCGCTACATTCACCCGATCCTCTTGAGCAGCCAAATGAAGCGGTGTCAGACCACTCTGTGAATCCAAGTTACATTCTGTCAACGGTGAAGCCATCTGAGTTTGTAATGCAATTCCCAGTTACTACGCTGGTGGCAACAGTAGAAGCTGTACAGGGAGGATGTTTGCAATGCTGGTCGCCTTGCAGTCTAACTGTGGCTCTGTGCTGATACATACTTAATAGTGGGCCAGGATATTAGTCTTCAACTGCAATACATTCGCCAAGGTTGGAGACACAGATACAAAGGTCTACCTGACTAAAGTGTGACCAAAGCCCTTGAGGACAACTCAACAGTTCCTGGGAAAGCAAGCTGGGAGGCTATGAAATGTGCCATTACTTCAGCGCTGTCCAATAGAACTGCCCCCTGGTCAAGATCTGGCTATCGGAACAGTGGTCCGTGGGAGTGAAGAGTGGACCACGGAGATTCTTCCCAAACCAATTGTAAAGCTGGCCACCTTTGATGGCGAGCTGACAGTGCGAACTCTGGACTGGGTGGGTGGACTTTCATGACCGTATACAGGTTGTGCAAAAACACAACACAGCCGTTGGGAAGGGCAGTGGCTGAGAGGAACGGGCCGAGCCTGCTGAGGTCTAATGCTTACGCAGGCAGCTCCCACTCCAAATGCGGGCACAAGGAGTAGGGCAAGAGCTGACGGAAAGTGAGCACATGGATACTCGGAAGTGAAAGCGGGATGGCAAACTAGGTGAGAAAGAAAATCGGGTGCTGAGCAATTGGACAATCTGTTGCCAACTGTGCTGGTTTGAACTCCCCCCCAAAGATTTTATTTTTTAACTTATTCCAGATCCACTTACCGCTTCCCCATCCCCTGGGCATCTGATTGCCCAAAACCAGCAATGTCCTTTGGTTGAAATGAGTGCGGATGGTTGTTTCTGGCCTCCAGCAATGTTTATGGGTGTCTGTATGGGTTAGACACTCCTGTAGGCTCTACCCTTCCCCTTCTGGCCATGATATGGTGAGAGGGTGCAACTTATCATGAGGAAGATCAAATCTGAGCTTCACCAATCCACGGCAAAAGGCGTTGGTACAGCTCAAGGACATTGCTTGCCTAAGTAATGCCAGTCCCTCCAGTCGATAGTGTCTTCGAAATGACGCCGAAGTCACCATCAATGGAGCAGTTGGTGGCTGGAGCAGAGAGGTCATGTCACGCAGGAACTAAATGGCTATGGAGACAGCACATTCACAATGTGATCCCTTGAGGGAATCGAAGAGGGGAATCCTCCTGAGTATCTTTTTCCTTCATTTACCCAGTGAGGCCCTTTGTTTCGCAGCCTCTCCCTGGAGCTGAGCAGGCCTGTGGAAACAGACTGTTGGGGAGTCGGAACTTGGAGTACTCCAGCAGCATACAGGGTGCTGGTCACTTTTGAGAGCTCCCCATGCAATGGAGCAGGGCACGCGGGAGCAGTGGAAACGTATTGTGACACCGGAGCAAAATCTGTCAGGAAATAGAGCAACGAACGAGCTGAAGCAGAGTGTGGAGGAACGGTGCCGGCAGGTCACCAACCTTGTTTCCCAGGTTCACATCTGCGTTGCGGGTCAGGAGCAAGGAGACCATGTCCACATGTCCCTCCTGAGCAGCTAGGTGCACGGGCGTAATGCCTTGTTTGGTCACAGTGTTGGTATCCGCGCCATACTCCAGCAGGGTCGTCGCAATGTCCATCTGATTCTTCTTGGCAGCTATGTGCAGGGGCGTGTAGCCATTCTACAAAACAGTCAAAGGAAAGAAAAGAGGCCATGCTCACCGGTAATAAGGAGTTTCAGGTAGTTCAATGCATCAGTTACCCTGCAAGGTGTCAGAACTGGGTTTCAACTTATGCACACTCTCACTGTTGAAGTGCAGAAAACACTCCCTTTCCCTCTCGTTTTATCCTTCTGGCTCCCGAGAAAATGTTTCTTAAATTCACACTCTGCATAACTCATTGGATAACCATCTCACCCTATTGCATAGGGCCTCCAACCCACTGGTACTGTCTTGGGAGTCTCTAGGAATGCAGAAGATCAGAAACAACCCGTGAGGGGCATTTAAAGAAAAAAAAAACTGGATTTTTGAAAAGGTTTCTCAATGCACAACTGTTAAAGGATCAGAAATAGAAAAAGTGTTGTCTGACTGACAGTAAACGTCTATGTGACTAGCGAAGTTACATTACTCACTGCTGAAATCCACAGCTACCAACATTCTGTACATTAGTATTGAGCAGAAACTCAACTGGACTGGCCATCTTAACTCTGAGGCTTCAAAAGTCGATCAGAGGCTAGGAATATTATTACAGTGATTAACTCGCCTTCTGACTCCCACCATCTTACCCACCATCTAAAAAGCACAGGTCAGGAATGTTGTGGAATACTCTCCAAATGTCCATTTGAACGCAGGGTAAACAAGGCTAACCCACCCCCTCACCAACCCCCACCCCTCACTAACCCTACACCCACACAATATCCCAACCCCTCACCATACTCCACACCCACACAATATTCCACCACCTCACCAACCCCCACCCCCACCCCCTCACTACAGTCCACACCCACACAGTATCCCACCCCTTCACCAACCCCTACCCCCACACCATACTCCACACTCACACAATATCCCACCCCCTCACCATACTCCACACCCACACAGTATCCCAGCCCCTCACCAACCCCCACCCCTACTCCCTCACTATACTCCACACCCACACAGTATCCCATCCCCTCACCGTATCCCATTCCCACTATACAGCCCATCCACCACATTACACATTCACTCCTTCTCTCACCACCGTAGCATCTACAAGGGGCACTGAAGAAACTTACCAGTAGCTCACAGCACCTTCCAAACCCTTACGCTCTACCACCTTAAAGGACAAGGGCAGCAGATGCACAGGGACACTACCAGTTCCAGGTTCCCCTCCAAACCATATGCCACCCTGACTTTGCACTGTATTGTTGTTCTTTCCCTGTCACTGGTTCACAAGTCAAAATCCTGGAACTCCTTCCCTAACAGCAATGCGGCTCTACCTGTTCCCCATGGGCTGCAGCAGTTCAAGAAGGCAGCTCAATACTACCTTCCAAGGGGTAATTAGGGATGGATTATAAATGCTGGCCCAGCCAGAGACACCCACATCCCATAAAAGGATAAATAGTCTGTTAGTTGTCCTTTTGGTGTAGAAAGGCAGTGTCCAACTTCTATGGCTACGATGGGCAGCCAATGGTGGGAGGGTGGGCTGTAGCAGTCAGGGCCAGGCAGTCATGTGATGGCAGCCCCAGGAAGCTTTCCAACCAGAGTAGCTGATCCTAGTGCAACATACAGTATCCAACACGACCAATCAGGATCTCCGTTTCAGGCACCATTTTAAACATCCTCAAATTTCAAATGGCTCAGAGGCTCAAAACAGTTGCTCATGGGTAATCTGGAACATCCTTGCGACATCAGTCTGCCCTGAACTTCCACTCAAATTCTCGAGAATAACTGACTGGGATCCAACAAACTGGACCAAATAAAAACCAACCTGTGAGGACAGCGCAAAGCTGCGGGCTTTGTTGTTGACGATACAGTTCGCAATAAGTGGCAGCAATTTGAAACAGAATATCTTCAATCTGCTTAATAGATACGAGACTGAACAGGCAGATAGAACATTTTCATCAAGGTAAATAAATTCACATATATCTAAATACCAAGAGGAGCACTGAAAAAAAACACATCAGGTGACAGACCGAGAAAGCAGCACAGACAAGAAATACTGAGAGAGACACTGATGAAGACAAAGAGATTGACGGAGATTTAAACACAGAGAGAGAAGTATAGGGCAGCGGGCTGAGCAGAATATGTTCAGTTCATAGTCTGTCAGGAGTTGTCGATCTAGATCGATGACCAGGTATCAAACACAGAGCCCAATTCCTATTCAGCTGATGCAGCTTCTAACTGGTTCAAATGACAGAAAGTGGAGAGGTTTTCAGTCAGATGGCCAATGGACAGCCAGGGAGGTTCTTAAATACAGTGCATTATTTCAGCAAGTTTATAAACATATTCAGAGCCTGAGTGCTAGTTATTGTTACTTTCATAGGAAGAGACTGCAGTAAGTGAGAACAGATTGAAGTGCTTTCGTCTTTCTGCTAATCTATTCTTTCTTTCATTATCTGATGCATTCATGCCACAAAAGTATGTTCTTTCTATTTACTCATTCACGGGATGAGGGTGTCACTGGCTAGACCAGCATTTATTACCCATCCCTAAGAGTCAACCATATTGCTGTGGGGTCACAGTCGCATATGGGCCAAAGCAGGTAAGAATAACAACTTTAGTGAAAATCAAATATTTTTAACGTTTCCACGAAATAACTTTGCTTTCCCTCTCTGGAAAGTCGGGAGAATGAGGAGGAACTGAAAATCTTCCACGCACAAGGAGTATCAATCGTCGTGTGAAAGCAAGTTCCGTGGTTTCCAGCCATGGGTCACTGCTACATTTGGCCGCCTGAGAATGACCAAACTGCCGTGATGAGATACACAGGAGCATGAGATTTCTCATAGGTCATCTGCAACAGTCGGAAAGACATGTAGCGTCGAGACAAATTCCATTTTGGTAAAAGCAGCCCTGGCACTTTAGGAAAAACTGGAAAGTTTCCCTGATGAATCTCCCACCTCAGATTTTGTAGCAGCCGCAATTTACATCTGTGTCAGTTGCAAAGAGGCAAATGACCAAGCGTCAGTCATCATCAAACCTCTTGGCTCAAAGTTTGCGGAGTTCACATGTGGAAGGCTAAAGGAAGAAAACAGCAGTGTATTCTCCACTGAAGATGAACTAGCTGAGAGTGAAGTGGAAGCAGAGCGCTAGTCATTAAATCAATGTGGTAAAGCATTCAGCAAAGCAAGTGTGCTGCTCAATCAGAAATAAAAGCAGCAAACTGTTTTCCCAGAGCTGAAAGCTTGGGCAGGTCACAAAGTGAGCCTGCTAGAGACAATTAAAGTGTTAAGCCACGGAGCTGAATGTTATCAGCCAAGGGATTGTGTAATGAGAAAAGCCTGCAATGGGTGAATTTTTCCACCTTAAAAACCATAAGAGGAAAAGAACCTGGATGTTTGCAGGATGAGCAGAGGACATAATATTCAGAGTGGTGAAAGGCAAATTTTAAGACGTTGGAAGTATCTTCTCCTTACAAATACTGCATTAAATGGGAGTCTGAGACAATGGTGAGGCTAGAAATCATTGAAGGCACAGCTGCATGCTGTGTTGGGAGTGGTTTTCAATGGGGATGGTATGCATTTTCCTTATTTGCACTGGGGACCCCTTCTGATTCTATCCAATTTTGTTGCCTCAGACAATAACTCTCTGACTTCAGTGAAAATCAAAGCCCAAACAGAATCCTTCAAAGAAATGCATTTTGATGACAATGTTCGGGATTTAACTTGAACTCTTCATGAGACCCATCTCTCCCTTGTCTGATCTCATCATTATTTACAGTGAGGTGTGACTGGGCACACAGTTGTTGTCATCCTCGGGCATTGCTTTTGGGAGAGAGGTCGAGGAATGCAGGCCTGGGGGTCATGAACACTTGGAGGAAGGGCAAGTTTTAATATGGGGAAGGGGGACTGGGTATAAACTCTGAATAAAATGGAAGCAAGTCAAACCAGCTCCAACCTGCAGATCTCTGGGCATGAGAGAGACTGAACAGGATGGGGGAATGGGCCACAGCATGGCAGTGCCGAGGAAACACATTGCTATTCTTGATTTGACCCTTTCCAGGTTTAACTACAACAGGCTGCGACTAGGCTGGGGATGGCTCAACACCATTCGTAGGCCTGAGGGGGCAGAATGGTTTCCCCAGCAAAGAGATCCCTTATCAGATGCCTCTTCCTGCGGAGTGAGGGATTCAGCACTTTTCCCTCTTCCCCATGGCAAGGGGGTTTCAGCCCGTGTGAGTGGGGCCTAGCTGATCCTACAGGCTCACTTCCCGTTAAACCTAGGCAGGGCAAGGCAGGCTTCCAGATGGTATCAATCCCATTGCTCAAGAATTTTTGCACTTTTTTTTCTCTGAGAGACGTTATTACACACCTTTGGAACAGGTGGGACTTGAACCTGGGGCCTCCTGGTCCAGGGATAGGGACATTACCATTGTGCCACCAGGGCTTATCTTGCAAAACTTGAATTTGACTACGTGAGACATTCAAGAATGTCCCTCCAAATTCCTATCTCATTCCCACCTTGTCTTTCTGCTCTTCATGCCCCATGAGTGTTGCTTCACCTCCAGCACAGAGTACAAAATGTCTTCCAGCACCACACACTACCATTTTACTTGCTACAGATTCATGAGTGGGCAGAACTGTGGCAGGTGGATGTCAATAGTGGGGAAGAGCAAGTGCACTTTGGATCTAAGAAAGACATTCCAGTGTATTTTCTAAATGCAAAGCTAGGAGCTGTGGATGAGAGGAGAGATGTAGGAGTCCAAGTAAAGTCAAGGCCATTAGCCATTGTCTACAATGGACCGGGGGCATCTCTCTGAATGGTTGCACATAGATTGAGGGCCACCATTTCACATCAAGTCTTGGGCAAGACCAGGAAGCAGATCTCCATAAACTACCAGAGTCATATGGAGTCATATTAGCCACTGGGGTGTTCATGTATCTCCCAGCAGCCATCTAACCAACTGAGCTAACCATCACACCCATTCACTGCTGAGTACAGGACCCACTAAAAGTGTGTCACTAGATCCAAAACATAATTTCTAAGAACGGTGGCCTTTAAGACAAGGCAATTGGATTATCCAAGATAACAAAGTGTAGGGCTGGATGAACACAGCAGGCCAAGCAGCATCTTAGCAGCACAAAAGCTGACGTTTCAGGCCTAGACCCTGCTGTGTTCATCCAGCTCCACACTTTGTTATCTCAGATTCTCCAGCATCTGCAGTTCCCATTATCTCTGGATTATCCAGGGTTGGACGTTACGCTGCAGTTATTCAACGTTTTGGCTAGGTTTTGTATCTGGGTTCATGCTGTTAATTGAGAGTATTTTCGGGAAGGTTTGAGTGGTCCTGGAAGGTCTGTCATGTAGATTCATCAGAATACTGGGCTAAACGGGATGATTTGAGAGAACTGGTACATCCCCTTGAGTATAGAAGATAAGGATGATTTGATTGAGGGGTTTAAGAGGATTGGAGAATATGATAAGCTGTTTCATTTGTTCTGTGCAGGGGGCATTGAGGGAGGTCTTCCGGCACAGAGGGAACAAAGCGTTCAAATTTGAGCTTGACTGTTCTCTGGCACCAAGACAGGTAAATCAATTTAAAATGCATATCACTGACATCAATGTATCCTCATTCTTTGGTAGCATGTCAATTCGTTCCAGTATGCTGGCCCTTTAAGTGTTTTGCGTAGCTATAACCACAGGGTACCTTAAAGTGGCCAGGCCTGCATTTGCAGCCACACAGCTCAGAAAGAGAACTGGCTGAGATCTAATTCAAAGGCGATCGAATTAAAGTAGTTATCCTACTCCGCATGAATGAAGAGTTGAAACTGGCAACAGGGCAGGGAGAAGCACATAGGTCAGGAATGAAAGCCACACAATAAGGTACCGGTTTCAGGTTGAGCTATAGTTTATTTGCATCCACAAGGTGTATATAACACTGATCTGAATGTCACAGGATTGACACAAGCTGAACTGCATGCAGGGTTTCACCTGAACCGAGCCTTTCAAAGTTTCACTCTGTTCTACCTGCCTTTGAAAGGTGAGAAGTAGAGTAGTCATGGCCATAATCATCTTTAATAAGAGTTGAAATAACAGGACATTAACTCAGCTGATACAATCTCTTGCCCACTATAATCCCTTACAAGTTTCCAAAATCTGCATGCATTATCTGTCACAACATCCGCATCAACACAATCTACCAATTCTGAGCATTAAGATGATGAATAAATTACAGGACACAACATTCTTGGAGTGATATCCACAGCGAGTTACAGGTTATAGGCTACCTGTTTATTGAGCTAATGGCCTTTTTACTCTGTGATGTGGGGTTCCCGTCAACGGTGCAATCAACCAGTAATGAGAGGACATTCTGACATTCTCTCCATCTTGGACTTACAGGCATTTGCAAGCAAACCAGTTTGAGGTTGTTGACTTGCTCACTGGTTTCTGTACAGACATTTTGTCACCATGCTCAGTAACATCATCAGTGCTGCTTCTGTTGAAGCAATGTTGTTCTACTCTGCATGGTATTTATATGAAACTGTCTGTTGAGGTGTTTTGAATCATTTCTGCTTCTTTTTTGCAAGGACTTGGAGATGGGGTCTGATTCCACATGTTTATTGATGGGTAGAGAGCCAGGCCTTTAGGAATTCCTGTGTCTATGGTTGGCTTGAGCTGGGATGGTCATGTCCCAGTTAAATTGATCGCCTTCATTGCCCAAATGTACCGAGACGAAGGATTGAAATGACACAACAAACCTTCCCTCAGTTCAGTGCACTCGAACATGAAGGCCATCAGTTTAACTGGGACGACGTGACCATCCTAGCTCAAGCCAACCATAGACACACACGGGACTTCCTCAAGGCTTGGTTCTCCACCCCTCAATAAACACGTGGAATTAGACCCCATACCCAAACTCTTGCACAAAAGAACCGTAAATAACACAAAACACCTCAACAGAACAGATCCTACAAATTTCAAACATAGTAGAACCACACCACTTCAACAGAGGCCTAGCAAGGTGATGAACTGTCTGAACGAGAACGAACCAGCTCGGTGAGCAAGACAACAGCCTCACCCACCACGCCAGCTACAAATCTTTGCAAGGACCTTAAATAAGTTTGAAAACAAAACACAAATGCATGCCCATTTCATTTAATTCCCACATAATTTCAGATTAAACCCACCAATCCTTCAAACTCTGATTGCTACAACAGGTTTTGTGAGATAAACTCCCAGAGAGAGGTCTGGGTCGGTACAATTGGATGAAAAGCCACCACGTTCTCAGTACACAAACCCCACACTAGTATCATTCACTGCACTGGCTCTTAGTTCCCACATCCTTGCTGTATGTACACTGTACCTTTGCTGTTGCATGCGGGGAGGCTCCTTGGTCCAGTAACAGAAGGGCCACTTTCTGGTTGTCATAGTGAGCTGCCACATGCAGAGGGGTCAGGCCACTCTGAGAGGAAGAGACATGGGAAAAAGGCTATTGGTGAGTTAAGGCAATCAAATCAGCAATCTCTTACAATAAACGCAACTCAAAATTATCACCTGTTAATGAACTGACTGAATGGCCAACTTTCATACAGTTGTCTTGACATAACAAATGTTTTGCATCCACCATACCAATGACATCTCAGCTCTCAAGGTTTATGCCTAGACCTCTCCCCATCTCTTCAGCTCTTCCTCCCCCGACTCCTGCTTAAAAATCAATCTTCCGGCAATCTGTCCTCATATCTCTTTGACACACCCCGCACCATTCTGTGTTCACAAAATCTCAACTGCGCAAAAGAGGCCAGTCAGTCCATTTCGACCCACAAAAGAGCATCCCACCCAATCTCTGTAAATGCAACCGCTAATCCACCTAGCCTGCAAATCCCTGGAAACTATGGCCAATCCACCTAACTTTGGGAGGAAATTGTAGCACCCAGACACAGGCACGAGGAGTATGTGCAAACTCCACACAGACAGATGCCCGAGGCTGGAATCAGACCCAGGTCCCTGGCGATGTGAGGTGGCAGTGCTAACCACTGAGCCACCCATTCTGAGATGTGTCAACTGATTCAGATGGATATACTACCACTGCACAGAGTGAACAAACTGCACTAAGCCAAACAGGCTCAGCCTATACAGTGAAGACTTGTACTTGATTGTGCAAAGACACACAGGGACAGAGGGTGGAGGAGCGCAGAGACTCGGGAGGGGCTTGGAGGGCCAGAGCAGAGAATGAAGACACTTGAACTCAAGGATGTGAACTTTCGTTTTAAACCCAAGGAGCTGATTGGGAGGATATGGTAGTTCAGTATGCCCACACATTTTAAGCCAGCAGAATTTGGGGTGTCTACTTGAACAAGGCTACAGATGTTGGGCATAACAAGGTGTAGAGCTGAATGAACACAGCAGGCCAAGCAGCATCAGAGGAGCAGCAAGGCAGTGGTTTATGCTGTTAGCCAGAGCTGGGAAAAGGTACAAAGTAGTGATGATTTTGGGCAGCTTCAGGCAGGTCTCAGGTGAGGCGGACTACTCCAATCTCTCAGTTCAGTTGGTGTCACTGTAACATTGCTGTCAGGCGAGATACTGAGTTGATGCATCTAATAGATTGGACTCAATAGTCTAACAAGAGCACTGTGTACATTCTGAGCTCTTTCAATGCCTCATGTGCTCAGACATTTCACAGAATCCGTACAGCATGGAAACAGGCCCTTTGGCCCAAAAAGTCCACACTGACCCCCAAGGCATCTCACCCACACCCATCCCCTAATCTACACATCTCTGAATACTACGGGCAATTTAGCATGGCTGATCCACCTAGTCTGCACATCTTTGGACTGTGGGAGGAAACCGGAGCACCCGGAGGAAACCCACGCAGACAAGGGGAGAATGTGCAAACTCCGCACAGTCACCGAGAGTGGAATGGAACCCAGGTCCCTGGTGCTGTGAGGCTGCAGTGCTAACCATGGAGCCACCGTGCCGCCCCATGATCAGGACGAATGGTTGTTCCCTCACCACATACATCATTCTATTAGCTTCTTCCTTTAGGGAATAACAATTGATGGATTTCTGACCGGAGTACGTTTGAATCAGAGGTTCCAAAGGACACAGGCAAATTCTACAATCCACAAAATATTTCAGCTTCAATACAGCTGAACAATTAACACTGACTGGATGCTGTAGTGAATAGAACAAGGTCAGCCAGGTGGATCTCATACAATATCAGTTCCCTGATTGGGGCTGTTAATCTGGTCCAATCAGGGAGCCCTGGCTGACAGATAGAAACAGGAACATCTGGGTTTTTGCTCACTCTATGAGCCAACTCTGAGGGAGCTGGATCTTATACAATGCATATGTAGATAAAGGGGGGTTGCTTGGTGGCAGGACTCTGGCCTTTGTAAAATTATTTCAGATATTTGATTGGGAAGGGTCAACTCAGGAGGGTTCTATGTTCTACGTTCTAGAGCAAGGGGAGGATCAGCTGACTCCAGGGTGCTGAGCTCAATTGTAACAGTTGCATGTGCTTGAGATTAATTCAGCAAAATGTTGACCTTCCTGATCTCTATTTACTTTCACACCCGGAGATGCACTCACTCGGTTCAGCACAGCTAAAGATGAAATGAAGATTTGCATTGACATAATGCTTTTCCAAACACCAGACTTTACAATGTGCTATGCTTTTTGAGGTCTAGTCACTGCTCTGAAGTAGGAAACAAGGCAGGCCCAATTTGTGCACAGCAAGCTCCCACAAATAGCGAGTGATAGTGACCAGAGAATGTCTTTCCCTGGCGCTGTTCGAGGCATAAATACTTCCCAGGACACCAGGGCTCAACCAGTGCCAGGCATCTTTTACACTGCACTGAGAGGTCAGTCACGTTTCTGATTTAATGCCTCATCTGAAATGAGACACCTCCAACAAGGCAATGCTCTCTCAATTTCGTTCTGCAGTGTCAGCCTAGTCTCTAAAACACACGGCCTTTATTTCAGTGGGAGTGCTGTCACTGAGGCACACCTGATATGGCATTAAAAACAGTTTAAAGCACAATTCCACCAATTATTACCTTTCCAGAAGCATTGGGAGATGCAAATTTCTGAAGCAAAAGGTTGGCCACCTCCAATCTCCCGTACTTGGCAGCCACGTGGAGAGGGGTGAATCCTTTCTGTAATGAGCAAATGCACAGGGATCCATTAGTAGGTCCATATCTATGGGTTCCATGCTAGAGCATCAGCAATAATTACACCAAATGGCATAGCAAGCTTGTCAGATCACATTACACCTCCTATTATTAAAGTATTTATGGGCAGCAAGTCCACAGACAACTCAACATTTCGCAGTTATTGTAGAAGTAGGACAGGTTGAGGTGATTCAGCTATTCGAGCCTGCTCCCATTCCTCAACTGGATCATTGCCATAATTCCGTTCAACTCCATTGACCTCCCAGAATTCCCTTTGCCTTGTACTGTTCACCATTCCAGTGTGGACATCTCCCTTAACTGACCACTGTGTCCAGAGCCTTTTGGAGGATGTGAGTTAGAGATATCTACCAGTTACATGGATATCATTAATGGGGAAAACTTTTAGCAAGTATCTGATGGAAAGTGGCAAGAACGCAGCTCACCAACACCTCCTCAAGGGCAACTAGGGATGGACAATAAATGATGATCAGTCAACGTTATATGAAAAATATGAAAAATGAAAAATAAAATAGATTAATTGAACAGTGCAGTTAATCCTTTTATTTAAGCCATTAAACACGTAAGGATTGGTTGAGTGACTAAGGAGTTATGTCCCCACGTTCTACTGCAATAACATTAGCAAATTCAAGCAGTCAGCTAAACCAATGCAAATGATTGCGGGATTCTAAATGAAATAATTCAAAGCCAAAATCACCCAGAGACAGTAAGAACTGCCGATGCTGGAGTCTGAGATAACACAGTGTGGAGCTGGAGGAACACAGGCAGTAGGAAACAAGGCAGGCCCAATTTGTGCACAGCAAGCTCCCACAAATAGCGAGTGATAGTGACCAGAGAGCGTCTTTCCCTGGCGCTGTTTGAGGCATAAATACTTCCCAGGACACCAGGGCCCAACTAGCTCCAGGCATCTTTTACACTGCACTGAGAGGTCAGTCAGGTTTCTGATTTAATGCCTCGTCTGAAATGAGACACCTCCAACAAGGCAATGCTCTCTCAATTTCGTTCTGCAGTCCTCCTGCTGTGGGTTGACCCACAATGCTCTTAGTGAGGGAATTCCAGGATTTTGGCCCAGTAACAGTGAAGGAACGGCGGCGTATTTCCAAGTCAGGATGGGGAGTGGCTTGGAGGTGGTGGTGTTCCCATATATCTGCTGCCCTTATCCTTCGAGATGGAAGTGGTCATGGGTTTGGAAGGTGAATGCCTGCAGTGCATCTTGTAGATGGTACACACCGCTGCTACTGAGTGTCGGTGGTGGAGGGAGTAGATGCTTGTGGATGTAGCGTCAATCAAGCGGGCTGGATGGTGCCAAGCTTCTTGAGTGTTGTTGGGGCTGTACTCATCCAGGCAAATGGGGAGTATCCCATCACGCACCTGGCTTTGTAGATGGTGGACAGGCTTTGCGGAGTCAGGAGCTGAGTTCCTGGCTGCAATACTCCCAGCTTCTGGCCTGCTCTTGTAGCCATTGTGTTTATGTGGTGAGTCCAGTTGAATTTCTGGTGTGTGAGGTTTCTAACCTCAAGGACATTGACAGTTAGGGATTCAGTGATGCTAACACAATTGAATGCCAGGAGGCAGTAGTTAGATTATGGTCACATGTACCAAGTTACAGTGAAAAGGATTGTTTTGTGTGCTAAGCCGACAACTCATACCTTACATCAGGCTAATAGAAGAGGATGCAGAATAAAATGTTACAGCCACAGAAAAGGTGCATAGAACATAGAACATAGAAAAGTACAGCACAGTACAGGCCCTTCGGCCCACGATGTTGTGCCGTGGAATAATCCTAATCCAAATATAAAATAACCTAACCTACATTCCCCTCAATTCACTGCTGTCCATGTGCATGTCCAGCAGTTGCTTAAATGTCACTAATGACTCCGCTTCCACGACTACCACTGGTAAACTATTCCATGCGCTCAACTCTCTGGATGAAGAACATCCCTCTAACGTCTCCTCTATACCTTTCTCTTAACACCTTAAAACTATGACCCCTCGTGGCAGTCAATCAGAGAGAGATCAAATTCTCACGCACTCTGGGTGCTATCGCAGGTGCTATCTCCCCAGTAACACTGTCCACCCACCACTCTCCCCGCCATGACGGACCCTGTAAGAGTTCAGCGTATGTACCTTGGTGTTCACAGACAGCGAAGCGCCCTGTTCCAGAAGAACCGAAGCCACGTCTTCATGGCCTTCCCTGGCCGAGATGTGCAGTGGGGTGTAACCAGAGGTGGTTGCTGCATCTGGAGAGGCCCCATGCTGTAACAACTGCTGCACAATGTCAGCCTTGCCCAGGCGCGACGCAATGTGCAATGGGGTCTGGTCATCCTGCAGGGGGCAAAGAGAGCAAGATGGCGACTCAATACCCAGTCCAACTGTGAAATAAAAACCCCACAAAACAGGCATGCTCGCCGAACAGAACACTGGCCTGACTGAGGTAAGGTTTGGGCTATAGAACCCAAATCCACAGTGCGGAAGCAGGCCATTCGGCCCATCATGTCCACACCAACCCTCCAAAGAGAATATCCAGATTCACCTCCCGACTCCATCCCTGTAACCCTGCATTTCCCACGGCCAATCCACTTACCCCACACATCCCTGGACACGATGGGTAACTTAGAATGGCCAGTCTACCTAACACGCGCATCCCTGCACAAGAACAGAGAGGACACCCACACATCACGCGAGGGTGGAATCGAATCCAGGTCCCTGGCGCTGGGGGACAGCAGTGCCAGCAACTGAGCCACCGTGCCGAGCACATGAGACCGTGACTGAGTAGAATTTTATTTCTGCACTAAGCACCAGAAACACAAACAATGTTTCCTGGAGCCCACGTGGAACATAACAGGAAAGTTGATAACGACATTCTGTCATCTCCTCTTTGAGACTTACGCACAAAATGCCTTTGCTAACCCTGTCCCCGAAGTTATCTGTCCCTCGTTTAACAGCGGCATTGCCATACTCTGGAATTCTGGTGCCATGTGGGAGGAGCAGCGATTTTGAGAGAAGACCATCGATCCCCCACCAGAAAAAAACCAGAACATTTGGCATGAATGCTCCATCAAGTCGAGTCCATTTTCAGGAGTGGTGGGTTACGGTGTCACCTGCTAAGTATCAGGAACCTTTCTCCCTGTTCTCATCCCCGAAACTGAGTCAGACGCTCCAGTGAGGTCGCCATAACACCACCACCAGCAGACGTAGGCCATTCAGCGCATCGGCTCTGCTCCACCTTTCAATCAGAGCGTAGCTTTTGTACAGAGATTGTCAAAACACTTCCACTGACTGTCTACCACATTTCCAATGGCCATCAGTGACTGCACCGTGGGCAACCAGCAGCCCAGTGCGGAGTGGGGGTTAGGGCCCAGTGCGGATTGGGGGAAGGGCCCAGTGCGGAGTGGGGGTTAGGGCCCAGTGCGGATTGGGGGAAGGGCCCAGTGCGGAGTGGGGGGTAGGGCCCAGTGCGGAGTGGCGGGTAGGGCCCAGTGCGGAGTGGGGGTTAGGGCCCAGTGCGGAGTGGGGGGTAGGGCCCAGTGCGGAGTGGCGGGTAGGGCCCAGTGCGGAGTGGGGGGTAGGGCCCAGTGCGGAGTGGCGGGTAGGGCCCAGTGCGGAATGGGGGTTAGGGCCCAGTGCGGAATGGGGGTTAGGGCCCAGTGCGGAGTGGGGGGTAGGGCCCAGTGCGGAGTGGCGGGTAGGGCCCAGTGTGGAGTGGCGGGTAGGGCCCAGTGCGGAGTGGGGGGTAGGGCCCAGTGCCGAGTGGGGGCTAGGGCCCAGTGCCGAGTGGGGGGTAGGGCCCAGTGCGGAATGGGGGGTAGGGCCCAGTGCAGAGTGGGGGGTAGGGCCCAGTGCAGAGTGGGGGTAGGGCCCAGTGCCGAGTGGGAGCTAGGGCCCAGTGCCGAGTGGGGGCTAGGGCCCAGTGCGGAGTGGGGGTTAGGACCCAGTCCAGAATGGGGGCAAGGGCCCAGTCCAGAGTAGGGGTTAGGGCCCAGTGCGGAGTGGGGGCTAGGGCCCAGTGCAGAGTGGGGGCTCGGGCCCAGTGCGGAGTGGGGGCTCGGGCCCAGTCCAGAGTAGGGGTTAGGGCCCAGTGCGGAGTGGGGGCTACGGCCCAGTGCGGAGTGGGGGCTATGGCCCAGTGCGGAGTGGGGGCTACGGTCCAGTGTGGAGTGGGGGCTCGGGCCCAGTGCGGATTGGGGGTTAGGTCCCAGTCCAGAGTAGGGGTTAGGGCCCAGTCCAGAGTAGGGGTTAGGGCCCAGTGCGGAATCAGGGGGCAGTCAGTGGTCAATAGGCCCTTTGTGCATGTTTGCTGTGGAAAGTCCTTGGATTTAGACTGTGATGTTTGCTTTTTTTAAGAATCCAGCTCAGTAGGGTCGATCAGTCTACTTGATGCCTCTATTGACAGGGAGACACTGCACAGACCTTTATTTTACTGCATTACTTGAATCATGCTTTTGAAAATATAACAGCGTGGCCCATTCTACTGAAGAATTACCCACAGCATCCCTGCACGGCTAGCCCTCCCCGACCGTACATTTCTGCTGGGTCGACTGCCGAGCAGAAATCTCTTATTTTAGCATCCGGTAACATTATTGTGGCCTGTTAAGTAAGAAACACATAACACATCCCAGCAGCCCAATGTTTAGCCCAGAATCGCACCAATCTATCCACTCACAAAGTTCCTGTCTCCTGCCACCTCTATCTATATACATCCCCCCAGATAAATCAGCTCATCCGATCCCTTCTCCCTCAAAATCACCTTTCTATCTGCTAAATTTCCATGAAAGTTTTGGATCATCGGCAAAACTACCCCCGGGATGTCCCATTCCAGTCATCATTGAAGTACGCAGTCCTGTTGATAAGAAACGTTGTCTTCTGTTGCTGAGTTTGCTGTGAGTGTTCTCAGTGATACCTGTACTCTCTGTAACATTTCTGAACAGTGTCTCTTGCCGTTATCTTTCCCTGCTCTGGACAGTAGGTTGACCGGCCTGCAGGTCCAGCCTTAAATATACTGTTTTATTTCAATACTGGAGCTACATTCGTCAACTGGTGCCTGTCAAGAGGCGTGACAGCAGTATTTAATTAGTTCTGTTTCCTGGTGAAATATTTTCAGAGGCTGCTACGTTGAATCAGTCTCCAAATTAAGTCAGAACTGTTGTATCTAAAGGGCTATTGTGCTTCCTGAATAGGATTCAGACCATATGGAAACAAGGGTCTATGATGTGGTGATATTTTCCACATAAGCCATACAGTAAGCTTTATAAAACAGTGTCGAGGCTGACATCACAGTTTGGAACAACAAAGTCTCTTGGGCCTTTCCTCTCTTCCCTGAAATAGTTCTTTAATTTCACTTTGACCAGAAGCCTTGGTGAACTGGGCTGTTTCCAATGCGCAGTGTCATCTGGTTTTCTTTACCTTCGCTTTGGCCTCCACCTGAGCCCCGTTCTGGACGAGATGACGGACCACGTCTGCTTGGCCTGCCCTGGCAGCCATATGTAGGGCTGTTTCCCCTCTCTGAAATACAGAAGGCGAAGGGCACAAGTTAGAAAACAATCTGAATGCCACACAGACGATTTACAGTTTAGGTCAGCCACGAGCCTCTCGCACGCCCGGACTCTTGTTCGGATGGATGGCGCGGACAGCTTTTGGAAGCGGGGGGTGCTCCCTGTTTCCCCATGTCCCTCTCCAACCTGCAGCTGACTGAGAAAGCCCCCCATCACCCACTCTCAGCACAACTCCAGCAAAATGGGAGCAGGAACAGTGCTCGCCTCTCACTCTTGCTAAACTGCTTATGATTCTTCCAATCCTCCGGGTACCCCCACTGTGTTTCTCATGGCGCGTTCTGGCTGGGCAGTGCCTCACCTTGAAAACTCTCAACCTTTCCCTCAAATCCGTTCATGGGCCAACCCCTCTGAACTGCAAAACTTCCATCCCACGCCAGCCAGTCTAGCTCCTGATGACCCTTTGCAAGTTGGTGCAGTGGCAGTATTAGCCAGGACGACTCTCAGAAGCTCAAGGTCATGATTCACCGCCAACATCTGAGGGCAATGCTACCTACCTCGCCCTGGCATTCCAACAAAGGATTGAACAGAATATCTGGCCATTCTCTCCTTAGATTCATACGGACAATGGTTACCAGGCTCGCCATGGGACATTCACATCCCAACAAAGAATGGAACAGTAAAACCTGACCATTTTCTCCTCAGATTCAACACCGCTTCACACTTGCAACTGAAAATTCCTGTGGATGGTTCAATGTATCATCCTCCGACACTTCCGCCATCTACAATCCGACCCCACCACCCAAGACATTTTTCCATCCCCACATTTGTCTGCTTTCCAGAGAGACCACTCTCTCCGTGACTCTCTTGTTCGCTCCACACTCCCCTCCAACCCCACCACACGCGGCACCTTCCCCTGCAACCGCAGGAAGTGCTACACTTGCCCCCACACCTCCTCCCTCACCCCTATCCCAGGCCCCAAGATGACTTTCCACATTAAGCAGAGGTTCACCTGCACATCCGCCAATGTGGTATACTGTATCCATTGTACCCGGTGTGGCTTCCTCTACATTGGTGAAACCAAGCGGAGGCTTGGGGACCGCTTTGCAGAACACCTCCGCTCGGTTCGCAATAAACAACTGCACCTCCCAGTCGCGAACCATTTCCACTCCCCCTCCCATTCTTTAGATGACATGTCCATCATGGGCCTCCTGCAGTGCCACAATGATGCCACCTGAAGGTTGCAGGAACAGCAACTCATATTCCGCTTGGGAACCCTGCAGCCCAATGGTATCAATGTGGACTTCACCTGCTTCAAAATCTCCCCTTTCCCCACCGCATCCCAAAACCAACCCAGTTCGTCCCCTCCCACCACTGCATCACACAACCAGCCCAGCTCTTCCCCTCCCCTCACTGCATCACACAACCAGCCCAGCCTGTCTCTGCCTCCCTAACCTGTTCTTCCTCTCACCCATCCCTTCCTCCCACCTCCATTTCCTACCTACTATCTCAACGCACCTCCTTGACCTGTCCGTCTTCCCTGGACTGACCTATCCCCTCCTTACCTCCCCACCTATACTCTCCTCTCCATCTATCTTCTTTTCTCTCCATCTTCGGTCCGCCTCCCCCTCTCTCCCTACTTATTCCAGAACCCTCACCCCATCCCCCTCTCTGATGAAGGGTCTAGGCCCAAAACGTCAGCTTTTGTGCTCCTGAGATGCTGCTGGGCCTGCTGTGTTCATCCAGCCCCACACTTTGTTATAGCGATAGTATTGTCTGGACCTAGAGGGTGTAATCCATGTCGCCCTGACTCTATAGTTTCATGTTGGCATCCATCCTCCATCAAGGCATCAATGAGATGGCTCCTTTTTCTTGCTCAGAAGATCTATCTCAAAGGCTTTAATCCTGAGAGAGGTAACTACTCATTCAATCAGCCCCTCTGAGAGCTATATTTTACAGAAGTCACACCTATAACCTTTGTTGCAACCTAGCAACAAAGTCATCAATTGATACATATCACATTTGACTTTAGCCTAGACTTTTGGATGTTGATTCATGCCTTGAGTTGATCCTTAAGTACTTTCCAGATATTATCAGGATCTTTCCTATATCGTCAAAACCAGATGTATTTATTGTCTGAAGCCCCACCTATCTGAGGCCCAGTAGGATTTTCAGCGATCTCTTCTCTGTGTTGTTTATTTTTTGATCCATGATGTACAATTGCGTTTGTGGCTGAGATTGCCATTATTCAGTGAAGACGGACCTCACTGCCCAATCCAAAATGAAATGTTTGCCTTCTTGGTGAGGGCTTTTTTCTTTCATTGAAATGGAGTTCAGTGCTGGTTTGTTCCTTTCTCTTACTTGGCGTGTTATTCTGTTCTTTTATCTTCCCTTCTGTGGCTTCACATCACTTTATTTTGCAGTCTTGTAGCCTTTTCAATGAGCATTGATAACTTTTGGGAATGTCACTTTCATAAAGAGTGAGCTGTAATAGCAGGTTTCAGCCTTTACAGGGTGAGTAAGTAACCAAATTACCTCTGCACACAAGATAAAAAAATGTGAGGCTGGACGAACACAGCAGGCCAAGCAGCATCTCAGGAGCACAAAAGCTGACGTTTCGGGCCTAGACCCTTCATCAGTGCTCCTGAGATGCTGCTTGGCCTGCTGTGTTCGTCCAGCCTCACATTTTATTATCTTGGAATCTCCAGCATCTGCAGTTCCCATTATCTCTGATACCTCTGCACACAGGTAAGCTTCCTCAGGTCACAAAGCTAATTTCTATGCTTAACGTATTTTCTTTGAACAGGGGGTCTCTGTACTTAAACTGACAGAAGTCTTTGCTTGCTGATTTTGGTTTTAAGCCTGCTGAAGGAATACAGAATTTACAGCTTGAGAGGACTCATATTTGAAGTAGGGACAGATGTACTGGGTTTGCGCTATCTAATTTGCAGATCTGTGCTCATATAGACATGTTGCTGTTCGTCTTCCAAATGTTTTGAAGCCCAGGGTTATTATCTCACTGCTCCTCAGTGGTTTTTCCAAGGGTCTGCAAACAAAATCTTGGGAGATTTTTTTTTAAAAAAGCAGTTATTGCTGTTGATCCTACTGTGGCCACATTACGTGCCATCTAGGATCTGGAAGTCCTTTCTTTATAAAGAATGACTCTAGTTAATCCTGAAACACAATGCCTTCATGATGCCTTCAGATGCAGTGGTCTTTTTAACTTCAGCAGGATACTGGTGCATGATGAATCATAGAATCCTTACAGTGTGGGAGCAGGCCATTCGGCCCATCAGACCTGCACTAACCCTCCAAAGAGCAAACCCATATCCCTACCTTATCCCTGTAACGCTGCATTTTGTGTGGCTAATCCACTTAGCCTGCACTTCCGTATGGGGCAATTTAGCATGGCCAAGCCACCCAACCTGTACATCTTTGGAACTGGTGCACCCAGAGGAAGCCCATGCAGAGACAGGGAGAACATGCAAATTCTACATATACAGTTGCCTGAGGGTGGAATTGAGCCCAGGTCGCACCCGCACCTTGCCATTTGAGTGATATTTGCATTGGCTCCCTTAACCTAAAGAGCTGACATGGGTAACGATAGTATTGAAAGATTCAATAGACATTTATTGACAGCTTCTGGTATCTATATACATTGCCATCATCGGTACTGCTGCGTCCAGGGTACTACTGAGCAATTTGGTTACAAACTCGGAGCACATCATGCTGCAAAGTAACCCCAGCAAGATAGTGACTGAGGCCTTTAACCCATTAGGGCACGTGATACCATAAGATAATGAACATGTCTCTTAAAGTTATATTGCATACAAACTGTGAGACACAACTCAACAGCCTGTAACTGGAGGAGTAGCAGCAAGCAGCAACATTGGGGGAAGTAGGGGCGGCAAGGGGGAGCAAGGGCTTAGAGAGTATACCTGTGGATAGGGCCGAGGGTCTGTGTGGTGGGTTGGGTTGGGTTGGGGGCAGTTAAGGCTGCACAGCCTGGAGAAAGGGGCGACAAAGATAAGGCAGAAGCTGCACAGTGCAGACGAGGGCTGGAATGAGGGAAAGGTTCTGAGGAAGGCTCACTCATCCCGAAACATCAACTCTGGTTTCTCTCCACAGATGCTGCCAGACTTGCTGAACTTTTCCAGCAACTTCTGCCTTTTTCACTGGAATGAGGGTGTGAGGGGAGGACACGGGAAATGGGCAACGGCACCTGCTAGGAGTGGGAGGAGGCGGTCTGCAAATGGAGGAGAGGGTCTGAAACTGGGGGACAGGGTCTCCAGAGGGAAGGAGAGAGTCTGAATATGGGGAAAGAGTGTCTGCAAATAGAGGAAGAGTGTCTGCAAATGGGGAGGAGGGTCTATAGATGGGGAAGAGGGTCTGTAAATGGGGGAAGAGGGTCTGCAAATGGGGGGAGAGGGTCTGCAAATGGGGGAAGAGGGTCTGCAAATGGGGGAAGAGGGTCTGCAAATGGGGGAAGAGGGTCTGCAAATGGGGAAACTGTTTGTAAATGGGGAGAGAGGGTCTTTAAATGAGGGAGAGGGTTTGTAAATGGGGGAATGGGTCTGTAAATGGGGAAGAAGGTCTGCAAATGGGGAAGACGGTCTGTAAGTGGGGGAGAGGGTCTGTACAAGGAAAAAAATCTAGTTTAAATCTTTTCACAGAAGAATAATTATCTAACTATAATCAGGAAACTAAAGTAATGAATGCCTCATAAATTAATGTAAATGGGGGAGAGGGTCTGCAAATGAGGGAAGAGGGTCTATAAAGGGGGAAGAGGGCCTGTAAATGAGGGAACTGTCTGTAAATGGGGAGAAAGGGTCTGTAAATGGGGGAGAGGGTCTGTAAATGGGGGAAGGGGGTCTGTAAATGGGGGAAGAGGGTCTGCAAATGGGGAGAAAGGGTCTGTAAATGGGGAGAAAGGGTCTGTAAATGGGGGAGAGGGTCTGTAAATGGGGGAAGGGGGTCTGTAAATGGGGGAAGAGGGTCTGTAAATGGGGGAGTGGGTCTGTAAATGGGGGGAGAGGGTTTGTAAATGGGGGAAGAGGGTTTGTAAATGGGGGAAGGGGGTCTGTAAATGGGGAAAGAGGGTCTGTAAAGGGGGGAAATGTCTGTAAATGGGGAGAAAGGGTCTGTAAATGGGGGAAGAGGGCCTGTAAATGGGGGAAGGGGTCTGTAAATGGGGGAAGGGGTCTGTAAATGGGGGAACAGGGTCTGCAAATGGGGGAACAGGGTCTGCAAATGGGGGAGAGGGTCTGTACAAGGAAAAACATCTAGCTTAAATCTTTTCACAGAAGAATAATTAACTATAATCAGGAAACTAAAGTAATGAATGCCTCATAAATTAATGCACAGGGCTTTAGGAACTACAATATGAGGGAAACCGTAACAGATATGATTGAAAAAATGACTGTGTTAAGTGGATAGTTTAATATCAAACCATTTACTTCATACAGACTTGTATTTACACAACATCACATCTCTAATTTCTTTTGAATAACTTGGGGATCGATGGCTGTGTTTGAGACAAACATGCAACAAACTATGACCTCACCAGTCTGTGGAAAGCATGTTTAACATGGTGGATTCTGTGGTTAGAAAGGTGCCAATCTTTTCTTAAAAATAGCACTTCTTGCAAACTTATGCCTGTTGTCTTGTGCCAATTTAAACACTGTGACGTCTTGCAAATTAATGCTTTCCTTGTGGGTTGCGGCTTTGATTTTAATGGAAACTTCCTAACGACTGCTGATATTGATGAAAGTTTGTATCTTCACCTCAGCCAGATTGTAAATCTGTCAGACATTAACACAAATAGAGAAGGTACCGTGACTATATGATCACATCATTTCATGTAGGAGATGGAGAGAAATGAAATAGGAGCCCCTGAAAACTAGAAAGAAAAGCAGTCAAGAAATCTCTCGAGCAGTCCCTCAGAATTAATCAAACTATGCCTGTATTGCTGCCTCAGATCACAGTTAGAAGACAGATTCTATGTGGGTACAAATTAATATTCTGCACAGTTCAGAATCTTGTCATCTGCAACTTAACAGATTCCCATAAACGGGCAGTGGATCTGGTTGTAGAACAATGACACTGTCGTACAACATCTTAGGCACAATCACACAGAGTTGGGAGGTCATATTGTGGCTGTATAGGGCATTAGTTCGGTCACTTTTTCAACACTGCATTCATTTCTGGTCTCCCTGCTGCAGGGAAGATGGTGTGAAACTCGAAAGGGCTCAGTAAAGATTTACAAGGATGTTGCCAGGGTTTGGAGGGTTTGAGATACAGGGTGAGGCTGAATAGGCTGGCGCCATTTTCCCTGGAGCATTGAAGGCTAAGGGGCGACCTTATGCAGGTTTATCAAATCATGGGGTGCATGGATAAAGTGAATAGTCAAGGTCTTTTCTCCATGGTGGGGGAATCCAAAACTAGAGGGCATACATGAGAGGGGAATGATTTAAAAGGGATCAGGTGGTGGTGTGTGCATGGACAGAGCTGCCAGGGGAAGTGGTGGGGGCTGATACAATTACAACATCCTAAAGGCATCTGGATGGGCATGTGAATGGGATGGGTTTAGAGGGATATGGGCCAAATGTTGGCAAATGGAACTAGATTAATTTAGGATATCTGGTCGGCACGGACGAGTTGGACCAAAGGGTCAGTTTCTGTGCTGTATCACCCAAAATTCTACGAGATCCATTCTGGTGAGATTTGATAAGAGCCTCAGGTGATTTCAAAACAGGGTATCCTCATCTCCAATCCCTGCTGGAAATCTCTGCTTGACAGCCCATAGCCAGTCTGGCCTGTGCTGTTTGTCACGTCAGCTCAGTCTCCGATGCAACACAGATCTGAATTTGCGTAGCACCTTTCTCAAACCATTTGACAGCTGGCGAACTATTTCAGAAGCTGGTGCAGGAAACACTACCTAACACTGGCACAGCGAACGTCCATAGGCAGCAGTAAAAACAAGCAGGATACCAGTTTTAGGTGTCAGTAATGGAATAAATATTAGGAGTGATCCCAGAAGGAATTTTCCAGCTCTTCTCTGAACATCATATTTGGTTAGATCACCAGATAAGACAGACGGAGATCAGTTTAACAGCAGCCTGCAATCCAAATGGTTGACTTAGTTTGGGTCTGTGGTCCCAGATGACAACTTGGTGGGTGGAGTCTTGTTAGACAAAATTGTATAATCAGAGGAGAGTGAGTGAGCGAGAGGTTAAATTGAAGGGCTGTTAATTAGGAAGTTACACATTTTCATCCGTGTGCCAAATCCTGAACCACAGGCCTGTCAGTCAAGAGTTTGCGGCCTTGTCGAAGTTCCCTTTCGTGTTTCTTGGCAGGATGTTTTTTTTTGTGGTCTCAGTCCCTCTGAATCTATACGTCAGGCAAATCCCAAACTACAGAGCTCCGCTTGATCAGCACCTTCCCAGTATTCCTGCTCACGGCACCTCAGTAACATTGCAAATTCCTCAATCCAACTGTTCAATCTGACCTTAAACAGCAGTTAACATCGAGCTGAATTCCAGCACTGTAAATTAGGGAACTTCAAAGTGCAGCCCTTTCTACTTGGTCTCCAAGATGCAATGGATATTAAAAACAATTCCCCAGAGCAATCAAATGGTTGCCTGGTGGCCCCATGTAAAGGATATGGGGCAGGGGGAAGGGAGCTGTAGGGGAATAAAGTTCTGCAGTTCTGTAAAAACTTGCAAAACAGATGGTCTTTAGTCAAAATTGTAGCATAGGAAATAATTCCGAGTGAGCTGCCTGGGCTTTATCTTAGACCCTGCAATCTACTTTCTCTGAACATATGCCAAGAACAGGGCTTCCAACATTGCTGTCCACTGCGAGCAAAGGTGGGAGTGGGTCACTGCATTGGTCACACACATGTCCGAACCTCTCACACACGCAAACAGTAAAGGCCTTGGAAAACATATCACCAAGTTACTCCTTCAGAAAACAGTCTAGTCCTTTTATCTGGCTGTACAGTTCAAATGAGACACAAAACTATGGTTTAATTTCCAACAGTTTGGAGGGACAATGTGTGTGACGCAACGTCTGAATTAATTTGCATTGTTCACATTCCTCACTGAATTTGCAGACACTATTGCTGTTAGGAATTCCCTCAATACAAAAAAGCTCCAGAATCCATCCAGTTTTCCTCCTGCTATCCCGGAAAGTACATCCCTAGAATCCCTACAGTGTGAAAACTGGCCCTTTGGCCCAACCAGTCCACACCGACCCTCAGAGCATCTCACCCAGCCCCATCCCCCTATAACCCACCTAATCTACACATCCCTGAACACCACGGCAATTTAGCGTGGCCAATCCATCTAGACTGCCCATCTTTGGGCTGTGGGAGGAAGCCCACGCAGACACGGGGAAAATGTGCAAACTTCACACAGACAGTCACCTGAGGGTGGAATCGAACCTGGGTCCCTGGCACTGTCAGGCTGCAGTGCTAACCACTGAGCCAGCGTGCTGGATATGATGGTATGCTGCCAGTCATTGTGTATCCATTGGTCTATGACAGAAGCTGACAAGATAGGGAAGCTTACACTTTTGCCCAGGTTAATGTTGGAGGATTATTTCCCCTTTCAGTTTTGAATAATATATATAAATGCTCACAGTGCCAATTAGCTGCAACACACAAAGCTCCTCATTCAACTGTACATTTAAACATGCAAAGCAGTTTGCTGTTACTATACTGTTAGCCTTCCTTGATAAAGGGCTTCCTTACCACGTTTGTTGTATTTGGTGATGCTCCACGTTGCATTAATTGTGTCACAATATTTGTATGTCCCATGAACGCAGCGACATGAATAGGTGTGAGGCCCGACTGTGAGGAATAATAATGTGTGTCACACAGAGATCACTCTCAATATGGCTGTACAGCACCTCTGCTACACAGGTAGTTATTGTACTAACATACAAACACATTCAGACCAATACACACAGACATGACAGATCCAGACACAGCAACACCACAAATATGTACAGATCTATATACACACAAACACAAACAAACCAACACACACAGAAACCTGCACAGATCTACATAAACATACAACAATGTACAGACCAATACAAGCACAAAACATGTACAGATCCAGATACACACGCAAACATGTACAGACACACACACACACACACACACACACACACACACACGTACAGACCAATATATATACACACATACAGATCCAGATACACATGCAAACATGTACAGACACACACACACACACACACACACACGTACAGACCAATATATATACACACATACAGATCCAGATACACACGCAAACATGTACAGACACACACACACGCACACACACACACGTACAGACCAATATATATACACACATACAGATCCAGATACACATGCAAACATGTACAGACACACACACACACGTACAGACCAATATATATACACACATACAGATCCAGATACACATGCAAACATGTACAGACACACACACACACACACACACACACGTACAGACCAATATATATACACACATACAGATCCAGATACACATGCAAACATGTACAGACACACACACACATGTACAGACCAATATATATACACACATACAGATCCAGATACATATGCAAACATGTACAGACACACACACACACACACACACACACACACGTACAGACCAATATACTTACACACATACAGATCCAGATACACACGTAATAACATACAGATCAAAATACTTACACAAACACACACGGATCCTGACATACACATAAACAAATACAGGCCAATATACACACACAAACACGTACAGATCCAACACATCAGGCAGCACGGTGGCTCAGTGGTTAGCACTGCTGCCTCACAGTGCCAGGGACCCAGTTTTGATTCCACCCTCGGGTGACTGTCTGTGTGGAGTTTGCACGTTCATCCTGTGTCTGCGTGGGTTTCCTCCCACAGTCCAAAGATGTGCAGGTTAGGGTGGATTGGCCATGCTAAATTGCTCACGGTGTCTAGGGATGTGTGGCTTAGGTGGGTTATAGGGGGATGGGTCTGGCTGGGATACCCTGAGAGTCAGTGTGGACTTGTTGGGCCTGTTTTCACGCTGTAGGGATTCTATAATTCAACATATACACATAGCCACCAATATGTACACACACCCAAATCTACAGCAGAAGTGGCTGCTAAACAAGCGTGCATACACTCAATATACTTGCACTAACAGGGCTTGTGTATTCTCCCACACAATCACAGGCATGCGTGCATACAAAATCACATGCACCTATTTATTGATGCATACAAAAATGCACATTTGCACACGTATGTACACTCTCACACACACATACACGTCAGACAGGCACACTGATATATGGCAATGGCTGAACTGGACACAATGTACATATACACAAAGTCATGCATATCCATTAATTTTGCAAACTATTTACACAGAAACATCCAGATACAAATGCACACGAACAGTTACATCAATACCACACAAATACAAACACAGAAACAATGAGCAAAAGAGGTGTTGATGCTCGCACACAGAAATGTTGCTGTTACCTCAGTGACTGCCTGTATTGATGCTCCATACTTCAACAACAGATCCATCACTTTAATCCTGTTTTTCTTGCATGCGATATGAAGCGGGGTGAAACCATTCTGCAACAACAGTTCAAGAGCTGTTCGTTATTCAATGCCTTTCAACTGATCACTTCAAGACAAAAAGGCTTTCTCTCTTTTATCAGGAGGCTTTTTTCCTGACACTGATTTGCACAGGACTATAACAGAGTAAAGGAAGTAGGAAGACCAACAGGACTGAAAAAAGAGTTACACTGGGCCTAACATTCTCCAGTCCACAGCATATTACAACAACAATTTGCATTCATATAACACCTCTAATAGAGTAAGCCCTCTCAAGGCAGTGCACAATGGACCAATGTTCACCGAGTCAAATACTGGGGCATGTTACCAAAAACGTGATCAAAGTTTTAAGGAACAATATAAGGGAAGAGACAGAAAGGCAGCGATAACTGGAGTGGAGTATGTTGGTAGCCAAAGGCACAGAAAGCAGAAAATTGATGATACAAACGGAACTTTGAGAAATGGTTAAAATCTCAAATGCCTGGGTCACTTATGGCACTTTCTACAAGAACCTGAGTTGATGTTTTTCACAGCTTCAAAACACTCCTCCGAAACTCCGTCAACTTGAGGGTCTGTTCACAAGGATTCAAACCTTCCCACTAGCACGCTCGCCCCCTTTCACTGCGAGAGTACTGATTCTTTCTCTTCTCCTCTAGGTATCATTTACCTACTCGTCGCTCTGCCTGCTTTTCAGGCTGAGCCTGCCCTCCCTTTTATTTGTTTAGAAATTGGAGCGTTGACACGGTGAAAACAGAGACCTCATTGTTATGTGGAGAACTCCATGCATTGAAGCTCACTATAAAAGATAATCACTAACACTGCGTTTGTCTTCAAACTCCTCAATAAACTGGTCACAATCATGGACTTCAACTGTGGAGCCATATGGCCTTCCTTTTCTGTCTGTAAATCCACAACAAACTTATATATTTTAGCTTGGTTGCTCAGTAATGGGAAGCTGGGGTGTCTGCAGCTCATTACTGATCCTGTCTCTGTTGGTTTCTTTCATGAACACTTCTCGGCTCGATCACTTTCTTCGCCCCATTCTGAAACAGAAACTCCTCACTGCTGGAACAATTTGGAAATCGAGTTCACAGCGTGTGATAAAGCAACTCTGGATGCTGGGACTGTAAAAGTCTCCCCCAATGCACCCGCACACCATCCCCCCCAACCTCATCTGCCTGTGTTAAAACAGTGACCTCTGTCACTCTGCATCCAATTATCCTTAGACTAAAGACACTGGTTGTATAAAATCCTTCAGCGAGTCACTGACAGCTAATTCCGGTTTCACTCGGCCGATGTTGGAGTAATATTTATTAAATTCCACTAGTTGGCCTCAGCTGACCCCATAGCAAAAGGGCAGACACAGCGAGGGCGAAGCGGTTTCCATACTAACACTTTCCCTTTGTGCCTCCTAGAAACATCCCAAAATGAACTTTTGCTTAAAGTCACGTGGCAAACAGAAAATCAAAAGAAAAAGGTTTTCTTTTTTGGCAGGGGGGGGAGTGGAAATAGGAGTTTGCAGAACTGCCATTCATATGGAATCTCCCTTGAATTCTTAATAACATCTCAAAGCCCTTCATAGCAACAACTAAGGTTTGAATTTGTGCAGCACCTTTAACAGAGCAAAACCACCTTAACGGCACATTCTATTTTTGGCAGCAGCCAGCTGAGGCAATATTCAATCCGATCAGACCAAAATGTTGGCGACCGAGGTAGGTTTCATCTTTAAAGGAGTTAAGAGCAATCTGGGAGGTTTACGGAAGGGAATTTCGAAGCCTGGGTCCCAGCCGGCTGGAAATGCCTGGACCGGTTAAAATCGGGGATGGTCAAGAATCCGGAATTGCAGAGTCGCAAGTATTTCGGAAGAGCATGGGCCTCGAGGAGATTGCAAAGATAGGGAGCAGTGAGGCTGTGGAGGGATTTGGAAAAAGGATGGGAATTTTAATATTCAGACACTGCACATCTGGGAGTCAATCGAAGTCAATAAACACAGGGGAATCTTCTGTTGTGTAGTCATTGTTTATACATGAGCCAATTTATGGGTCGGATAGGAGGAACTGCCGATGCTGGAGTCAGGGATAACGCTGTGCGGAGCTGGACGAACACAGCAGGCCGGCAGCATCAGAGGAACAGGAAAGCTGACGTTTCTGAAGAAGGGTCCCGCCCCAAAACGTCAGCTTTCCTGCCCCTCGGATGCTGCCTGGCCTGCTGTGTCCCTCCAGCTCCACACAGCGTTATCCCAATTTATGAGTGGCAAGGTTCTGTAAAGACTAATAATTTAAATTAGCTAACGGGTGGGGTGGGGGGGGGGTTAGTTAGTCACTTGACTAAAGGCCAGAGTGAGATGCAGATTAACGTAAAATGCCCTGGGCTCAAGTCCTGTACCTGTTGAGGTCAGTGATGAAGGGCCCTGCCTCATGCCTGACATGAACTGATGTCTGTCAACAATATGCTTCCCTCCTTCCATGAGCCATGGATGTTGCCAGAAGGACTGGGCTTTGCTGTTTGAACAATGCTGCGCCATTTCAGGGGGACAACCAAAAGTCAGCCACATCGCTGTGGGGTCTGGAGTCACGTGTAGGCCAGACCAGGGCTAGGGTGGCAGCTTCCTTCCCTCAAGGACTTTGATGAACCAGACAGGTTTTCATGACAAACAGCGGCAGTTTCACAGTCACCGTCACTCAGGCTAAGTTTCCATTCCAGAATTTTAAAACCTGTTTTAACGTGTTTCCCTGTTATTTACCAGGGTTTCTGGATGACCAGCCCAGGGATATCGCCATGACAACATCGTCTCCTTCTAAAACAACAGAATTATTTCTGAAGAAGAGGCATGTTGGCCTTGAAATGTTAACTTTGATTCTTTTTCCACGGAGACCAAAAGACCTGCTGAGTTTCTCCAGCACTTTGGATAACCACAGATGTTATATAAAACATTGTATAAAATACCCTTTTTTGAACAACGGCCAGTGCCATCCTAACTTTTATTCCCACCAGACTCAGGCAGGTGAAAACATTGGTTTTATACTCTGTTAGAAAGGGCAAGGAAGGAAGTTTTGACAGACATGCTCCAAATGAGAGTTGGACAAAGACCTGAAAAGGCAAAGTTTCCGAGGCTCAGGAGAGGGCGAGCGGGGCTAACGGGATTGCTGTTTGAAAGAGCCAGGACAGGCCCGATGGGCCGACTGGTCTTTGATTTATTGTGGGGAAGGCTCCGTACTGTGTGAACCAGGGTTGTGTCGTGGACAGTCAGCCACACGGGTTACTCACCAGTGCTTTGGCGTTGGGGTTGGCCTTCTTCTCGAGCAGGACCTTGGCCACCTTGTAATGGCCGCAGTGTGCGGCAACGTGCAATGCTGTCAGGTAGTCGTTTGTCACATCATCAACGGGCACGTCGTGGAGGAGGAGCAGCTTCACAGAATGCAGGTGGTCTCCTTGTGTAGCCATGTGGAGAGGGGACAATCCATTCTGATGGTGTACAAACAAGCAGTGAGAACCACATCAGGGCACAAACACACTCGCTCACTACATCCCCCGAAACTTACAGTCACATGAAAAGGGCTATTTGGCCTGATTGGTCTGTGCTATCCTTTGCATCGCACACAAACATCCTCTCTTCCTCTAACCCTCTCCCTCCTTTCTCCCTCACCTCCGATACCCTTTGCTTATATTAGTCACCGCAGCAACTCCACATGAGTCCAGCCCCTCCATCAGAGACCCGGCCCCGAACCCCGGGGAGTCACATGCTCAAACGTCCAACCTCACTCTGAGGAATGCTGTCTGCCCCAGTATCTGAAAGTCAGGCTTGCACAGGCAAATATGAATTCCTCTGTCACCCTGCGCCATTGCATGGTTTGATGGAAGGGCTGGCTGTGTAAGTTAAAATCACTCCAAATCAGTCAAAACCAATGACTCAATCCAGATGTGGACCAGCAGTGCATTCAACGTGACATTTGCTCCTCACTCTTAGGGCGAAATGTGATCCCTTGGCCCAGCTTTACACAGCGCAAAATAAAAACATCAGAACGCACGTCCTTAGTTCACAGGCGCCCGGGAGTCACAAAGAGACGGAAGCAATTAAAGCGGTGAAAAATGGAATCATCTGCACCAGTGGCACCTCACTCCCTTGGTACTGAAATCCTCCTGGTTTCCTTGGCCTGTTCTCTCTCCTGTCACCCTGGATGTGATGCTTTCAAACTGGGCTACAGCGTGTATCTGTATCTGTCACTGTCACTTTGCCCAGGACAAATCTCTGTGCACCAACTGTGAGTGCTGGCAGCTCCCCACCACCGGGCCTCCACTGGACACCTCACACAAACCCAGCCCCAAGCCTCAGTAAGACAGCTACTGGCTTTAGCTTCTGGGTCCACTGCTGAGAAGTGCGCTGGTTGACAGCCGAAGGCTTCACCATGAACCGAAGGAAATGTAGGAGAGTGGGCCTTTGGGCTCTCCGAGCCTGTTCTCTCCTCCCAAGTGTCTTTCCGATCAATCTCCTGTATGTATGAATGCAGCACACGTACAAACACACCCGTTTATTATTAAATGGTGACAGAACCTCCGTGAAATCTCCCCTTGCTCACACAGCGTTGCTGAGGCCCATCAATCTTATTATCATTTCCTGGGGTCAGCTGAGAACCTCGGATTGAGACACCAAATGACACTGTATTTCGGGTGCCATTAAAACATCTCCACTTTAAATAAAGAGGCGCCTATCCACAAAAACTGGGCATGCCCAAAGAGCAATAGGAATATACAAACTGGCACAACTTCAGTTGGCAAGGTATCAAAATACACAACTTCTGGATGCACAATGTAACTCAGTTCCTCTTGCCAATGAACTGGAACTGGGGCTTCATGCCCATGTTCACAACATTGTCGTTGCTTTGTACTCTGGCACCCATTCCCCATCTCATTCACCGCCCATCCCGCGCCACCCTGACCTGCTGACAGCTCCTCTCACTGTTCCCCACGCTGCTCCCCTCGTTACCCCCTCCACTCCGCTGAAAGTTCCCTCCCCTTGCCCCTCGCTTGTAATTGCACCTCTCCACCACCCGGTTTGCTCTGCTCCCTTCGCGAACGCACTCGCCAGCTTGATCAGGGAGTGGGGCCAGCAGGTGGCACAATGAGGGTGACCAGACGGGTACTGGAGGGGAAAGGGAGGAGCCACTTGGGCAAACAACTGACAGTGCATCCGAACCATTATTCTTTCTCGCAGGCAGATCGCAGTGGCATCATAGGCAGAGACATCGCGGTGGAGGGACATCGCGGGGAGGGACGTCGTGGGCAGGGACGTCGCGGGGAGGGACGTCGCGGGGAGGGACGTCGTGGGCAGGGACGTCGCGGGGAGGGACGTCGCGGGGAGGGACGTCGCGGGGAGGGACGTTGTGGGCAGGGACGTCGCGGGGAGAGACATCGCAGAGAGGGACGTCGCAGGCAAGGACGTCGCGGGGAGGGACGTCGCGGGGAGGGACGTCGCGGGGAGGGACGTCGCGGGGAGGGACGTCGCGGGGAGGGACGTCGCGGGCAGGGATGTCGCGGGCAGGGACGTCGCGGGCAGGGACGTCGCGGGCAGGGACGTCGCGGGCAGGGACGTCGCGGGGAGGGACGTCGCGGGGAGGGACGTTGTGGGCAGGGACGTCGCGGGGAGAGACATCGCAGAGAGGGACATCGCAGGCAAGGACGTCGCGGGGAGGGACGTCGCGGGGAGGGACGTCGCGGGCAGGGATATCGCGGGCAGGGATATCGCAGGCAGGAACATCGCAGGCAAGGATATCGCGAGGAGGGACGTCGCGGGCAGGGACATTGCGGGGAGGGACATTGAGGGGAGGGACGTCGCGGGCAGGGACGTCGCGGGCAGGGACATCGCAGGCAAGGATATCGCGAGGAGGGACGTTGCGGGCAGGGACGTCGCAGGCAAGGATATCGCAGGCAAGGATATCGTGAGGAGGGACATCGCAGGCAGGAACATCGCAGGCAAGGATATCGCGGGCAGGGACGTCGCGGGCAGGGACGTCGCGGGCAGGGACGTCGCGGGGAGGGTCGTCGCGGGGAGGGACATCGCGGGCAAGGATATCGCAGGGAGGGGCATCACAGGGAGGGACATCGCAGGCAGGGACGTCGCAGGCAGGGACGTCGCAGGCAGGGACGTCGCGGGCAGGGACACTGAAGGAAGGACATCGTCGGCAGGGACATTTCAGGAACATCGTAGGCAGATCGCAGCAGCATCGTAGGCAGAGACATTGCAGACAGGGACACTGTGAGCAGGGACTTTGTAGAAAGGGACATCGCAGGCAGGTACATTGTGGGCAGGAACACCGCAGACAGGGACGTTGCAGGAACATCGTAGACAGATCGCAGCAGCATCGTAGGCAGGGACATTGCAGCCAGGGACATCACAGAGACTGTGAGCCTATATACAGTAACTCCCTCCCTTGTTGCAAATACAGTCTAAAATTCCACAGCAAAACAGTGGGAGCAGGGTCTTCAAGCATCGAGATGCCCTGTCAAATCAAACTCTTACTCTTTTCCAAACAGAATTTTGCGTTGAATCTGCTGCTTTTATCAGGATTATGATACAGATAATCTATTGCACCGAGGTTCCTGAATACTACGCACCAACCTCAGTCACATTACAACACGTTTTGGGCCCACAGTTGAGAAATGTACTTGTTGGCGCTAGAAGGCAGGCGTAGGCCATTCGGCCCTTCACGCCTGCTCTGCCATTCAGAGCTGATCGTTCAATTAATACCCCATTCCCACGTTCTCCCCATATCCTTTGATCTTGTTCACCCTAAGAACTACGTCTACCAGTCAGAATGGCATCATCTGATCAGAGTGTATCCTAACACTGTACACAGGGACCAAGTCAACTTTACCAACATTCACCTGTATTGCTTTTAGCTTATTCTCCTCCAGATAAAGCATTCCATAGATTCAATAACTATTTCAGGATGAAACAAAGAAAGCCTGACACCTTGCTTCAGGCCCATTGCCGAGGAACATACCTTTGTCTTGGAAAGAATTGGTGCTCCACGATCGAGCAACATTTCCACCACCTGCTCATGGCCGCTCCTTGCTGCACAGTGGAGAGGGGTCAGACCATCCTGGCAGAATGAAACAGCTTTATCAGCTTTTGTGCCTGTACCTTGTATCTTTAACCTGTACCCCCAGGCTACAACATGTAGCATCGTGGGCTGGAAAAAAAAAGGCTTTTGAGGGTTATTTATTTCCTCCCTCCTATTAATTCTTTGTTCTTCCCTCCAGATACTGAAAATGGGACGAATAAGCTGACAAAACAGCTCACTCACCAGCAGGTCTCTGAACATTACACGTCCTGATGTAGCTAATGAGCGGGCATCCATTAGACTGTCCGTCTTACAGATTACATCCAGCATTGTTAATGGGAGCAGTATTTAAGAAAACGCAGAGTTTAGCCCAGTCTGAGTAAAGATTATGTTCATCGTTGTTGCAAAACTACTTTGATACGAATGTGTCAGTTCTTCGAGTTGTATAATCCAGCAAGCAAATCAATGAGAATTTGTAGAAGGTATTTCACAACCTTAGGGCACCCCCTTGCAGCCAAACCTTGCCAAACAGTCACTAGGAAATGGAAACTGACTTAGGCTTCCACAAACAGCAGCAAATCTGCTCATTTAGCCGAGGAGGAGGAAGATTCTGAAAGCTGGTGTTTTCAAATATTGGACTATAACCTGGTGTCCATGTGACTTTCAACCGTCTGGCTGAGAAACCTTGGCGAACAAACCAGGAAGTAGTCTGCTTGTCCACAAAGAGGGTCAGTAGGTTTTTTTTACACCCAGCTGCAAGGGTAGGGGTGGGGATGGGGGGGGGGGGTCTTGTCTCGTTGCCGCCTCTGACATTGCAGTTTTCCCTCTGTACGGCACCACAGTCCCAAGCAGGAAAAGTCACAACTTTCTGAATCCCAGGCAAGGACACCCATTCACTGAGCTGTGGCTGACACCATTTAGGACAAAGAGATGGGTTCCACCATATCCTTCCTGCTGACCACACTGACAACTTAAGGCTGGTCATTCAACAACAAGTGAGCTTGTGCCATGCCATGTCTGTATCTCCTTATGCGTAGAGGCTGAGCCATATGAATCCTTCATCTAACTGTCTCTCTAAGCACCCTGGGCCTCCTTTAAGACTTTTCTCAAGATCCACCCCATTGTCCACCCTCTTGGTAACCTGTGCTAACACCTCCCCATGTGGCTTGGTCAAATTTTGCCCTATAACAGACCTCCCAAACACGATGGAGCATTTTACAACATTGAAGGCCCTATGCAAATGCAAGTTGTTCTTGTTGTTGCTGAGCAGGAGCATGGGTTCTCTCACTGCTTGCTACACTTTACAGTGTGAAGGATATAAACCTGTGCCTTCACTATTGGCCATGCATTGCCTAGAGTCTGTCCGGAGCGAAGGGGGAACAGAGGAACTTTGGGCTCCACGTGCAAATGATTTTCCAATAAGCCCTGCACCTCACTGTTGAACCCATTTAGTTACAAAGGCCAGAGCGTTCCAGGAAAGATACATATCACACCTCGAAAAGCACATTCCGTCAATGGGATGTCTAGCAGATCAGCCCCAGTATTTATTGAGTGAATTTGTTGCTTATTGGACTTGGTATTTAAGAGCTGGGTTCCATGAAACATGTCCTCATGCAATGTGGAAGGTCTTGCAACCTTTTTAGCTATTTGAAAAGTGATTTATTGTTCTTTTGGTTGCACGTCAGCCCCCAAGCTCTGCCCTTGGTGTGCCCAGTGCAGTAGGGGGCTGGGCAGATTCAGGGACATCCTGTGGGGTATGGTCTCAGTCCTGGATAAAAGCTGCCATTAATACATCCAGGCAGCGGGCCATGGAAAAAGCCACAGCAGGCCGCCAAAGACTCCGAGATTTACCGGGACTTTGCGATGAGTCACAATCCCCGACTGACTCCCTGCCCTTCGTTCATGGTTGTTCTCTCTGCCCAGGGTCTCTGGAACAGGAAACAAAGAGGTTGTCCATTCGTACCCTTGGGGTTTCTCAGGGATAGGTGGCTGCCATGGAAACCAGCCTGCACAACGAGCCCGGCATCACTTTGATCGAGCTCCCTCAGGTCTTCCTAAGGCAGTGCCCCGAGCTGGCCATTTTTGCTTGGAATTTGTTTTATTTAAACATGCAGAGCAGGTTATTTTCCACTGAGGTGGACAGGGCGACATGGAAACTGGTATGTGTGTTAAGTTATAATTTACAACACAGCCCCAGTGGAAGTCTGAGAGAATTTCACAGCCTATTACAACATACAGAGATTGGCCTTTTAGCCAGGCTCAGGTCACTGGTGTAATCCAAACTCTCAAACTGCCCCTTTGAACATCCAATAACTGTACTTTTCCAACGCAACAAGTGAGGGTAGACTCCCCCCAGGGCTACGTTTTGCAACTGGACATCAGACTGGAGTTGTACAGGTACATATCAGTGATTGGTCACTGGGGTTAGCCAGGAATCCCAGTACTAGTACGGATCAATGATTGGTCACTGGGATTAATTGCCAGTGGAGAAACACCAGTGGTGATTTTCCAAAAGAATCATGAAGTTGAAACAAATGAGTTCTAAACACATTCACAATTTACTTGTCTCTGTTAAGCTTTTAAAAATGTACCCTCACTGCTCTCTGTGAGGCTTGGTTTTGTGGAAACTGCCATTTGGAGTTGCAGACTTACCCTCGTCTTGGCTTCAATTTGGGATCCTCGGTCCAGAAGCAGCTTGACCATGTTGGCATTTCCTCTTTTCGAGGCCACGTGCAATGGAGTGATATCATTCTGAGGAGAACAATAATCTTTCAATCAGGGCGATATGTCGATGTAACAAAATGAGCAATACCAGAAATGGAGCTCACATTGAAATGATAATCCACAGCATGCAGCCTTCACAGAATTTACATTTTCTTACAAAATCCACATAGCGATCACTTAATATACCCAACCATGAAGGCAACAGCAAAAACCTTAGGTAAAATGTTATTGTCAATTACTTAAAAACCGAAGGAGCTGCAGATGTTGTAAATCAGGAAGAGAGACAGAATTTTCTGGAAAAAAATCTCTGCAGATCTGGCAGCATCTGTGGGGAGAAAGCAGAGTTATTGTTCCGGGTCAGCTGAAATGGTAACTCTGATTTCTCTCCACTAATGTGCCAGACCTGCTGAACTTTTCCATCAATCTCTGTTTTAGTTATTGACAATTCATTGTTCAGCTCTCCAATTTCCTGATGCAATGTGTATTCACACGTGGAATGAATAGCAATGACCAAACGCTTACCTATAATGAGCTCTAAATACATCTATACAAATAGCTCGAAATTAAGGTTGTCCTCGCTTGCTGTGGATTCTGGAAACTCTCATTTTAAGCTCCCAATCAAATCCCTTAAGCATCCTAAACCCCTCAATGAGAGCATCCTTAACCTTCTGTATTCAGGGGAATACAAGCTGTGTCAATAGAACCAGGTGAGGTGCTTGGTGTAGTGGTCAGGTCACTGAACCAGAGGTGTTCTGGGACACAGGTTCGAGTTCCGCTATACTCGACTGAGGAAATTTAACTCAACGTACAGATTCTGGAACTGGAATTGGCTATTCCACTGGAAGCAGCCTCCCTCTTGCCCAGGAAGGACAGCAAGACTTGGGGAGGGGGTGGGGAGACAATGAGGAGGCCACAGGAGCACTGGTTGGGAGAGGGAGGCGGCGAGATAAGAAAAGGGAGAAGCAGAGGAAACAGAGGCAGACTTCAAAATAAAATAAACTCTTCCTGTTGAGTTGGCATCTTGGCTTTACATTCTACAGCTTTACATCCTTCGTCTTCTGTTGCTTGAGATTGATGTCAGCTTTCTCTCTGATTCCTGCCTCACTCAGAGATGACGTCTGAGGGAAAGTTTTTAAGAAAACAACAGCACACACTGACTCAGACACTATTCTAATACCCAGTGGGTTTTTCTCTACAGTTATTCCCAGCAGTGTCCTGGAGTTTAATCTTCATTTCCTGGAGACAACAGCATAATCCCGTGGAGTTGGCAGATTGCTATTGGAGAATGTAGGCCCAAAGTCAACAGCTGCTTGCAACAATTGGACACATAACAAGTCACTTCTCTGCTTAATCAAATACCGTACCACACGACACTCAACTCGCACCTAGTTACCACTGAGTAGATTTACCTTTTTTCACCAAACTATTTGTCACACCTTTGCTAGACACTGTCAACTACTTTGTCAGCATTTTCCACTGAACGTCTTCCTCATCTATTAGGGTAGAGGCCGACCCTGGCCATGAGGTGGAGTGGTTTTCTGAAATATTTCCTCATATACATCTATATTCGTATGCGTATAAAAACATCACATTTATTAACTGACAACAAGCCATACCACTTCATTGTATATATCCTCTCATACCACATGCCACTAAATTTCAAGTTAGATCAAACAAGTTACTTCTTCAACTTGACATTTCAGGGGAGACGGATAAATATGGAGAAGGGGCAGGAGAAATACAATGCAACTGGAAGATGCTGAATCGTAATTTGAGATCTTACCCTCGCTGTGAAATCCACAGCAGCACCTCGATTCAGTAGCAGGGTTGCTATGTTGATATTTCCATAGTGAGCAGCTATATGGAGCGGGGTGAAACCACTCTGAAAGAAAGAACAGATTTTGAGCTTTATCGTTTTTGGTGTGTGTTGTTGCAGGTCAACCTCAAGAGGCACTTTGTTTCACCCAAGGCTTCTCAGCGGTTGCTGGTTAGTTGAGGCTCTGCATTTAACCCCCAGAGAAATGAAGACAACTTTCTGCAATATACCACATCCACAACACCTCACATGAAGCGCATTCCGGGCTCCTATTGCTACACTCAGCCTCCAGGGCTTTGCTCCAACTCGGCTGAGCCAAAGATCCCGAAGGTGAAGGAAATCTGCACTGTTGAGATGTGTTGAGCACCAAGTCTAAACCTGGGACACATATCCATAGGGATTCTCTATATCCCCCACGCTACAGCATAGAAGCGGTGCTGTGGTGATAATGTCACTGGAACCAAGAACCCAAAGAAGCCCAGGCTAACGTTCTGGGGGACCCAGGTTCGAACCCCATGATAGTAGCTGCTGGGATTTGATATCAACGATTAACAAAAAATGTTGGGATGTGAAGGTTATGGCGTCGCTAACATTGAGGCTTTCAGCAGTTGTTACAGAATCCCTATAGTATGGAAGCCGGCCATTCAGCCCATGCTCACCAACTAAAGATCACCCCACCCAGACCCACCCCATCTTTTCAATGCTGCATCTCCCATGCTTAACCCACCATGCCTGCACATCCCTGGAGACAATGGGAAATTTAGCGTGGCCAATCCACCCTAATCTGCACATCTGTGGGCTCTGGAGGAAACCAGAGCAGCCAGAGGAAACCCATGTAGATACAGGGAGAACGTGCAAACTCCATACAGACAGTCGCCCAAGGGTGGAATCAAACCTGAAGGAAATCTGTCATCCTTACCCAGTTCTGACGCGCGTGTGAAACATGTAAATATTTATTAAATATTCCAAAAAGTATTCCAGTAAAACAGTGGCTGAGCCAATGGTGCCAACATCCCATGCAGCAATATTGAAAACCTTGCCAACCTGCCAACCACGCCAAAGGTTCGTGTGTGTGTGTGTGTGTGTGTGTGTGTGTGTGTGTGTGTGTGTGTGTGTGTGTGTCTGTCTGTCTGAGTGTGTATGTGTGTGTGTGTGTGTGTGTGTGTGTGTGTGAGAGAGAGAGACAGACAGAAAGTTGTGTATGAGTGTGTGTGTGTGTGTGCGTGTGTCTGTGAGTGTGTCTGTGTGTGTGTGTGTGTGTGTGTGTCTGTGAGTGTGTGTGTGTCTGTATGAGTATGTCTCTGTGTCTGTGTGTGTCTGTGTGTGTGTGTGTGTGTGTGTGTGTGTGTGTGTGTGTGTGTGTCCACAGTGTAGCCCAGTACAGGCCCTTCGGCCCACCGTGTTGTGCTGATCTGATAGTCTACTCTAAGATCAAACTAATCTCGGGGAAATTTTCACTGGGCAAGAAGTTCACACAAAGCGAGCTAGATCTAAGTAGCCTTTGTTTATGACATTGGTTTAAAAGGATCTATGAACAACCTTTGGCAGTGACAGCATCTTCTGCATATAACTAGGAGAATGAATTCAGCCACCCATTGCCCCAGAAATAACGGCCATGGGAGAAGATTCCTACTGCAAACTGAGCTGCAGAATGCATCTCCTAATTCTGGTACAGTTCCACACATCGGAATTGTTAAAGGAAATCACCATTGAATGCCAGCACTATTTGCATTCTGATTTGGTGTTCGGCTGCTTGTTTTGATGTGCTTAAAAGAGCAGGGCCGCGAACCTGGAACTTAAAAAATGAGTAATTCACCCCCGACTCCCCACATAACCTTGCCCAGAGACTTGGCTTGTGAATGACCACTTTCAGGCTTGAAACCACAGGAAATAGGAACAGAAGGAAGCTGTTCGCAGCTCAAGCCTGCTTTGCCATTCAATAGGATCATGGCTGATCCAACATTATGCCCATCCACTTTCCTCCCCTTTGCCCGACTGATCAAGAATCTATCTCAACCTTAAATATACACAAGGACTCTGCCCCTGCAGCTCTCTGTGACAAGGAGTTCCAAAGACTCAGATCCTCTGAGAGAAGAAATTCCTCCTCATTTGGTGCCATTTTATTCTGAGGCTATGCCGTCTCGTCCCAGACTCTCCCAGGAGGTCAAACATCCTCTCAACATTTACCCTGACAAGCCCCTTAGGAATCCAATACATTTCAGTGCGATCACATCTCATTCCTCCAAACTGCACTGAGTAACTTCCCAAACTCGTCAACCTCTCCTCATTAGATAATCCCATCATTACCAAAGGGTCATTGTAGTGAACTTTCTCAGAACTGCCCCCAAATAAATGATATCTTTCCTAAAATAAGGAACCAAAACTGCTCAAATACTCCAGATGTGGTCTCACCAGACTCTTGTCCAGTTACAGTACGGCTTCCCTACTCTTATACTCCAAGCCCCGTTGAAATAACGCCCAACATTTCACTATTACCTGCAGCACCCTGTGTGCTAGCTTTCGGTACACTATGCACAAGTCCCTCCCTCTATGTCCCTTTGTGTTGCAGCTTTCTGCAGTTTCTCGCCATTTCAATAACATCGTCAGAATCTTGAAGCTGACCGGAATTAAAGTGGGGAGAGCTGTCTGACAGGCAGCTCAAGTAACATCATACAGAGACAAGATTGTCCTCCCTAATGCTAAATGCCATCACCATATCTGACTAGTAGCTGGCTACAAATAGGCCACCCCATCGAAAAATACCCCTGGAAATGAACTAAGCGTGAGGCTTGTACTCTAACTGACTCAACTTTGCTGGATGCTAAATCCCTGACCAAGAGTCTGGTTTGCCTGCAGCATTACTAGCAAAAACTTCTGGGCGATAAATTCAATCTGTCGGCTCAGTACAGCCACGCTGTAGCACAGAGCCAGCTTGGTTAGTTTACACTTGAACACAGCCTCACATTAATTGCAAAGTCATGGAAACATCTGCAATGGAAGTGGCCACATGCTTGACCCTGAAAGCTACAAATCCGTCAGTGGGATTGGGCACAATGGATTATATAATGTGCATGGAATGAGATTGCGGCTCACTCATTTGATCCTAAAGTCAAACTGCGCATTCTAAATGCGTCAATTGCCTACAAATGTAAACGTGCTTAAAGTGTGCGGGCCATCCCAATGGGTTATTTGGACAATGGGATACGCTGTTCAGGCTCACTACTATTGAGACCGCTGTCAATACAATACAGAACATGGTAGCTATGTTATTAGCCAGTTCCGCAGTGCACCATGGCGAAAACAGCAGTGTCCTGAGCCCGAATTACTCTCAGTTGCGATCCACCGGTTTCCCCAGCCAGAAACGCGGGACAACGCATACCCTTTAAGGGAGTGGCAACAGAGAAGGGTGAAGATCCGAGTGAGTCGACAACAAACATGCTTGGTCAGAAGCGTCCGCGAACGCTGAAACGACAACTGTTTGGATCGCCAGGCCCGACCCCACCACCCCCCCTCCCCCGGCCCCGGCTTCTAAGTCATCTTCAAAACTGACTGTCCTGATGCATTTGGATGTGGTCACACTTGGCAGGCAGTTCATCTCCATCACAGCACAGTGTTAGACAGGACTTGTTGCCTCACGGGGTCGAGTTATTCACAGCATGCAACTACAAACTCGGGGCCCCACACTACTGGAGGAACTGGGGTGCATGTGCAAAAAATGTTCAGCGAGTTTCATAGCCATGCTTACTGTGGTGGAGAGGGGTACAACAGGCCGTGTTCAAGAGATGTGTCTGGGTGTCTTTCTAAGGCTTTTCGAAGCTCATCTTTGCTGACACTTGCAGGGTAAGTGTCATGCAGCAGCCTGAGACATCAATCATGGATGCACGCTCCATCAGGGCTTTCTGCAGTTCTGGAAAATGTGAATCATAATCGTTGCCAGCAAAGGCCCCAGTTGGCCCTTCCACATATGACATTTCTGATCAAAGTCAATTCGCAGTGGGACGTTTTGGTATCTTTCAAACCAACAAATCCAAGAGGAAGGGGCACACATTCTGTGCCCGCAACTCCCAGATCCAACTGCAGAAAGCCCCGCGTGTTTTTCTTTCTTTTTGGGATCTATTTCTCCGGATTTGGACATGCTACGTTAGCCGTTAAACTCTTCAAATCAAAGAATTAAAGCGTAGCCAGAAAAGAAAGAGAGAGATGAAGCAGCAGCAGCAGCACAAAAGATTATGAGTGACTTGGCATATAACATATATACCTCAGTGGTCCTATTCACCATCACCTACGATAGCACATCAGGCAGAGAAAGAGAAGGAAAGAGAAATGAAGGATTAGTTCACTGACGGATGGGGTGGTTCGTAAAGCCCTGGGATGGCACAAAATGAAAAGGAAGCAGTGATCCAAGCAAAAATGGGAAGAACAGGCGGCAACACTATAAAGGAAGGCGAGGAGGGAGAAAATTTAGGAGCTGGCTGATTGAGAAGCAGCCTGAAAGGGGTAGAGGTTCCTCGCACACCGTACTTTACATTGTCTGCACTACTCTCTCAAATGAAAATATTCAAAGGTAAGTCTTTTTCTGGGGGGCATGGTTAAGAGAAACGATCACAGGTTCCTGTAAAACAAAGAGTTTGAGAATGTTTACTGACTCCCACTATACAGTTGCCAACTCTGGTTGGACATATTCCTGGAGACGCAGTCACCTGCCTCTCCCACAGGATCCCCCCAACAGTTCCTGTCTGACATCACTGGACACAGTTACCTTGACAGAATAGTGCGTTCCCAGTGCCAACTGGAAATGGTGTGGACATTTTGTTAGTCAATTAGGTGGATGGAATTCTGCAATAAACAAATTATTCAATGACCTGATCAGTTATTCCTGGGTCACTCACAGCTGCAGAATTCCTGAACTCTCCAGTTCAATCCTGGAGGATTGCGAACCCAACCTGCAGGGGACCCAACGACCAAGGAAGAAGAAAAATCATAAAAGAAACAAAACCTTTTCTCGTGCTTGCAGCTGCCCCTCTGAATGAGCTTCCTCAGTGGACAATGCAAACATGAGAGGGTCAGGAGCTAGAGATGGAACTTAGGGGTTACAGACAGGGTCACAGGGTACAGGGAAAGTCACGGGGTACACCTTGGGTCATGGGTTACAGAGGGGGACAGACGCTACAAACAGGGTCAAAGGTTACAGAGAGAGGCACAGGTTACAGAGAAGGGCACGGGGTTACAGAGAGAGGCACGGGTTACAGAGAGAGGCACGGGTCACAGAGAGAGGCACGGGTTATAGAGAAGGGCACGGGTTACAGAGAGAGGCACGGGTTACAGAGAGAGGCACGGGTTACAGAGAAGGGCACGGGGTTACAGAGAGAGGCACGGGTTACAGAGAAGGGCACGGGGTTACAGAGAGAGGCACAGGTTACAGAGAAGGGCACGGGGTTACAGAGAGAGGCACGGGTTACAGAGAGAGGCACGGGGTTACAGAGAGAGGCACGGGTTACAGAGAGAGGCACGGGTTACAGAGAGAGGCACGGGTTACAGAGAGAGGCACGGGTTACAGAGAAGGGCACGGGGTTACAGAGAGAGGCACGGGTTACAGAGAAGGGCACGGGGTTACAGAGGGAGGCACGGGGTTACAGAGAAGGGCACGGGGTTACAGAGAGAGGCACAGGTTACAGAGAAGGGCACGGGGTTACAGAGAGAGGCACGGGTTACAGAGAGAGGCACGGGTTACAGAGAGAGGCACAGGTTACAGAGAGAGGCACGGGTTACAGAGAAGGGCACGGGGTTACAGAGAAGGGCACGGGGTTACAGAGGGAGGCACGGGTTACAGAGAAGGGCACGGGGTTACAGAGAGAGGCACGGGTTACAGAGAAGGGCATGGGGTTACAGAGAGAGGCACGGGTTACAGAGAGAGGCACGGGTTATAGAGGGAGGCACGGGTTACAGAGGGAGGCACGGGTTACAGAGAAGGGCACGGGGTTACAGAGAGAGGCACGGGTTACAGAGAAGGGCACGGGGTTACAGAGGGAGGCACGGGTTACAGAGAAGGGCACGGGGTTACAGAGAGAGGCACGGGTTACAGAGAAGGGCACGGGGTTACAGAGAGAGGCACGTGGTACAGAGAAGGGCACGGGGTTACAGAGAGAGGCACAGGTTACAGAGAAGGGCACGGGGTTACAGAGAGAGGCACGGGTTACAGAGAGAGGCACGGGGTTACAGAGAAGGGCACGGGGTTACAGAGAAGGGCACGGGGTTACAGAGAGAGGCACAGGTTACAGAGAAGGGCACGGGGTTACAGAGAGAGGCACGGGTTACAGAGAGAGGCACGGGTAACAGAGAGAGGCACGGGTTACAGAGAGAGGCACGGGTTACAGAGAGAGGCACGGGTTACAGAGAAGGGCACGGGGTTACAGAGAGAGGCACGGGTTACAGAGAAGGGCACGGGGTTACAGAGAGAGGCACGGGTTACAGAGAGAGGCACGGGTTACAGAGAGAGGCACGGGTTACAGAGAAGGGCACGGGGTTACAGAGAGAGGCACGGGTTACAGAGAAGGGCACGGGTTACAGAGAAGGGCACGGGGTTACAGAGAGAGGCACGGGTTACAGAGAAGGGCACGGGGTTACAGAGGGAGGCACGGGGTTACAGAGAAGGGCACGGGGTTACAGAGAGAGGCACAGGTTACAGAGAAGGGCACGGGGTTACAGAGAGAGGCACGGGTTACAGAGAGAGGCACGGGTTACAGAGAGAGGCACAGGTTACAGAGAGAGGCACGGGTTACAGAGAAGGGCACGGGGTTACAGAGAGAGGCACGGGTTACAGAGAAGGGCACGGGGTTACAGAGGGAGGCACGGGTTACAGAGAAGGGCATGGGGTTACAGAGAGAGGCACGGGTTACAGAGAGAGGCACGGGTTACAGAGGGAGGCACGGGTTACAGAGGGAGGCACGGGTTACAGAGAAGGGCACGGGGTTACAGAGAGAGGCACGGGTTACAGAGAAGGGCACGGGGTTACAGAGGGAGGCACGGGTTACAGAGAAGGGCACGGGGTTACAGAGAGAGGCACGGGTTACAGAGAAGGGCACGGGGTTACAGAGAGAGGCACGGGTTACAGAGAAGGGCACGGGGTTACAGAGAGAGGCACGGGGTACAGAGAAGGGCACGGGGTTACAGAGAGAGGCACAGGTTACAGAGAAGGGCACGGGGTTACAGAGAGAGGCACGGGTTACAGAGAGAGGCACGGGGTTACAGAGAAGGGCACGGGGTTACAGAGAGAGGCACGGGTTACAGAGAGAGGCACGGGTAACAGAGAGAGGCACGGGTTACAGAGAGAGGCACGGGTTACAGAGAGAGGCACGGGTTACAGAGAAGGGCACGGGGTTACAGAGAGAGGCACGGGTTACAGAGAAGGGCACGGGGTTACAGAGAGAGGCACGGGTTACAGAGAGAGGCACGGGTTACAGAGAGAGGCACGGGTTACAGAGAGAGGCACAGGTTACAGAGAAGGGCACGGGGTTACAGAGAGAGGCACGGGTTACAGAGAAGGGCACGGGGTTACAGAGAGAGGCACGGGTTACAGAGAGAGGCACGGGGTTACAGAGAGAGGCACGGGTTACAGAGAAGGGCACGGGGTTACAGAGAGAGGCATGGGGTTACAGAGAGAGGCACGGGTTACAGAGAAGGGCACGGGGTTACAGAGAGAGGCACGGGGTTACAGAGAAGGGCACGGGGTTACAGAGAGAGGCACGGGTTACAGAGAGAGGCACGGGGTTACAGAGAGAGGCACGGGTTACAGAGAAGGGCACGGGGTTACAGAGAGAGGCATGGGGTTACAGAGAGAGGCACGGGTTACAGAGAAGGGCACGGGGTTACAGAGAGAGGCACGGGGTTACAGAGAAGGGCACGGGGTTACAGAGAAGGGCACGGGGTTACAGCGTGGGGTGGGGGGGTGTGTTGAGGTTGGAATTTAAAACAAACTGAACTAGTGGGGAGAAGGTGGTGGTAGCTATTAGATTTAAAAACTGACAAGTCCCCAGAACCGGATGGTGGGTGTGCTTTGGTCTGGCTGCAGTCACACTAACGGCATTGATTATAATCTTTAAACATGCAGTAAATTTTGCAGGGATCCAGCTACCTGGGAAAGTAGCTACTTTACTGAAGGAAGGAGGAAGACAGAAAACTAAAAGCTCTTAGCTGGTTAGCCTAACATTTATCATAGGGACAACAAAGTATAGAGCTGGATGAACACAGCAGGCCAAGCAGCATCTTAAGATGTGTTCATCCAGCTCTATACTTTGTTGTCTCGGATTCTCCAGCATCTGCAGTTCCCATTATCTCTGATCTGTCATAGGGAGTTTATTGGAATCGACTATTTAAGAGGTTATGTCGCCATACTTAAAAACAAAAATCATAATACAATGAAGCAGAATTAGTTAGGGGTAACTAATATATTAGCGAGGTTTTTATCGAGGTCGTGGCGGGCAGGGCAGATGAAGAGAAACCCGTTGATGTGGTGGATCTGAATTTCCAAAAGACTTTTGATCAGGTGACACCTCAAAGATTATTTCAGAAAATAAAGGCTCACGGTGTGGGGAGTTAACATATTAACGTTTGGTTGGCAACTGGAGGCAGAGAGTTTGGAACAAAGTCATCTCTGAAAGGTTTGAAACCTGTAACTCGTGGAGTGCCACAGGGACCATTGCTGAGGCCTCACCCATTTACAATCTATTTCAACAACTTGGCTCACAAAATCCACGTACGGCAGCTAACCTTGCTGACATTACAAAGAAAGGAAGGAAAGTAGGTTGTCAAGAGGAGGTGGAAAAGTGACAATGAAAAGGATAAAGGCAGGTTGAGTGAGTGGGCAAACATTTGGCAGATGTAACCTCACGTGGGAAAATGAGGAAGTATTGAAGAATAGGCTACAGAGTTTCAGCTATGAAGAGGGATTGGGCAGGCTGGAGTTTTTTCCTTAGGTCAGAGGAGACTCTCTGGGAACATGACAGAGATGTATAAAATGACGAGGGACTTAGGTAGGGTAGGCAGGAAGAAACCATTCCCCTTGATGCAGGGATGAATGACCCAGGAGGCACAGATTTAAGGTAAGGGGCAGAAGGTTTAGGGGAGATGTGAGGAGAAAGGTTTTCATCCAGAGGGTGGTGGGAATCTGGAACTCACTGCCTGGAAGAGTGGTAGAGGCAGAAATGTTCATCACATTTAAGAAATATTCAGGGTTTTTTTTAATTTGTTCTTGGGATGAGGGCATCACTGACTCGGCCAACATTTATTTAAGTATCTATCTCAGAGGGCAGGTAAGAGTCAACCATATTGCTCTGCGTCTGGAGTCACATGTGGGTCAGATCGGGTAAGGATGGCAGGTTCCATCCCCTAAATGACATTAGTGAACCAGGTGGGATTTTACAACCATTAACAGTGGATTCATGGTCTTCATTAGGTTCTGAATGCCTGGTTTCTAGTGAATTCAAATTCACCATCTGCTGTGGCAGGATTTGAACCTGGGCTCCCAGAACATTACCTGGGTCTCTGGATTGACAATCCAACAATAATAAAACTAGGCCTTCACCTTCCCATGTGCACTTGCGATGTCAAGGTAAATAAGGCCAAGTCTTGGAAAATGGGATTTGAATAGTTAGGTGGTTATTTTTGATGTAATGGGCGAAAGGTCTTTCCTCTGTGCTGTGGACATCAATGCTGTAAAAGCAGCATCTGATTTAATGTAGAGAGATTGCTGACCTCAGGGGGACATTGGGATTTGGGTGTTCTGGTGCATTAAATACAAAGCATCAGTATAGACAGCGAGGGATGAGAAAGGCCAATGGAATGCCGGCCCACATTGCTGGGAAAATGCAGCTTAAAAACAGGGAAGTTTTATTTCAGCTCTGCAGAAACTCGGTGAGACCGCTTCTGGAATATTATGTTCTGTCTCCTTACTTTTGGGAAAAAAAAGTTGTACAATTGTGTTAGAGGCAGTTTAGAGAAGGTTCATTTGATTAATTCCTGGTTTGGATTTTCTGGAAATAGGCTGAAGAGGTTAACCCTTTGGGGTTTAGAAGAATGTTGGGTGAGATCTTAATGAAACATGAAAGATCCTGAGGGGACTTAACATGGTGGAAACTGAAAGGATGAGGTTTGTAAATGAGGTTGGAACTAGAGAACAAAAACAGAAATCGCTGGAAGAGCTCAGCAGGTCCCCCAGCGTCTGTGGAGAGAAAGCAAAGTTTACATTCCAGGTTGCGCGACCCTTCCTCAGGACTGAGGGTAGCTGGGAAAGTGCCGGTTTACATGCAGAATCAGGGAACATTGGTTTCGGCTCTCGCTTCTAAGATGTAGGTGAGGCAATTTTTTTTTTCTCTCTGGAAGAGTCATTAATCTGTGGAACTCTCTTCCCCAAATGGCAGTGGAGGCCAAGGGCACTGAGTACATTCAAAGCTGCGCTTTTAGATTTTGGATTGACAGAGCTATTGGAGGTTGAGAGGGAGAGAGGGTGCAGATTGGAAAATGGACCCTTCAGATTAGCCATGACCTTAGTGAATGGCAGAGCAGGCTCAAAGGACCTGAAGTACCTACTCCTGCTCTTAAGTCTTCCGTTCCTGTGGGTTAGGGGAGTTCAGATTACACCTCAGACACAGAGAGATAGAGAGAGAGAGAGAGAGAGAAAGCAGCAGGCATGACTTACCTTGGACTCCACGTCTGCATTGTGGTCATTCTGCAGGAGGAGTGCGGCGGCTTTGGTGTCATCCTTGCGGGCAGCGATGTGAAGGGCTGGCAGGCGCACCTTGCCCTTCGTGTCGTTCTCCAGCAGCAGCGAGACTACTTGGTCATGACCCTGCTGCAGTGCCACAGCCAATGGTGTGAAGCCATCCTGCGAAGGGGGGGTGGTGGCAACAGGGGGAGAGAGAAAGACAGCAACGGGCACAGTTACACCCCGGTTCAGAGTGTGGGCATCTCCCTCAGCCAGAAAATGGCAACAGCGCAGCAGGCACTTAGTTCCCTGGGCAGCAGGGAAGCTGGAGAAATGCACTAGGCATGAGATATTGGCAAGGTTATGCCAACAGGGTTCTGCTGGAGGGGGGAGGCAAAGGCTTGCATTGAACGTCAACGCCAATCCAGATCAAAATAAAAGCCAAAACAACTGCGAACGCTGTAAGGAAGTTGTTGGAAAAAACTCAGCAGGTCTGGCAACATCCGAGAAGAAAACGTCAGAGGCGACATTTCGGGTCCGGTGACCCGCAAGTCCTGAGAAAGGGTCATCGAACCCGAAAGGTTAACTCTGATCGTTTCGTCACGGATGCTGCCAGACCTGCTGAGCTTTTCCAGCAACTTCTGTTTCTGCTACCAATCCAGACCTGTTGGTACCGATGTACATTTAACAACTGCCCATCTAGCTACACTTTGCACCCCAGTTTTTGACAAAGAGACACCCCACGCCCAGACACTGACCTCTTGGGGCGTAAGAGACCCATTTCCCTGAAGGATAAAGAATTTACAACTTTCACCTTAGCAACAGCATTTAATTCTGTTTTCCTTTAAAGGGTCACACTAACATGCAGTGTTGCATCTTGTAGTGCATGCATTAATGTTAAATTCCATGGTTCCTGCAGAATTAGATTGATTTGACTGCTCTTTCAAAGAAGCAGTAGACACATTATAAGCTGAGTGGTGATCTTCTCTGCTATATGATCCGAGAATTATACACTGAGTTACTCATAATTGCACACCTCAAGCTATCTGGTTTGGGTTTTAATTCACCAATTCCATTCCATAATATTCATCTGGTTAAGGACTCCATGAATTAAAGGGATGATGTCAATTGTGAGTCTTGGCATGAACCAGACAGAATAGGATTTAATCTCCAATGAGGCAGAACATAGCCTGACATTCCAGCGCAATACCGATGGAACACTGCTCTGTCTAATCCACTTCTGCTGGACAGAAGCGATCCCATGTTACCAGCTCAATTACAAGCTGGAGAGCTCGTTCTGGATTTCTGGCCAAAACCAAGTCTTTGACCAACTGGTGGTCTGTCCTCTTATTGCTGTTCCTGGGAGATTCTTAATGTGTACATTTATGATTAGGGAGGCACTAATACCTTGGCTCATCAAATTAAAAACATTGTGCCTGATAGATCAAAACAAGCTATATACAGGCTGCATGTCACATATTCCTATGTTTTCAAATAACACTGCAAATTAACACAGCTGTACACACCACGGCTGAATGAATGAAGACATCAACTCACCTCCGTTGCAATGCTCTGACTTGCACCATTGTCCAGAAGAAACTTAACAACTTCCAGATGATTCTCCTGTGCGGCCATGTATAGAGGTGTGAAGCCATTCTGGAAAAGAAAATGCATCTTCGTTGTACTTGGGGGGAGAAGCTGTCACTTTTGGTCAGCTTTTGAGAGTTTTGGCACAGCCATTTGAGGCAGGCGCAGTGGCTCAGTGGTTAGCGCTGCTGCCTCACAGTGCCAGGGAGCCAGATCTCACCCTCGGGCGACTGTCTGTTTGCACATTCCCTCCGTGTCAGCGTGGGTTTCCTACGGATGCTCCGGTTTCCTCCCACAGTCCAAAGACGTGCAGGTTAGGGTGGACTGGCCGTGGGAAACGTTGGGTTGCAGGATGTGGTAGGGAGGGGTGGGTCTGGGTGGGATGCTCTTTGGATGGTCGGTGAGACTTGACGGGCCAAATGACCTGCCCCCCCACTTTAGGGGCTCTAATACTTAAGCGGCTCACTTCATCTGAAAGAGGTATTCAGCCCCAAGGGCAGCTGGCTTGTTCTCACAACAACGCGCTGATGGCCTGAGTGCATTTCCCGACAGAGTGTGTGTCTATGCCATTTGCAGTTCCTCGTATTCTGAGGTTCCTGGGTTCTGAACCCATCAGGCAGCATAGAGAATGTCATGGGGGGAACTGCCTAATTGATAAAGTAGAGGGGGCTCGACTGGCTGACCTGCCAACCCTGTGAGAAGGTTTCAGTGTCCTTTATGCTCTACCTTAGCTTCTCAGTCCAGGGAACACAGGGATGTAGAATTTCAAACATACAACAGCGTTAAAAGACACTAAGACTGCAGGAGTCCAGACACCCACCACAGAGGAGGCAGCTAAGAAAATGACTCTCAGCATCTTTTGCCCGACAAAGGGGGATAACATCATGCACCCCCCACCCCAACTCAGTTCACTTTCCCCTCCCGGCCTGAGTCTTTAATGTGAAGCCGTGAATTAACTGGACCATGATAACAGCATCGGATCCAATATAGTCTCTATGCCCTTTCGCCCTGCCGCTTTCTCCTGCTCCAACTGGCACTAGGACCCATTCCAGACGGCAGCAGGATACAAGTGGGTGAGTGGGCCTTCTTAATTCACCGCCGCCTCCCCTTGATGCCCACCCACTTGGCCAAACCACTTCCCAGACTCCACCAGGCAGGAGCTTATAAATGCCCTTGTCACTGTTTGTGAAGGGAACGAAAATAACAACTCGAGCTTTTACTTGCAGAGTTTGAAAATAAAGACTACCCTTGATAATATTTTTCCAGGAAGACGGTGCCTATGCTGTTGCCCTGGAAACCGGCTCAACTCCAGAGCTGACTGCCTCTGATCTCCATCCCATGCCAACATCCAGGAAACTTGGTGCCAAGCTCTCCGATGAGCATTTGCATCACTGAGCACTCTTTAGGTGAAGATAGGCAGAAGGGGTGTGGAAAAAGTAAGGCCACAGAGCCCTGAAGAGGCAAATGCCAGAACCCCTACAGTGCGGAAACAGGCCATTCAGCCCATCAAGTCCACATCGACCCTCCAAAGTGCATCCCACCAGACCTACGCCCCTATCCTATCCCTGTAACCCTGCATTTTACTATGGCTAACCTACAGCCTGCACATCTCTGAACACTGTGCGTAACTTAGCATGGCCAATCCACTTAACCTATATATATTTGGACTGTGGAAGGAAACCCATGTAGACATGGGAAGAATGTGCGAACTCCACACATGCAGTCACCTGAGGGTGGAAGCGAACCTGGTCCAGGGCACTGTGAGGCAGCAGTTCTAACCACTGAGCCACTGTGCCACTCTTAACATTGCAAATGCCCATTACCCCTCTGCATTGCAATGCTTCCAGCATGTGTTTGGGAGGACGGTTGGCCATTTTAACTCAGACAAAGAGATCATTTGAAGTTCAGCATTTTTAGTAACAAAAGCAATCGGGGAATAATGCCCTGTTAAAATGATCAAATCTAACCACAACCATGTGATTCATTCACATTAGGTGGCTTTCTCTTTCATAATATCAGCACAATTGATGTAAAAGTAAATCCTTGTCATGTTTTTATACTATTAATACATCTGTGACCTTCACAGTGGGAAAGGCATTCTATTCAAGGCTAAGCTGGAACATTAATAACAACCGCTGCATGTGAGCTGGATGGATCTGCTGATACACTTCACCTCATTTTTGTCATGAAGCTGACTCCTGGTTAATGGGAAGTGAATCACCTGGCGGTGCAGGGAAGGTGCCCTATTCCATCAAACACATCTTTAACCTTCTTGACAATCAAACCCCATCGGCTTTGAGGCCAACTCGTGGAGCTGAGCTGACCTGTTAAACATTCTAGGCACGTAACAATGCAGTTCGTGACACACAGGCAAACTGATGTGGAGATCAAGGGTTGGAGATTCCTTCTGTGTTTTTTTTTCAAATGGGAAGCTAATCCACAATTGTAAAGCAAGTTGCATTTTACAGACATTTTCATACCAGCCATTAAAAGGTCACAAAACTTAAATAAATAATTAATTTGATAACTTTTAATTAAATAAAAAATTTCAAAAACTCAAGTATTGCTTCTCGGTAAAGTAACTAGTGGTTACAGCCACTTGGCTTTTTAAAAAAACTTTCTACCAAATATTTTCCTGTTGCTCCAATATGTGCCATAATCAGAGACTTTACATCTCTAACTCTGCCACACGTTCAAGCTTTGCTGGAGGCTGTTCAGCCCTCCAATAGCCCGAACCATGCCCCTACTGGATCATGGATTAGAGCCAATGATCCACAAACTAATCTGAGTGCGCACACACTGGGGAATGGGCTCAGTATATACACACTGAGGGATGGGCTGTGTATATACACATTGAGGGCTGGGTTGCATACACACTGAGGAGTGGGCTGTGTACACACTGAGGGGTGGGCTGTATGTACACACTGAGGTGTGGGCTGTGTATATACACTGAGGGGTGGGCTGTATGTACACACTGAGGTGTGGGCTGTGTATGTACACCGAGGGGTGGGCTGTATATACACACTCTGAGGGGTGGGTTGTATTTACACACTGAGGGGAGGACTGTATATACACTGAGGTGTGGGCTGTGTACATACACTGAGGCGTGGGCTGTACGTACACACTGAGGGGTGGGCTGTGTATATACACTGAGGGGTGGGCTGTGTATATACACTGAGGGGTGGGCTGTGTACACACTGAGGGCAGGGCTGTATATACACAATGAGGGCTGGGCTGTCTACACACTGAGGGCTGGGCTGTATATACACACTGAGGGGTGGGCTGTATATACGCACTGAGGGGTGGGCTGTATATGTACACAGGGGTGGGCTGTATATACACACTGAGAGGTGGGCTGTGTATATACACTGAGGGGTGGGCTGTATATATACACACTGAGGGCTGAGTTGCATACACACTGAGAAATGGGCTGTATACACACTGAGGAATAGGTTGTATATACACTGAAGGGTGGGCTGTGTACACACTTAGGGGTGGGCTGTGTACACACATGCACTAATCACCTTAAGGGGTCCTTTTCTGGTTTGCAAAATGTAATGTATGACACTGGCACTGGGACCTATGCTGGGGCCTCAATGATTTACAATTTCTATAAATGACTTGGATAAAGGGACCAAGGGCTCTCCAAATGCAGGAATCAGAAAACATTGGTGTGAAAGTATCGCAAGTATTTTGGATAGCAAATAGAGCCTTACTGTTTACTGTTAATGGAATTAAATACAAAAGTAATTAGTTCTACAGGACACTGGCAAGGCCACATCTGGAGTACTGCTTGGGTCACCCAGTTTAAGGAAGGATGTCAATATTTTGGAATCAGTTTAAAGAAGATTTGATCCACATTTTCCTGGAATGGACAGGTTGCCTTATGAAGAAAGGTTGGGCAGGCTAGGCTTGTATCTGCTAGAATTGCAAAAAAGTAAGACGCAACTATTAAGATATATGGGATCTCAGGTGGTCTTCACAGAGTGGGCGTAGAAAGGATGTTTCCTTCAATCGGAGAATCTGGAATGAGTGTCACTGCTTAAAAGTAAGGGGCAACTATTTAGGAGTGAGAAAGCCAAAATGTTTTATCTCAGAGGGTCCTGAGTCTTTGGAAAATGTTTCCCCAAAAGATGATGGGAAGCAACATTCTTGAATATTTTTCAGGGAGATGCAGATGGGCTCTTGATAAACAAAGCGGGGAGGGGGTCTTACTGAACGGCAGAGTAGGCTCGAGGGGCTGAATGGCCTCCTCCTGGGCCTGATTGATAGGTTTGTGTGGGAAATACTTCAATAATTGCTCATCATCTCGCTCTTTAGGCCAGGCACTCACGAAATAATTGCACCTAGAGAGTACCACTCCCTTACACATTCCTTCACCTATTTCTCTGTGTTCAGTCATTCGCAGGTAACTCAGCTGCTAAAAACTAATCAGGCAATCTTCAGAGAATGCCACATGTGCAAGATCACACGACTTAAAGAATTTCTAATATCGTACTGGTTATTGCATTGACATCAGCCACAGTCAGAGGTGCCACTCCCTTCCTTGAGCCAAGCCAGAAGTCACATGACACCAGGTTTATTTGAAATCACGTGCTTTCGGAGCACTGCTCCTTTGTCAGGTGATTTCTCAGGCTCTTGAGCCCAGAGCAGTGAAATGGAGTAAGTGAACTTTGTCTTAAAAAAGGAAATAAAAATTTCTTTTTCTTCTCTTTATTACATTATCGTGGAAGGTCTGTTATTCTGAACTTTTCATTTCTTTATTTTTCTAATGTTCTTCCTTCAGAATGTGTACTTACGATTCTGTACCTTGATACCTTTGTAGCTAAGATGGTACTTTAAGTGTGACTTGTAAGCCTTCCACTGTGGGTACACATGACAACAAAGCTAATTCAATTTAACACTGGTTTGAAATAACCTCAAAAGTGGCCAATCCCATCGTGTGAGGAAAACATTTGCCATCCTTATCTTCGATTTTCTCGCTTTCAGCCAAATGTGTAATCTTTATCGGTAATAATACCAGATTGCGGGAAAAACATGTGGTTTTAGGTTGGCTGTACGGAGTTGTGAGATTCAGTCTCACTTTACTGATCCATGTTAAAATGTGTGAGGCTCTGACTTATAAACACTGCGTGAATTTAACTCTTTGGGTCTCAACTGCGTGGTTTCTGAGTTTGTGTATCTCCTATTTTAAATATAGCAGTCCACATCTAAATTGCATTGCATATAATCCAAAGGCCTGCTGATGAACCATAGTCCACTAAGTTGATCTGTTCACAGAATCCCTGAAAGTGTGGTAACAGGCCATTCGGCCCATCAAGTCTGCTCCAACTCTCCAAACAGCATCCCACCCAGACCCATCTCCCTTGCCTACATCTTTAACCCTATATTCCCCATGGCTAACCCACCTAGCCTGCCATACCTAAACACTACGGGCAACTTAGCATGGCCAATCAACCTAACCTGCACATCTTTGGACTGTGGGAGGAAACCGGAGCACCTGGACCAAGCCCACGCAGACACAGGGAGAACGTGCAAATTCCACACAGACAGTCACCGAGGGTGGAGTTGAGCTTGGGTCCCTGTCACTGTGAGGCAGCAGTGCTAACCACTGAGCCACTGGGCCTTCTCTCATGTAACTGACAATCCACTCCTCATGTGGTCCCTTGTGAATAATGATTAGGTTTGTAGATTCAGTCTGTCTTCCTGATTGAGCATACATGAAATACACCCTGGATGCTCACTTTATGACTGCATCTCTCCTCTTGATATCAAACAGTGCTTGAGCTCAGCAAAACATGCACACTCTGGGAAACTGTAGACCACCACAGTTACACATAGAGTGCATGTTGATTTCCTGCACACTCGCAGCTCACGTCTCTACTTCCTTGACATAAAATAGCAGGGAAGGTTAGCACAAATTCCCAACACAGATTCCAGAATTTACCAGTAAGATTGTAACTCTGACATTTTGTGTTAATATATGAGCTTTCAATATCCCTAACAATGTGTCCACATTACACACAGACATTGAAATGACAAGCAGCAGGTTTTACCTGTGACTGGGCATTAATGTTCGCTCCATTTGTTACAAGCACATGTACAACTTCTGCTTGTCCAGCTAAGGATGCAATATGGAGAGCGGTATTTCCTTTCTGAAAGAAAAAAGTCAAAGTGTTAGGGATAAAGAGAGTGTGACCCAGTGCAAACACAGCAAAGAATATCTGCTAGGCAGCTGTATCATTGTCCATAAGATTGGCAGCTCAAATCCAAGGTATGATCAATAAAACATCTATAGGAAATCTCTAGAGTAATCCCTTTCAACAAAATATCAGAAAGTCTGAGCTTTGTTTCATTCTACAGTATTAAGTGGGCAAAGAAATTCAGATTCCTCATCCCATCCAATATTATCATCCTGATGATGATGGCAGTAATGTGATTGGTTTCTATCAATGGAGAACTTTTATAAACTAGTTGATGTCTGGCTCCGTAGTGATGATTAATCGCCATCAATGAGCCTATGACTACGCAACAAGTCCAATATCATGGTAATTACAGAACAGCAGGGTGATTAAAGGTAGATCGAATGGGCCTTGCTCTTTTATTGTCTTGCAATTCTGGTGTTACTAAGTCAGATGGACTTCTGTTGAACTTTGCAGCATTAACATAGGCTAAAGTCACCATAGTCCCTACAGGATCATAATCCTGCCCTCTCATTACAAGTAATTTTGCTATAATGAGTGTTTCATTAACGCAAATTGACTGTAATGCGATTGATGAATAGCGGACGCTGTTTGCATAACGTAGCCTTTCTGCTGCTCGGGTGTAACAATTTCCCTATAACGCGATTTTCCAGACCACCGTGTCGTGTAACTGTTGCATTTTTGGTGAACTACCTGTAGAGCAAGATGACTGGTGGTGGTTTAACCTGGGGGTTACCACACCTCAGCCTTGGGCAGGGGGCTGAGAAGGAGAGCCCCTCATGGTAACTTCAGTGCAGGGACTGAACCGACGCTGTTGGTGATACTCTTCATTGCAAACCAACCATTCAGCAAATGAGTATTAATATAGTTCAGTAAAGGACCACATTAATTCAAATACATTAAAAAGCAGGCATGCTTTGGAGGAAGTCTCAAGAGTTTTATGGTCCAAAAATAAACTCTTGTGGGTTTAGAAGAGGTCAATCTAAGTTGATCCAAACATGACTTGTTTCCATGATTAAAAGCCATGATTTGGATTTACTCAGTTGCAACATTGCGTTCTGCATCTCCCTGTGTAAGTTTGTTTGAATTTAACACCAGCTCTTCTGTGCATTCAAATGCACGGCCTTCAGTCTACCAGCATGTTCCAGATGCAGAAATGGTGGGCCCGCATCTCTCTTAAGAGTGCTAGCCACCAGGACAGGGAGGGTCCAAGACAGCAGGGGGAGCTAGCGGGCTGGTCGGTCGCCTGACAAGGCAGTCAGGAGATGAGCAGGTTTATCAAAGCAGCAGGAAGACGATACAGCAGAAAAATACAAATGTTCACTGCCTCTCCTACTTCATTTATCAATTAATGAATGATAGGTCCTTGGAATGGAAAATAAGATGGATTCACATCAAATTGCTGTTGGTACAGGCATCTTGAGCTCTAGCATAATAGTGTGACTTCAACAGAATCATTCAACATGTATCAGAACACTGGAGCAGCAAGAGGCCATTCAACCCTGATATGCCATTCAGTCGCATCAAGGTCGATCTAAATAGGAACTCCATTAATCCATCTTAAGTTCCGAACTCCTTCATTGAAAAATTTAGTCATTTCAGTTATGAAAGCTTCAGAGAACTATAGGTCAGGTAATAATGGCAGGAAAGATAATGTAGCAGAAAATCATCCAGAAACAGAACAAAATACAGAACAGTCAGCACACATTTCAAAACAGAAGGCATCGGCCTTATTGATTTTATTTTGAAGAAGTGACAGAAAGAACAGATGAGGGTAATGCACTAGGTGTCATACACTCAGATTTTTAAACGAGCTACAATGCTGCACTGCACAATAAACTCATGACTAGGGTCGGAGCTTTTGGATTTAAAGGACAGAGAGCAGACCGAAGGCATGCTGACTACTAGAACATAGAACATAGAAAAGTACAGCACAGTACAGGCCCTTCGGCCCACGATGTTGTGCCGTGGAATAATCCTAATCCAAAAGTAAAATAACCTAACCTACATTCCCCTCAATTCACTGCTGTCCATGTGCATGTCCAGCAGTCCATTAAATGTCACTAATGACTCTGCTTCCACGACTACCACTGGTAAACTATTCCATGCGCTCACAACTCTCTGGGTGAAGAACCTTCCTCTGACGTCTCCTCTATACCTTCCTCCTAACATCTTAAAACTATGACCCCTCGTGGCAGTCAATCCTGCCCTGGGGAAAAGTCTCTGGCTATCGACTCTATCCTTGCTTCTCATTACCTTGTACACCTCGATTAGGTCACCTCTCTTCCTCCTTCTCTCCAGAGAGAAAAGTCTGAGCTCAGTCAACCTAACCTCGTAAGAGAAGCCCTCTAGTCCAGGCAGCATCCTGGTAAACCTCCTTTGCACCCTCTCCAAAGCCTCCACATCTTTCCTATAATACGGCGACCAGAACTGGACACAATACTAAAGTGAGAATTGAGATATAGGATTTAAGGTAGGTGCTCAGTTGGCATTAAGAGGAGAGCGATATTCACAGGGACCAGTGTTAGACTCTCAGATGCTCACAATTTACCTTAAGAATTTGGATTCTGGAACCAGTAACTTGAATTTATTAATAACAAAACTTTTTTTTTAACTGCCCATCCTTAAATCTCCAGCCTACCTTGTTGGAATCACTTGCTCAGGCAGACTTACGAGAGTTCCATGGGTCACCCATGGGGCGTTATTGTACCCTTTACTTCTTACAAATCTCACAGCTGTGAAGTAGCTCTTCTTTGAGTTTGTCATACTTCCTTATTCCTGCATCCCATTAATGAAATGTTTAACCTTTTAGAGAATGGGTGGGCAAATTGCCAATGTCATTAATGGTCTACTTAATAACACAGCTTCTTCACTAGACACCACAATGCCGATAAAATGATGGATTCAAATAAAAACCAAAAGAACTGCGGACGCTGTAAATCAGGAACAAAAACAGAAGTCGCTGGAAAAGCTCAGCAGGGCTGGCAGCACCTGTGAAGAAAAATTCAGAGTTAATGTTTCAGGGTCTGGTGACCCATCCTCAGAACTGAATGGCAGATTCACTTCACTTCAGCTCTGATGAAGAGTCATCTACACTCGAAACATCAACTTGCTTTCCCTACATGGATGCTGTCTGACTCAGATTTCTTTTTGGATGGATTCTGGTTATTTTGCATGGAATAATCACTCTTTTCAAAGATCCTACCAACCCAAGGCTGAAATGGCAGAACTCTCAAGTTCCTTTGACTTGATCGTTAATATGCAGAGTGTCTACGTGACATTTTAATCAGTCTGTCGCACACAGTCTAGATGTGCGTCCACTGTCCAATACAGCACATCTGAAAGACTCTGCCACCAATATATTCATCACTAAGCTGATACTTCTTATGACCAATACAACTCCCTCCCTTTGACCTCCACCATCTTCATTTGAATCATCTGTTTCATGCTTAGTTTTGAAAATTCTGTTATACAGTTTGGGACAGTTCATGGTCCTCAGAATTGTAAGTGAAACATCAATTGACCATACTCAGCACTAGTGCAGTTGATTGCCTTATTGTCAAACCCAAACTCTCTTTGCTTCCTAAAATTATCAATAGCCGTTCTGTCTCATTTCTATTATTTGCAATTCTTTGTCGCCTGCAACTGTATCTAAATGCCCTCTCCAATTTGTTATCTTCTGTTTTCTGCCGCACCACCCTATTCTATAAGTAAGTGCTGCAAATGAATATTTTCCTTAGCTCATGCTACTACTGACACTTAATCTAGCAGCATGTGTTCATCTCCAAACTTAACTCATGTCAAAAACAGAATTCGATTCATATGTGCTACATAAGCACAATCCATTCACTTCAATGCCAGCACAAACTGGGGAGTTTCCAAAAGAAATTTCTGTAATCTTGCGTACAACCTACCGAACTCCACTGTGCATTCTCCTATGGTATAATCGTCAGGCTTTCTAAATTTGTCAAAATCCGAGCAGATAATAAATCAGCTTTTTGATGAATTTTATTCATGAAAATTTTTACAAGCCTGCATTCGCATTCGGATCATCAGGCTCCAGCTTCGAAAAACACATTGCTTCTTACCCTGCTTCTGTATGGTACAAAAAGTGCTAAGGCCATTTTTTTGCTTTCTTTTTAGTAAAGAAGTAACCCAGATCTACATTGTAACTTCATTGTTCCATTGGTCAGAATGCTCATTTTGAGAAAACAGAGCTGGGTAATCGCACCCTGAAACTTTACATTTTGAGGCAGCCACTTTCCATTACAACGTAACAGAAGATGGTGTTTTTAAACTCTTTAGTGTCTAACTCATTTTAGTGAGAAGTGACAAAGAACTGCAGATGCTAGAGTCAGAGATACCAAGGTGTAGAGCTGGAGGAACATAGCAGGTCAAGCAGCATCAGAGGAGCCGGAAAGTCGTCAGTTTGAGTCAGGACGCTCCTTCAGAATAGTCCTGATGAAGGGTCCCGAACTGAAATGTCAACTTTCCTGCTCCTCTGATGCTGCTTGACCTGCTATGTTCCTCCAGCTCCACGCTGTGTTCACTCACTTTAGTGAGAGCTTTATCCTTAACTGCAATCCATCAAACTCACACTCCATTGATTAATGAGTCCCCACATTTATACAACCAATTCACACCAAAATAATCCTTCATTAGTATATCCAATACTTGTTCCTCATTTCTGCGGGCAGTCACAGAATCCCTACGGTGTGGAAGTAGGCCATTCGGCCCATCGAGCCTACACTGATCCGCTTGAAGAGCATCCTGCTACCCTTTCCCTGTAACCCTGCATTCCCCCTAGTTAATCCACCCAACTTGCATATCCCTGAACACTATGGGCCAATTGAGCACGGCCAATCCACCTAAACTGCACACCTTTGACTGTGGGAGGAAACCCACACAGACCGTGATCCGAGGCTCAAATCAAACCTGGGTCCCTGGCACTGTGAAACAGCAGTGCTAACCACTGAGCCACCACACAGCCCTTCAGTCCTTCTGACTTCAGAAGATGAGAATGACAGAGGCACTGAAGAAGGTTAGTGAACAGTGTTTATAACAATGATACCAGAACCCAGCGGTTATTGTAAGTATCAAGAAAGTCTGAGCAGGCTGAATTTGTTCTTCTCCAGAAAAGAGACAGAGCTGAGGAGTGGCCTGATGGAAGTCTTTAAAACATTAAATTAATTTGAAATACTAAACAGACTTAAAATGTTTCCGCTCGCAGGGATTTAGCGGTTGGGGGTCATTAACACACAATAGACACCGACAAGAAATTCAAGAAGAAATGAGTCAGACACAGAGTAGCAAAAGCGTGGAACTTGAAGGTAGGATAAGTAACATGAATGTACTTAATGGAAACCTAGGCAGGTCCGTGAGGCTGAAAAGACTGGAAGGATGTGCTGACAGAGTTAAGTGAAGAGGAGCTTACATGGAACAGGTCACTTTGGGCTGAGCTGGCCTGGATATGCCGCAGTCATTGCCGGATTGTCATTCCTTTTCAATCTTCTGCTGCCTCAACGCCGCTGCCTGATCTTTGCTCGGTCTCCTGAATCGGCCTTTATTAGAAATCTTGGGGTACGTCGACCCAGAACTCTAACAGGACATGTCCCCCTTGTACAGCACTAGGTGCCATGAGGTAAATTGAGAAGTGCCCTGTGAATGTTAGAGAAGGGGTGGTTGGGTGCGATGATGGGGTAGCAGGTGGTAGCTGGATAGGGCGCGTAGGGCAGTGGGGGCATAATAAGGGAGTAGGTAGGTGAGTGAGGTACAAGATGGGCAGAGTGACGAGGCGGTGGGGTGACAGGAGAGTAGAGTGACAGAACGGGTGCAGGTGGGCGAGGTGTCTGGTGGGTGGTGGTAACAGGGTAAGGTTTTGGTGAGGGGTGTGGCTAAATGGTCAGGGAGTGTTGTTGGGACCCTGAACTGCCCGACACCCCTAATGGTGGGTATGTTATCTATCCAAGTGGGCAGAGCTTCAGCTTAGCTCACACATTAACTCTTTCATGTCCATTAGCTCACCAAAACAGTCTCGTGTCCAATGTCAGAATATTTCCCCCCAAACTACCTCATCTTTACTTCTGAAGCCCTAGGACTGCCTCTCTACTATAGTCCAAACTCCCCCAGGCGATGGTCACAGTGTGAGACCATTCCTGAAGTCCTCATTGAGAACTTGAATTCTACATTTGACTCTGCATCAAATTCCAATTTCAATGGGTTTCTGCATTACCACACATTCCAAACAGACACGAGGGTACGGTTCATGATTTGATCACAGTCCTTGACTGCTCACACAGCCTCAGGAAGTGCTCCACTGAGACCTTCCCACCTGTTGCTGAGCCAAAGAATTTCAGAACCAATCGAGATCCATCCTTTCTTAACGAAGCGAGCAGCGTCACTGATCACCCACCAGGTCACACTCTTACCTTGGTGGCTGCGTCCACATTCGCACCGAGCTGGATCAGTTCGGAAACGACCCCAATGTGACCCTCCTTCGAAGCAAGGTGAAGAGCATTCAAGCCATTCTGTAAAACAATAGCAAACTGAGTTATACCAAGAGGCATCCATGTTAACAGATCCATTTATCGGAGCATGGGGACGTGACAGCATCATCCAGCCTCTCAACTCTTGGCCCACCATTCAATTAACATAAAAACCGAAGCAGGAGTAGGCCATTCGGCCCTTTGAACCTGTACTGCCATCATTCAAATCGATCCCAGCTAATAGATAAAGTGAACAGTCAAAGTCTCTTTCCAAGTGTAGAGGTGTCCACAAACAGAGCATGTAAGGTTTAACGTGAGAGTGTAAAGATTTAAAAGGGACCTGAGGGGCAACATTTTCACACAGAGGGTGGAGGGTGTGTGGAATGAGCTGTCAGAGGAAGCGGTGGAGGCTGGTACAATTACAAAGAGACATTTGGACAGGCACATGGATGGGAACCCAGGTTCGATTCCATCCTCAGGTGTGGGGTTTGCACATTCTCCCTGTGTCTGTGCGGGTTTCCTCCGGTTGCCCCGGTTCCCTCCCACAGTCCAAAGATGTGCAGGCTAGGTGGATTGGCCATGCTAAACTGCCTATGAGAATTGCAGGATTACTCGGATAGGATGCGGGGGTGGGTCTGGGTGGGATGCTTTATGGAGGATTGGTGTCGACTCGATGGGCCGAATGGCCTGTTTCTACACTGTAAGGACTCTGAGACGATTTTAAAGCATCTCATTTACTGCGAATTACATTAGATCTACGACTGTTACAGACACAGCCGTGTTGGTCAATGGAAACATACTTAGGGTGATGGCTTTTTGTGTGTGGAAGTGTGTGTCAGTTGTTTCGAAAAAACATTTGCTGCTATCTAATGCCTGTTGCCTTGTCCCAATTTAAATTCTTTGGTGTCTAGGAAGTAAATCTTTTGCCTATGTGTTGTGGTTTTACGTGGCGATGACTACTGTGGATGTTTGTGGATTCTTTTCATTTTGCTTCTTTGCGAGTCCAAACAACCCATATGTCAGGACAAATAAAGAGGATCTTATTACCTTCTGACTGCATCAACTCATGAAGGAGTTAGTGAGAATGAAAACAGAACTGCTAGAAACCAAAAAGTAGCCCTCAGGAGAAATACATTTTGGACCTTATGTGCCTCCCTACTAATCTTCTGAAATAGCTGAGCACACAGTTGCCAAGAACACAAGTCATGACCACCTTTTGAAGGGACATTCAGGTTTATGAATAAATAACCGTGCCAGTCAGCAACTAATTAATTGTACAATGATCTGCACTGGGTCTATTTCATCCGATATAGTCAACTTCAAAATCCTCATTCTCACCGCCAAATCCTTCATGGCCTCAGGTCATTTGACTTCCGTTCTTGCCGCTACCAGACATTACAGTCCCATTGCCCTAGTCAATTGAGGTGAGTGTTGGAGCAAAATTTCTTCCTTTATTATCGTTCACAGTGGGCTATTCAATGATCTTTCTGTGCTGTCTTGAAGTCAACTCCCAATATTTTGCACTTCTTTCTATATATTTATAAACTTCAAATTAGATCATTACGAAGAAACTTTTGCTCACTGCTCCCTCCGTCACTCACCGCCTCATTTTACATCCGTGAAATGTGGCAGGATTAGTTCTGTTTTAAAGATGTTGACAATTTGTGGCAGAGCTGGTCTCCCTCTTATGTATCAAGAAATGTCAGACTCTTACTGAGATGAAAGTCAGCATTATGTTGGATAAACATGTTCAGCGTTATATCACCCCCTTTTATTCCTCAGATGCTCACAGTCACAAAGGAGAGAAATGTACATCTACAATTGTAGCTCAACAGTGCCAGGTTCACCTTGTGCTTTTTAAACAGTTGCTTTTTCAGCAATGGCTCGGCCTGCCGTGATGCATGTTACTCTGCACTGATATGAAAATGTACTCCCGGTTATGCATGTGTCCGATCTACCAGATTGGAAACCACACCATGGCTGTCCAATCTCGTCTTACTGCTTCGCATAAAAGGGACTGCATCAAATCTGAAACATATCACACTCACTGGCAAGGTATTTGGAAAGTCATTCTGAATATTCTGAATATTTTTCTGCTGTGTGCCTCCTCCTCCTGCTTCAAGTCCCTAAAAAATCTCTATCTCCCTCCTTCCTATGAACCTGTAGCATTTTTGGTCAGTAACTTATAGAATTCCAGGACACAAGACTATAGAGTCACAGAGATGCACAGTATGGAAACAGACCATTCAATCCAACACACCCATGCCGATCAGATATCCTAAATTAATCTATTCCCATTTGCCAGCATGTGGCCCATATCCCTCTAAACCCTTTCCATTCATGTACCCATCCAGATGCCTTTTAAATGTTGTAACTGTACCCGCCTCCACCACTTCTTCTGGCAGCTCATTCCATGCACGCACCACCCTCTGCGTGAAAAAGTTATCCCTTTAGGTCCCTTTTAAATCTTCCCGCTCCCACCTGAAACCCACGCCCTCTGGTATTGCACTCCCCTACCCTTAAGAAAGCTGATGACCATTAAACCATTGCTGATTGTCGGAAAAACCCATCTGGGTCACTAATGTCCTTCAGAGAAGGAAATCTGCCATCCTCACCTGGACTGGCCTATATGTGACTCCAGACCCACAGCAATGCAGTTGGCTCTCAAATGTCCTCAGAAACGGCATAGCAAGCCAGTTCAACAACAGCTAGGGACAGGCACTAAATACGGGCTGACCAGTGACACCTATGTCCCATAAGTGAATAGAGAAAAGAAATATTTTAACATAAATGTAGGACGACATTGACAACATTATTAGAGTCCTCTGAAAACATAACAGACAATCGACAATGTATGAGGCTCCGGTCACACTGCGTTCGGAATGTCAGTGGACCTGAAACCTTAACTCTGATTTCTCTCCACAGATACTGTCAGACCTGTGAGCTTTTCCAGCAATTTCTGTTTTCGTTTGGAATATTTTTGGGCCTCGTTCCAAAGAAGGATCTGCTGGCCTTGGAGTGGGGCCAGAGGAGACTCAAAATGAAGGGCTGATCAAATGTGGAGCGGTTGAGGTTTCTTAGCCTATACCTGATGGAGTTGAGAAGGACGAGGGGGATCTCACTGAAACTTACAGAGGCCTGGATGGAGTGGACATGGGTAAGATATTTCCTCTAGTAGGAGAGGCTAAGGGAGGAATTTCTTCAGTCAAATGGTGGTGTATCTACAGGACAGCAACAGCTGTGGAGGCCAAGTAATGGAGTGTATTTAAGACGGAGATAGATAGGTTCTTGATTAGTGCGGGATCAATGGTTATGGGGAGAAGGCAGGAGAGTGTGTTGAGTAATGTATCAGCCAGGATCGAATGTGGGATATGAGATGATGGGCCTAATGCATCATTCTGCTCCTATATTGTATGGTCTTGTGGACAAAGGTGAACCAGAGATGTTGGTGTATTTAGATTTCTGAAAGCAACAGGACAAGATCACAGATTTTGTTACAGTACAGGAGGAGGCCATTCTGGCTATCACCCAGGCATCAACTTGTTTAATGAGCATCATACTGAGTGCTCAATCTGCTGTGTCTTCCTTGTACCCCTGCAATTTATTTTTATCCAAATACCCACCCGTTGCCCGCTCGCATGCCTCAGTTCAACCTTCCTCCATCACAATTTCCAGCAGTACATTCCAGACTCTATGTACTCGCTGTGAGAAAACGTTTCTCCTCACATCACCCATAATTCTTTCGCAAATCACTTTAAATCCATGCCCTCTCATTTTGTTTCTTTTGAGAGTGAGAACGGTTCCTCCCTATCTAACGTATCTAGCCCCTGCATAATTTTGAAAGCCTCTACTAGTTCTTCTCTCGACCTTCTTTTCCATAAGGAGAACAGACTTCAGTCTACCCTCGTCGCTGGAGTGGCACGGTGGTTCAGCGGTTAGCACTGCTGCCTCACAGCGCCAGGGACCTGGGCTCGATTCCAGCTTCGGGCGGTGTTTGCACATTCTCCCTGTGTTTGCGTGGGTTTCCTCCCATAGCCCATGGATGTGCGGGTTAGGCAGATTGGTCATGCTAAGTTGCCCCATAGTGTCCACGAATGTGCAGTCCACATGGGTTGGCCATGTGGAATTGTAGGATTACAGGGTTTGGGTGGGATACTGTTTGGAGAGCTGGTGTGAACCCAATGGGCTGAATGGCATGCTTCCCACATTGTAGGGATTCTACTCAAAATAAACATAAGTTCCTCATCCCGGGAAGCATTCTTGCAAACTGACTCTGCACTCTATGTGGACTTCACCAGTTTCAAAATCTCCCCTTCCCCCACTGCATCCCTAAACCAGCCCAGTTCATCCCCTCCCCCCACTGCACCACACAACCAGCCCAGCTCTTCCCCCCCACCCACTGCATCCCAAAACCAGTCCAACCTGTCTCTGCCTCCCTAACCGGTTCTTCCTCTCACCCATCCCTTCCTCCCACCCCAAGCCGCACCCCCAGCTACCTACTAACCTCATCCCACCTCCTTGACCTGTCCGTCTTCCCTGGACTGACCTATCCCCTCCCTACCTCCCCACCTACACCCTCTCCACCTATCTTCTTTACTCTCCATCTTCGGTCCGCCTCCCCCCCCTCCCTATTTATTCCAGTTCCCTCCCCCCATCCCCCTCTCTGATGAAGGGTCTAGGCCCGAAACGTCAGCTTTTGTGCTCCTGAGATGCTGCTTGGCCTGCTGTGTTCATCCAGCCTCACATTTTATTATCTGCACTCTATGTGATGTCTTTACCTCCTTCCTACAATGTGGCATCCAGAATGCCATTTAAAGTGCTGCTGCAAAGGGTAGTGATCATGGTGTTGGGCTTTATATTTTAGAATGGTTGGAGAATTGGCCAACCAACAGGAAGCAGAAAATTAGGATAAATTCGTAACTTGTGATGAAGCCATTTGGTGATGGTACAAAGAAAGGCAGGAAATAAGTTGTGAGGATGCTACAAGTGAGTCTGCAAAAATATTGGCAGACAAAGTGTAATGGGGAAAATGCACTCTACTGAATTAGTTTTACTGTCCTGTGTAATTGCCCACATGAGTACAGCAGTAGCATGTCAGCAGTGAAAAGCGGGATATAATTTAAAGAACGAGACTGGAAAATACTGCAGTGCACAAGAACGTGGTTGTATCTGCTCAGGAATCACAAAACGTTAGCATGTAAGCCCAGCAAGATGTTAAGGTGGTAGTTAGAATGTTGGCCTTCATTGTAAGGGAGGTGGAGTAGAACAATATGGTGAAGTACAAGGCATTGGTGAGACCGTACCCAGATTACTGTGTAGAGTTTTGATCTCCATACCTAGGGACAGATGCTAATGGAATTGGAAGCAGTTCAGAGAATCTTCATCATGTTGGCTGGATAGAGTCAAGAAGCTTCTGAGAGGGCTTGCCAGGGTTGATTCCAAAAGATTGTTTCCTCTCATGAGGGATCCAGGACCAGGGGCCACAGTTTGAGATGGATCACCTCCCAGGAAAGATAGAAAATAGTAAGAATTTCCTCTCTCGGAATTCCCGACCACAGTGGGAGCTGGGTCATTGAAATAGTCAAAGCCGAGTTATCCACAAGAGCGTGGAGGGAGAAAGGTGAAGAAGGCAGGAAGGTGGAGTTAACGCTACAATCGGATCGGCCTTCTTAAAATAATGGGTCACTTGGCACTCATCATTCATAATCCTACCTGAATTCTGAGATTACGTGGAGGGTTCTTGCAATGCAGTGCTAGTGTCCCTGCCTCGAAACCAGGAGGCCTGGGTTCAACTCCCATCTGGTGTGTGGTAACATCCCGAAACAGGCTGATTAAGGAAAGTGTCGAGAGATTAAATGGACATCTCACAGCTCTCCAGTGTCTCCTGATGGGTACCCAGCAAACCCGAGTGTCTCTGAAAGTTGCTTTGTGAGGGAGCCTCTTTGAGAGGACCTCGGTTGGGGAATGGAGGGGCTTCTGAAAGTCACCATCTAGCCTTTGCCTGTGGTCCCCACCCCGCTCACCAGTAACCTGTAGCTAATGACCTCTCCCCCACTCCTGCCCTACCTCATCTTTGTCCAGGGACCCAGTGATAATAATGGTGACCATTTAATAACCAATGGACATTTTCTTTTGCCAGGCCTCCGCCACAGGACAGATGCCACCAGTGCCATAAACCTTGAGGAAGACTTCTCCCAACGAGAAGAAATGCAGCGCTCCCAACATTGGCATTGTTCATGTTGGCAGTAGCGTGAGTCAGAATTCAGCTATAGTATTGCTCTTATTGTCTGAACTGTTCGCCAGTTTAGTGCCACACTGGGAAAATAAGATGGCTGGAATAAAGCCTAAGGGAACTTCAAAATCCACCTTCCAATTCAGGAAAGAAGTGGCGCTGGGTTCAACGGACTGGTAGAAAAATCTCTGATGGAACTACAGGCCACCCTTAAAGGGGAGATGGTTCAGTGGTGGCGAGGTGCATTCTCCCTCCGGGAAAGGTAGAACACACAAAGCCAGAGCTTCCAGGATGATGGAAGAGCTGGAAATCCAAAACATATCGTGAAATGTCAGACTGATATTGCAAGGGAGAACCAGGCTGATGCTAAGGTGAAAAAAGGCATTAAAATATGCAAAGCGAGAGTATGAGAAGAGACTGCGAGTTAACATGAAAGGAAATTCCAAAGTTTTTCAGACATACATAGATGGTTAAAAAAAACAGGTGTTAAGAGGAGCATGGGGGTGATTTGGCATGAAAAAGAGGCATGGTTTAAATCCTAAAAGGAAACTTCAAACGCATCTTTATGAAGAAAGAAGCTATTACCAGAATCATAATGAAAGCATAAGTGTTTACAGCACCGCATGGTCTAAAACCTGATAAAAAGTGGGCTGCATGTACTTAAAGTTACTACATCACTGCCACTGGAAGGGGCATATCTGACGATACTGAGTGAACTGAGTAGATACTGAGTGAGGTACTGAGGACAGACACATTGGCTCACTTGCTGCAGAGAATCACAGAGCAAACTGGAGGAAACAACATCTCATCGTCAAACTAGGCACTTTACCACCTTCTGGGCTTAACACTGAGTTCAACAACTACCGATTGTGAACCCACTCCCAATCCTTCCCTTTCTTTTAGCTTTACTTGTTGCATTCTCTGTCACCCTGCCACCCACTCCAGTGGGACAGTCTTTTCCAGTCTGGCAGGGAGACACACCATTGTTCTGACATTCTCACATTATGATCACTTAATCTGCACTATCAGCACCCTTTCTCCTATTGCATAAAAGCTGCCCCCTCCACACCATCTAGACTCAAAATGTCAGCTTGCTCCCTCTCCAAGGATGCTGCAATCGTAGATCACTGAGTCCCTACAGTGTGTAAACTGGTTCTTCGGCCCAACAAGTCCACACCAACCCTTGGGACATCCCACCCAGACCCAGACCCATCCCCCTATAACCCGGCTAAGCTACACATCCCTGAACGCTACGGGCAATTTAGCATGACCAATCCACCTAGACTGCTCGTGGGAGCAAACTGGAGTACCTGAAGGAAACCCACACAGACACTGGGAAAACATGCAAACTCCACACAGACAATTGCCCGAGGCTGGAATCGAACCTAGGTTCTTGGTGCTGTGAGGCAGCAGTGCTAACCACTGAGCCGTGGTGGCACCGAAATCGCCAGTATCTTTTGTTTTCACTACAGATTCCAACGTCTGTATGATTTGCTCCCAGTTAATAAAGTGCCACAGACCAGGTTGATTAATTAAGGTAAAGCCAATGGAATGAAAGGGTCAGAAGCAGCAAAGATACAAAGTTGGGTGAGTGATAGGAAGCAGAATGGCTGTTTCTCGATGAAAGGGAGCCCTTTCTCTCTGTTGACTCTGCCTAGACCCCTCACCATTTCAAATACCTCTATCAGCTTTCCTGTCTTTCTTCTTGAAGGAAAACATTCCTAAATTCTCCAACCTACAGAAGGTGGTGTGCACCCATTATGGAGTGTATTTTCATGGCTCGCTGCTGCGGAAAGGCGGCCAACATCATCAAAGACCCATCGCACCCCGGTAATGATCTCCTACAACCTCTTCCATCAGGCAGAAGATACAGGAGCCTGAACACACGCACCAGCAGCTTCAGGAACAGCGTCCTTCTGGCTGTTATCATACTGTCGAATACACTCTAGCTTGAAATCATGTAACCTGCAATGTAGCCTGTACGTCTCTAAGTCTTTTTGATCTGTACATCCTTTGCTTGCTGTGATCTGCCTGTACTGTTCATAAACAAAACTTTTCACTGTATTTCGGTACATGGGACAATAAAATCAAAATCAAAAAATCTGCACAACTGATGCATCACTCACTCCAATCCTTCACATTTCTTCATAAATAAGATAAAAGCCCACAACATTAGGGGAAAGTACTGGCAACGGATAGAGGATTGGCTGACTGACAGAAGGCAGAGGGTAGGGATAAAGGGGTCTTTATCAAGCTAGCAGCTGGTGACTATTGGAGTTCTGCAGTAGTCAGTGTTAGGACCTTGAGTATTCACGTTATACATTAATGATCTGGATGAAGAAACCGAGGGCACTGTTGCTAAGTTTACAGATAACACGAAGATAGGTGGAGGGACAGTAGTGTTGAGGAAGCAAGGAAGCCGCAGAAGAATTCAGACAGGCTAGGCGAGTGGACAAATAAGTGGCAGGTGGAGTACAACATGGGAAAGTGTGAGGTTATGCACTTTGGAAGGAGGAATAGAGACATAGACTATTTTCAGAATGGGGAAAGGCTTTGGAAATCTGAAACACAAAGGGACTTAGCAGTTATAGTTTAGGAGTCCCTTAAGCTTAAAGCTGAGACAGATTCATTTGGCAGTTCAGAAGGCAAATGCAATGTTAGCACTCATTTCTAAACAGCTAGAATGCCACAGCAGGGATGTACTACTGAGGATGTATAAGGATCTGGTCAGACAGCATTTGGAATATTGTGAGTAGTTTCGGGGCCCATATCTCAGGAAGGTCTTGGAGGGGATCTAGAGAAGGTTCACAAGAATGATCCTGGCGATGAAAAGCTGGTCATATGAGAACATTGGTTCTGTATTCAATGTGGTCTATAAGGATAAGTAGAGATCTCATTGAAATTTACAGAATACTGAGAAACCTGGATAGAGTGGATACGGAGAAGATGTTTCCACTAGGAGGAGAGACTAGGGTCCAAAGTCACAGCCTCAGAGTGAAGGGACAAGCCTTTAGAACTGAGCTGAGGAGGGAAAAGGTAGTGACTCTGTGGAACTCACTGCTTCAGAAGACACTGGAAGTCAAATCACTACTGTATTTAGGACAGAGTTAGGTTCTTGACTGATGAGGAAATCAAAGGTTAAGGGGAGAAAGCAAGAGAATGGGATTGAGAAACACATCAGCCATAATCGAATGGCAGAGCAGACTCGATGGCCCGAATGGCCTAACCCTTCTCCCATATCTTCTGGTCTTCCCAAAGTGTGGAGTCCAGAAATGGCTGCAATACTCCAGCTGAGTCTGAATTAGTGAACTGTACAAGTTCAATGTCATTCCTTGCTGTTGTGCTCTATTCCCCTGGGAGACTGTGTGTTTTATTATCTCAACCTGCCCTACCACTGTCAATGACTTATGGACCTATACAGCAGGCCCCTCTGCTCCTGCATTTCCTTTAGAATAGTGCCTATTCGTTTCCAATGTTCCTCTGCAGTATTCCTATCAAAATGAATTGTTTCACATTTCTCCACATTAAATATATTCTGCCCATTGCATCACCATTTGAATTTTCACTCTGTATTCCTCACAATTTACAACATTTCCAGGCTTACTATTCTCCTCAAATCTTGACATTTATCCCAGTACACCAAGATCTAGGTCTTAAATATATATCAGGAAAACACGTGTCCCCCAAAACTGAACTCCACTACAAACTTTGCCTCAGCCCAATGAAAGCCATGATCTCTACTTCCTGTCACTCAACCAATTTTGCATTTGCATTGGTGCCTTCCCTTTTATTGCAAGGGCCATATGTTTGCAAACAAATCTGTAGCGCTGTATCGAAAGCTGTTTGGAATTGATATCTTTACTTGAAAATTTCGATCCCTGTTTGCAAATCCATCAATGGTCTTGCCTGTCTTTATCTCTGTAACCTCCTTCAACTTTACAACCTTCTATTATATCTCCGCACCTCACATTCTGGTCTCTTGTACATTTCCAATTGTGATTGTTCCACTATGGATGCCATACTCCAGAATGTTCTCCCTAAACCAGGACCCCTTGCTCTTCCTGATTTACGTAAACAATTTGGAAATGGATGTTGAGGGCAAAATGTCTAAATTCACAGGTGATACTAAGCTATGGAGGATAGTGAATTGTGAGGATGACGCTGAGCGATTTCAGAGGGACATTGACAAGTTGGCCAAATGGGCAGATGCCTGGCAGTTGAAGTTCAATGCAGAGAAATGTAAGGCAATACAGTTTAGTAGAAGAAACAGAGGGAGACCATACAGGCTCAAAGGTTCAACTTTGGGGGGAGTATCGGGAGTATATGGTTCATATTCATAATTCTTTGAAGGTAACCAGGCAGGCTGAAACAGTTGTTAAGAAGGCTTATAGAGTTCTTGCGCTTATAAACAAAGAAATGGAATGTAGAAGTAAGGAAAAGATGTCACACCTCTATAAATCATTGGTGGACCACATTTGAAGTATCGTGTTCAGTCCTGGACACCTAACTTAAGGAAGGATATTCAAGCCTGGACAGAGTTCAAAGGAGATTTACTGGAATGATACCAGGAATGAAGGATTTCAGATACGAGGGAAGATTAGAGAAATTGGGCTTATTCTCTTAGGAGCAGAGGAGACTAAGAGGTGACCTTAATGAGGTGTTCAAAATCATAAACAATTTTTACAGAGTAAACAAGGATATTCTGTTTCCATTAGTTGGAACATCAGTAACTACAGTCACAATTTTAAGATTGCCAGCAAGACAGCAAGGAGTGACATGAGGAGAAACTTCTTTACTCAGAGAATTATTTGAATTGTGCTGCTTGGGGGAGTGGTGGAGGTGGATTCTGTAGGAGGTTTCAAAATACAGCTGTGTATGTAATGAAAAGTGATGAATTTACAGGGCTTCAGGGATAGTGTTGGAGAATGGGACTAACTCGGCAGCTCTTTTGGGAGCCAGTACAGACACGATGGATGCAATGGCCTCCTTCCATACTGTCAGATCCAAAGACTCTACGTGCCTCTGCTTCTCTACCTCGCTTTCTTCCCTCAAAACACCACTTCAAACCTCTTTTCCCAGCACTGGGTGACCTGACCCGTCTCTTTATGCGGTTCAGTGTCATAATTTGGTTTAGAACGTTCTTCCAAATCTCCTCGGGACCTTTGATGACATCAAATGCGCTGGATAGATTTAACTTTTTTATTATTGGTGTGCTTCACGGAGAAAAGGGTTTCAAAACATGAGAGAGATCTGGACACAGATCAAAGGGAGAAACCATTCATGTTGGTGGCAGGTTCAAGAAGCAGACAACACAAGTCTTGAGGTGAATAGCAGAACAAACAAACACACCATGGTGAAAGAAGCTGAAGTCTTGTTTTTAAATGCAACAAGTGGTTAGGAACTGGAACGTTCCGCCTAAAACATAGTGGAGGTGGATTCGGTTGTATCTTTAAAAAGGAAAGTGGGTAATTATTTGGATGTGAGAGATAATGGGAACTGCAGATGCTGGAGAATCCAAGATAATAAAGTGTGAAGCTGGATGAACACAGCAGGCCAAGCAGCATCTCAGGAGCACTCTGATGAAGGGTCTAGGCCCGAAACGTCAGCTTTTGTGCTCCTGAGATGCTGCTTGGCCTGTTGTGTTCATCCAGCTTCACACTTTATTATCTCTAACTATTTGGATGTGGATGGATACAGGGCCCTGGGAAAAGGCTGGCGAGTTAGCATTGCTGATGTGTCTTTGCAGACAGCCAGCACACACACTGTGAGCTGACGTTCTATGCCGTGGCCATTCTCCGATTATGATGTTTCCCTTACGCACATAGAAACATGGAAAACAGGAGCGGGAGGAGGCCATTCAGCCTTTCAAGCCTGCTCTCCCATTCCATATGATCATGGCTGATCAACCATCTTAATTGCCTGTTCCCACTTTCCTCCCATAACCTTTAATCCCTTTCTTCTAAGAACTCTGATCAATGTTTTGGCCTCAACCGCTTTCTGTGGCAGAGAACGTCACAGGTTCCCCACTCTCTGGTTGAAGACATTTCTCCTCATCTCAGTCCTAAGTGGCCTCCCCAGTGTCTTTAAATGGTGACACCTGGCTCTGGGCTCCCCTGTCATCAGGAATGTCCTTCCTGCACTCACCATGTCTGGTCCTGTTCAAATTTCATAGATTTTTATGATTCCCATTAACACTTCTAAACCGGAGTGAACACAGTCCTAAATAATCCAGGTTCTCCTCATACATTAGTCCTGCATCCCAGGAATCAGTCTGGAAACATCCTGTCTCAGGTAAGGAGACTAAAACTGCACACAATACTCCAGGTGTGGTCCAACCAAGGACCTGTAAAATTACAGCAAGATATCCCTGCTCCTGTACTCAATTCCTCTCACTTTGAAGGCCAAAATGCCATTTGCTTTCTTCACCACCTGCTGCATATGTCACATGGAAACTGTTTCGGTCAATTGTGTACGTTAACAGCAAGGGATCAATGCAAGTTGTTGTCGCTTTTGAACATGCTCAGAGTTCAAGATCAGCAAGTCCCCTCATCCTGAGTGGAAACAATTTGAAATGAATGTGACTTCATTGTGGCATGAGGGAGGTTGAGTACTGCATTTGTGCACACTCAGTCATCAAGACCTGTTCTAAAATTGGTATTTGGTATCCCAGCACTGACAGATTTATTAGTATGGCGGGGGGCAGGGGTGTGTTGGTGTGGGCACTGTGTCTTTCAGCAACGAAAATCTAAATCATCTTGTTGTTACGTTCTGGTAAATGAAGCCCAAATATGCCTAACAAATGTACGAGAAAGCATGCAACAGGAAATATCGCACATATTGCAAACCTCTTGAAACATTGTTTAATTAAACAGCAGACTTCCTCCTATGAAAAGCGAGCTCTATTTTACACACTAGCATGCATCTATTTAAGGAACAAATCCATGAGATACAATCAAGGTTATAAACTGTGGGGTAAATGTCAAGGCAGTTAAGTGTTGGAGTGGCAATTTGTGCCAAAGACAATGTGGTAATGATAAACATTTCAGTCTCTTTTACGTTCGAATATGACTTGCACTTTAATCACCATTCTTCACTGAGCTGTTGCCACTGGGTGGGTAGATTGCAGGGGCGAAGTAAAGGAAAATCATGTCATTTTAAACATCTCTCCCAGTGCCTCCATGATGTAGACAGCACCTTTTATCACTCAAAGCATGGCACAGTTTGAAACATTAATCTGGTTTGAAATATCACACACTTTGGTCGCCCTGTTCACCCAGGGAGCAGAGGTTTAAAGTGTCAGAGATAATGGGAACTGCAGATGCTGGAGATTCCAAGATAATAAAATGTGAGGCTGGATGAACACAGCAGGCCAAGCAGCATCTCAGGAGCACAAAAGCTGACGTTTCGGGCCTAGACCCTTCATCAGAGGTTTAAAGTGTGCTTGAATATGATCCTGAAAACTAGAAGGGGTAGGTCTATTGTCCCATTGAGTCTGCTCTACCGTTCAATAAGACCATCATAGATTGGATTGTGCCTTTAACTCCATTCTTCTGCCATCTCCCAATTGCCCTCGACTCCCTCGTGGAACTCTAACTCAGGTTTGCACACATTGAGTGATCTGGCCCTCTCTGCTTTCTGTGGAAGAGAACTCCAAAGACAAATGGCCCTCTGAGAGAAGAAATGCCTTCTCATCTCCAACTTAATGGGAGAGCCTTTATTTCTTCACTTATATATGCCTCTAGTTCTAGATTCCCAATGAGAACTGATAAAGGTCACTGGGCTTGAAATGTTGACTCTGCCGTCTTTCCACAGATGCCCCAGACCTGCTGAGTTTCTCGAGCAATTTCTATTTTTGTTTCAGATTTCCAGCGTCTGCACTTCTCTGTTTCATTTCAGGGCAAACCCTGGCTCAGCGCCAACTCTGTCAAGGCCCTTCAGAATTATGCCGGGTTCCAGTTAGATTGCCTCTCAATCTTCTAAATTCCAAAAAAATACAGGCACAAAATGCTAGCTTTCCCTCAGAAAGCAACTATTTCATCTCAGGAATCAGCCTTGTGAAACTTCTTTGAACAGCTTCCACCCTAAGTGTATCTCTCCTCATGTAAGGAGGCTGAAACCATAAGCAGTACTCTAGGAAGACATTTCGACTTCTCTATGCATCCACTGCACATTCCAACTGCGTTCCCAATTACTTCTATGATTCATGCACACAGAACCAACTGTACTACAACCTTCTGTAGTCTCTCACCACTTAAATAATATTCTCCTCCTTTATTCATTCCACCAAACTGGACAACCTCACATTTTCCCACATTTGATCCCACTTGCTGAATGTTTGCTGGGTCTTCTGCAGACCCATTGTCCTCATGAACTTCCAGTCCTACCTATCTTTGTACTTTCAGCACAGTTGGCAATGCGACCGTGAGTCCCTTCATCCAGGATATATTCATATAAGTTGTACATAGTTGAAGCCACAGTGCTCTACTTGTTATACTTTCCCAATCTGGAAATTATTATTTACCCTAATTCTCTGCTTCCCATCGATTAGCCAGTCTTCAACCCATTCCAATAAATACAAACATACACACAAAACATCTGAAGCAGGAGTACTCAATTAAATCCTAAGTGATCTAATTCTCTCCTCAGCTCCACTTTGATAATTTTTGACTCCATTATTAGATGAAAGTCTGCCGAGCTCTGCCATACAAAAATTCAATAACCCTGCCCCTGCTCTCTGGAGAAGAGCAGCCTACAGACACACTCACCACTGACAGAAAAGCATCTCTTCATCTGTATCTTCACTGGGAGGCCCCTTATATTTAAACTGGGTCCCTCAGTTCTTGTCTTTGCCACAAAGGGTCACATGCGGTCAACATCCACCCTTTTTTCTCGTATGACCACCTCTTATTCTTCAAGGATATACCTAAACTGACAAACTTCCTCAGAAGGTAAACCTCACTTTGCAGGAATCTGTTAAGTAAACCCTTTGAACTGTTTCCAGTGCAATTGTGTCCTTTGTTCTTAAATAAGGAGGACAATATTGTGCACAGTTCCCTAAGATATGGTCTCACCAATGGCCTGTAAAACTGCAGCAAAAACAATCCTACTCTTATTTCCCATTCCCCTTGCAATGATTAGCAACACTCCATTTCTCCCCCGATTACTCGATGTACCTGCACACTAAATGCTTCATGAGTAAGGATGTCCGGATCCTCTGTAGTTCAGTTCTGGCATTGCTCTCCAGTTAAATAAGGTCCTATTTATCTATTGGTCTTGCCAATCTGGACAAGTTCACATTTTTCCACATTATAATCCATCTGCCGATCACTTACCGACCAACTCCCCTTTGCAGATTCCCAACATCCTCTTCATAACTTAATTTCTAACTGATCTGTGTTTCATCGCTAACATACCTTTGGTCCTTTTATCCAAGACATTGATATAGATTGAAAAGAGTTGAGCTCCCAGCACTGAAACCTGTTGAAATAACTCCACAGAAGCCTGACAACACATAACCCTTAGTTTACAATGGGAGAGTCCTTGACACCAATCCAGCTCCCTCAGAGCCAGCTCTCAAGAGTGAACAGAACCTCCGACATTCCTGTTCTTATCTGTCAGCTAGGGCTCCCAGTTTGGACCAGGTTAACAGCCCCAATCAGGGAACTCAATTTCTATGAGGCCCACCTAGCTGACCCCATTACAATCACTATGCTGTGATATTCCATTACTTACAGCTTGCCAACATGAAAAAAAGGCTCATTTACCCTGACATTCTCCTTCCTGTTAGCCTTAACCTGCTTCCAGTTAACCAATCCTTAATCTGTGTTAATATGTTAACCCCACCCCACCCCATCCATATGCCTTAGTTTATAGAGTCATAAAGTCATACAGCACAGAAACAGGCCCTTCCGCGCCGACCAGACACCCCAATCTGACCTAGTCCAATCTGCCAGCATTTGGCCCCTTATCCCGCTAAACCCTTCCTATTCATATACCCATCCAGATGCCTTTTCAATGTTCCCGAAGTAGCTTTTGCTGTGGCACCCTAATAAATGTCTTCTGGAAACTCAAGCACACCACAGGTTTTCCCTTATCTACGCTGCTTCCCTTAAAAAAGCAGAATAGATTTATCAAACATGATTTCTGTTCCACAAAACCATGCTGACTCTTCCCAATGATATGATTTCCTACATATCTTGCTACTACATTTGACCAATGACAAACTGTCTGGCCTATGGTTTCCTGCTTTCTGTTGCCATCCTTTCAAATCTGCTGAGGGCCTCCCAGAACTAATGATATTTTGGAAGATTACAACCAATGCATTTACGGTCTCTCTACAGCCACTTGTTGCAGACCCTCAACTGCAGATCATCCTGTGAAGGAAACATATCGGCCATTACTCCCATTAGTATTTTCCCTCGAGGGAATGAGATTGCCCACTGCATCTCTACTATAGTTTGGATTTTTTTTTGAGTCTTCTGCCATGACAACAGAAATTTGGCCAAGATTTTGTGTTCTACATATTCAGGGTGGGTATCGACATCATTGATGGTAACTGACTTGTTGCCCTGACCGATGCAATCGTTCATGAGATCCCTGCCAATCAGGTTGATTAAGAGCCTCTCAGCAATGTAAGGGGCCTTGAAGATCTAGCTCCTCCCTTTCAAACACTGCAGGCCAATCAGATACTGGCAACTTTTTGATCCCAGAGATCTTTGCTGGACTGGTGGGTGGGGTGACATCAATCTTCAGGGATTCAACTGTGAGAAAGAACAAGGTGTAGAGCTGGACGCACACAGCAGGCCAAGCAGCATCAGAGTAGCAGGAATGTTGACGTTTCGGGCCTAGACCCTTCTTTTCTTGCAGGTACTTGGGGGTTCCTGCGGGGGTCCCAGAAGAGGGTGTCAGGAGGATCAGAAGCAATAGCAAAGGGTTGTCTTTCAGGACTTCTGAAATGGTAACACCCTTGGATATGTTGCTCCAAATGGTGATCACTGTGCAATCTTGCACTGCCTATCATTTCATAGCTCAATCCTGCCTTTTTTGCCAATTTTCCCTACTGTGCCCTCATTTGTTGTCATACTCTAATGGTATCAGATGTAGGCCAGACATGGTAATGATGGCAGATTTCCTTCCACAAAAGGATATTTGTGACTCTTTATGACAGTTGACATGGTTATTGCTATTGAGATTGTTCTGGAACTGAAAACTAATCAGGTGAACATAAATTCCACCAGCTCTCGTGATAAGAATGACACTGTTTCCCCAGTGCATTAGTCTGGGATTCTGGATCACTGGTCTGTTACACCATCCTCCCCACTGTTTAACACTAGGATTGAGAACAAACCCTATCAATTATTGTAAATGTAAACTGGATTTTAGAAAGATCTGCCCTTAAAACCATCTCATTTACCAAACTGTCAAATTCAAACACCCAGTCTTTGGCCCTTAGATCCCACCTTCATGTGACCCTCTCTAACTTTTAAATCTTACATCATTCTCCATAACGCTCCTCATCTTCTATCTTACTTTGCCATCGGCCCCTTCTGTTGAAAGCTTTATCTGATGTTTTGTCACCTCAAACTTCAGCTTTGCAAATGTTAGTAGCTACCAGAAGTAGTGGGTAGTCCAGGGGCTAACTAGGTGGCACAGTGGCTCAGTGGTTAGCACTGCTGCCTCACAGCCCCAGGGACTCGGGTTCGATTCTAGCTTCGGGTGACTGTCTGTGTGGAGTATGCACATTTTCCCCGTGTCTGCGTGTAGTTTCCTCCCACCCCCTAAAGACATGCAGGGTAGATGGGCTTACCATGCTAAATTGCTCATAGTGTACAGGGATATGTAGGTTAGCCATGGAAAATGCAGGGACAGAGTAGGGTGTAGGATACTGTTTGGAGGGCCGGTGTGAACCTGATGGGCCGAATGGTCTGCTTCCACACCGTAGGGATTCTATGATGGAATTCACTGAGGATAAGGCACCAGAGGGAACTCAACAGACCAGAAGCTTTGAAATCCCCAGGATTTACTGGCTAAAGACATAGGACAAGAGGTTGTGTCAGTGCTAACTATGACTTTCCAAACTTTCTTAAATCCTGTAGCATTCCCGACAGATTGGAAGCTAGTAAAGGCATCATTACTATTCAAGGAGAAAGCAGGGAATCAAAGGACTGGAATATATTAGAATTAACATTTCGGGTTAAAACACGGATGTTGTAGCTTTACAAGACATTGGTTAGGCCACAATTAGAGTGTTGTGTTCCGTTCTGGTCACCACATTAAAGGAAGGACGCAGAGGCTTTAGAGAGGGTGCAGAAGACGTTTACCAGGTTAGTGCCTGGATTAGAGGGTATGAGCTAGAAAATCTCAGCTCATTTTCTCTTGGATTGGTGGAGTCCGAGGGGAGACTTATTAGAAGTCTATAAAATTTTGGGATGCGTAGGCAGAGTTGACAGTCAGAATCTTTTCCCCGGAGTCAAACTGTCTAATACTGTAAGGCAAGCATTTAAGGTGAGAGGGGGAAAGTTCAAAAGAGATATGTGGGGCAAGTTTTTTTACACAGACTGTGATAGGAGTCTGGAATGCACTGCTGGGGGGTGGGGGTTGGTGAGGCGGATACAAAAGGGGCATTTAAGGGACTTGTAGAAAAGCACATGAATACGCAAGGAGCACCAGGATATGGACCAAGGGCAGGCAAAAAGGATTAGTTTCATTTGGCGTCATGTTTGGCACACCATCGTTCTACATTCCATGTTAATTCTGCTTTCTCTCATCTGCCAGACCTGTTGAGTTTTTTTTACAGCAATTTCTGATATTGTTTCTGATTTCCAGCATCTGCAGTTCTTTGCATTTTTAAAAGCTGGAATATCGTATTGCCCTTAGAAAAGTACCATATGATTAGCTAAAAATTAACGGACTTTTTAACAAAAAGAAAACTGTGTTTGACGATTTTAATGCACTTTCTGGCGACGCATTTAGTAAAGTCGATTAAAACGGAACCAGTAAGTATGGTATACTTGTATTTTTCAAAGGGCATTTGTTAAGGTGCCACATAAACGGTTAGTACACAAGATGGGAGCTGAGAATGGAAATTTTATCTTAGAGAACGGGTTAATGAACAAGAAGCAGAAGGTAGAGTTTAGAGAGACCTTTTCACGTTGGCAGGGGGTGCCTGGCCGAGTATCGGGACCTCAGCTATTTATAACCTATATTAGAGGCTTACGCAAAGTGACAGAGATAAATGTAGTTTGCTGATACAAAGGTACGTGAGAATGCAAGTTGTGAGCAGGACACAAATAGTTTGCAGAGGGATGTAAGCAGGTCAGGTGAGTGGGTAAACCCAATAGCAGATAGAGTGTGATGTGGGGACGTGAGAGATTATTCGGTTGGAAGGACTAGAAAAGCAGAATTTTAAAAGCAGCGCAGACTTTGCCCAGAGAAAACCCCACATTATTTGATTGTTGTGGGGAATGAGGCACAGGTTGTAACTCAAGTATCAGCTTTCACATCTTGGCATGAAAGAGGGGCACCTGGTCTTGCTTGACACAATCTAATGGACTCAGAGAAACCTGGGGAGGAGAAGAACAGCTGCCCGAACAGAGGGAGAGACAATTTTGTGTTAACCGCCAAACAGAATTCTGGTGAGAACGGATCATTTGTTGAAAGAGACGAAACGTGAGAGGGTCACCAAGGAGTTACCAGAGACTGCCTCACTACGCAACAATACTCAGGTGGTCTGTTGGAAAGAACCTTCAGGTGATACTGAAAGCACTTGCCCTGGTGTGGTGAAGAGAATGTCAGGGAGAGTTTGGTAATAAATCTGCTGATAGTGAGGCATGATGTATAAACTTGGCATAAAAGCTTTTTTGCGTTAGGTGTGTTTAGTTATTGGAGATGCTTCCTATCTGTGGGTAAAAGACATTTAAATATTTGATCAGCCACGACTGCATGAGACGGGAGAGCTGGCTCGATGGCTATGTTCCTATATCCTGAGGGTGTAGTAGTATTCTGCTAAGTAAGGTTAGTCTCTGTAGATGCTAGTTTGTTCGTTAGAGCAAAAATCTTAAAATGTAACATCTTGTCACATAAGCGAATTTCGTCAGTTGCTGGGAAATTCATGTCACTTTTGAGAAGTCTCAGTTTTAATAAGGATTGTAACCAAAGCAGGTCTGGGTGTGGAACTGTATACAGGCAGCAGAACTTTCAAGTAGTAAAAGTGATCAGAACATGGAAGATTGATGCTCAGTGAGGACAACACTGGAGTAACCAAGGAGCAGGACAGTAATCATTTATAAACAGCAATATGACAGATCGCTGTTTTCCCAAAAGGTGAGATTAGGAGTGGGCAAAACATGTATGTAGTTTATTGGCTCAAGCCACTCAGTGTGTGCTTCGTGGCAATAACGTCCATATGCTTTGCCCCCTCACGGTACCTCATCCCCCTCACCATATTCTACATCATGGCAAAACCTCACATCTATCTGCACCTCAAATATGACAGTCCTGCTTTACGTGTACATGCGTGGTGTCTGTCCTGTCTGCCCCATTAGAAGCAGTTCCTTCTGCTTATCTGTGGCTGAAAGATACTGCAACTCCACAATGACGTGTTTTGTTTCGTAACATTCTGCACACCGACAGGAAATTGGACTGATTCACAGTGGGGAAAGGAAACAAGTGCAGTATAAAAGTGCAGAGGAAAATTGAACCTTTAAGATGAAGTCACTCAGCAGGATATAACCATCACTGTCAAAGCTAGTTTTCAGTGTCTACCCCTCATTGCTCTGATGTAGATGCAATGGTCATTTCAGAGGACAGTTAGAGGGAGCCTCTTTGGCATGGGACTGGAGTTACATAGGAGCCAGGCCAGGTAAATATGGCAGGTCTCCCTGAGGGCTATTTGTCAACTATTTGGGTTGTTATGGACCCAATAGCTTCACAGTCACTTTCAAATGGCATCAGCATATACTTTCCTGATTTTAAGCTGAAATCAAATATTGAAGCTGAATCGTGGGATTTTAGCATACTGCTCCTGGGCTGCTCACCCAGGTCTGGGCCATGGCACCGCGTACTTCTAAGTTGTAGTCCAAGAAAGTGAACCTTTTGAAAGCAAAAGACAAAGTAGGAAATTGAGGGACTTATCGTAGGACCACATACTCCCAGGCATTACTCCTCTCATGATCCAAATCTGACTGGCCTGATACTTTACAGCCTTTCATTTTGCCTCCCGCATCATTACAGCCTCCTTATGGCTGCCCCCTCTTCACCAACACTCAATCTTTCTTTTCACCAGACTCACAGCACCTACTCCAAATTGCAAATGTCTTTCTAAGTATCATCCCTTCACTCGTCTCTGCTCATCTCTCCTACTGCTCTCACATGATCCTCGACTTCCACGAACAAAACTAACTAACAGGGCGGCATGGTGGCTCAACCGTTAGTACTGCTGCCTCTCAGAACCAAGGACCCGGGTTTGATTCCAGCCTTGGGCAACTGTCTGTGTGGAGTTTGCACATTCTCCCCCTGTCTGTGTGGGTTTCGTCCGGGTGCTCTGGTTTCCTCCCACAGTCCAAAGATGTGTAGGTTAGGTGGATTGGCCATGCTAAATTGTCCATTGTATCCAGGGATGTGTAGATTAGGTGGGGAATGGGATATGGATCTGGGTGGGATGTTCTGAGGGTCAGTGAGGACTTGTTGGGCAGAAGGGCCTGTTCCCACACTGTAGGGTTTCTATGGAAAAAGAACTTAAATGTCAGCTTTTGTGCTCCAGAGATGCTGCTTGGCCTGCTGTGTTCATCCAGCTTCACACTTTGTTATCTGCTGTAATTCTTGAGTTTAAACAAAATAAGGGTAGGATTTTGGACTGTAATGGGAGTATTCAGAGTTGAGGAAAAGGGTCCCCAGTGTAGTTAGTATTCCTTAAAGGGACTAACTGAAGAGGTTAGTTGAAAGGGAAGTCACGGTAGCAGAGTTTGTACTCATGACATGCTCCTGCTGCGCTATGTGGGAAACCATAGGCAGATGTTTTCACCTGGTTTACAGCACCTTCCCCAGCCTCCATTTTCTGAGCACAGGAAGTGCGGTCCATGTTTCGGAGCTGGAGTAGTGGGTGGGCTTGCTCATGCTGAGATTATGGTGGACAGTGTATTCACTGAAGGCGGTCACACCACAAACAAACATTAACAGGCAGAAAGGGGAAAAGCAACCATCAGATTGGCTAATGAAGGCAGTTATTGCAGGAGCGTCTGTGGATGATCCCTCCCTTATAGAGACACTGTGTTGGATAGTGTTGGGAGAGACGGGACAGCATGTTCACGGCACCAAAGGTGGCTCTCCTGTCCAAGAGGGGAGGGACAGGGATTCAATAGCGAAGGCAGCAGAAAGGTATTTCTGTGGCCACAGAAGAGACTCCAGGATGGTATGTGCCTTCCCCGGTGTCAGGGTCAAGGACATCTCAAAGTGGCTACAGGACATGCGGGATTGGGAGGGTGAACGGCCAGTTGTCATGGTAATATCGAAACCAACAGCATAGGTGACAAAAAGGGATAAAGTCCTACAGGAAGAGTACAGGGAGTCAGGACATAAAGTAAGAAAGCTGGAACTCAAAGGTAATCATCTCAGGATTATGGGCAGCACAGTGGATGAGAGGTTAGCACTGCTGCCTCACAGCATCAGGGACCAAGGTTCAATTCCACCCTCGGGCGACTGTCTGTGTGCACTTTCTCCCTGTGTCTGCGTGCTCTGGCTTCTTCCCACAGTCCAAAGGTGTGCAGGTTAGGTAGGCTGGCCATGCTAAATTGCCCGTACTGTTCAGCGTTATACAGGCTAGGTGGATTAGCCATGGGAAATGCAGGGTTACAGAGTTAGGGTGGGGGTATAGGGTTTGCGTGGGATGCTGTTTGGAGGATCAGTGTGGACTCAAAGGGCCGAATGTCTGCTTCCACACAGTCAGGATTCTACAGACTTTAAAGCAGTTCCTACAGTTTGGGGGGTGGGCGGCAAATGTAGCCTCACTATCTAAAAAGGTAGAGAGAAGACAAAGCAGAAAATTACAGATCAGTTAGCCCAACATTAGTAGTGGTGAAGAATGTTGAGTAATAAGAGGACACTCGGAAAGCATTAACAGGATAAGACAAAGTCAGCATGGGTTTATGAAAGGGAAATTATGCTTAACTAATCTACTGAGTTTTTTTTAGGATGGAACTGGCTGACTAGATCAGGGAGAACCAGTGGATGGGGAGTATTTGAATTTCAAGAAGGCCTTTGACAAGGTACCACACAGGAGGTTGCTGAGAGCGTGTGGTGTTAGAGACAAGGTGCTGGCATAGACAGAAGATCGGCTATCGGGCAGACAGTGGGGTTAAAAGGTTCTTTCTCAAGAAGGGAGCCGGTGACAAACGGTGTTTCACAAGGGTCAGTGTGGGGACCACAACTTTTCACTTTATATGTTAATGATCCAGACGAAGGAACTGAGGGCACTCTGCCTAAGTTTGCAGTCTATACAAAGGTTGGTAGAGGGACAGGTAGTATGGAGGAGGTGGGGAGGCTGCAGAAGGATTTAGATAGGTTCGGAGAGTGGGCAAAGAAGTTGCAGATGGAGTCCAACATGGGAAAATGTGAGGTCATTTGGCGGGTGGGGGGGAACGAAGGCACAGCCTATTTTCTAAATGGGGAGAAAATTCAGAAATCTGTATGCATAGGGATCTGCGAGTTCGAGTCCAGGATTCTCTGAAGGTTAACTTGCAGGTTCAGTTGGTAGTGAGGGAGACAAATACAATGTTGGCATTTATTTCAAGAGGAGTACAATATAAAAGCAGGGATGCACTTCTGAGATTTTAGAAAGCTCTGATCGCACCACATTTAGAATATTGTGAGCATCAGGAAGCATGTATTGGCCCTGGAGCAGGTCCAGAGGAGGTACACAAGAATGATCCCAGGAATGAAAGTTTTAACATGAGGAACGTTTGAGGACTCTGGGTCTACACTTGATGGAGTTTAGAAGGATTAGGGGGTTCTAATTGAAACTTACAAAATACTGAATAGCCTGGACAGAACAGGTGTTGGGAAGATGCCCCCATTGGTAGGAGAGACAACGACCCGAGAGCACAGCCTTAGAGTAAAGGGAAGGCCTTCTAGAACGTAGATAAGGAGAAACTTCTTCAGCCAGAGAGTGGTGAATCTGTGGAATTCACTGCCACAGAGGGCTGTGGTGGCCAGATCATTGGGTACATTTAAGATGGAAATAGATAGGTTCTTGATTGTCCAGGGGATCAAAGGTTATAGGGAGAAGGTGGAAGAATGGGTTTGAGAATTGTATCAGCCATGATTGAATGGTGGAACAGATGTGCTGGGCTGAATGGCCCAATTTCTGCACCTACGTCTTATGGAATCTGATTGAAACATAAAATTGGGTGGACTAGAAGCAGAGAGGATGTTTAACCCGGTTGGGAAATCTAGTAACACCCGTTACAGTCTTAGGACTTGGGTGTCAGCCATTTAGGATCGAGATGAGGAAACATTTCTTCACTCAGAGGGTGGTCCATGTGTGGCATTTGCTACCACAGAGGGCTGTGGGGGCCTGGTTACTCACTATATTCAAGGAACAGATTGATTGTTCTCAGATTTTGAAGGCGTCAAGGGGTAACAGGGAGAAAGCAGGAAAATAACATCAAGATACAAGATTGCCCACAATCATATGAAATAGCAGAGCAGGCTGCAGGGGGCTAATGTCCTACTCCTATTCATACTGAGTGTGTTTCTACATTTTGACGCAGTGATAGCCCTGTGTCAGCATCACCACATTGTGTTATAGCATCATATTGGGCACATCAGTCCATTTCCTACATTTTGCACGTCTGACTACTCTGGATTAATCCTTGACCACACCCTGAGGTGATCATCCTCACCTGGAGCCCTTGCCAACCTCTTCCCCTGTGGTAGCTCCCACGTAACTTCCAAAAATAGCTCAGCTTTTTCAGAGGTGGGGCGGATTAATGCTAATCCATCACTTTATGTCCTGCTGATTTTGGACTGACCCTGGAACAAAGATTTCAAGCATCCTGCATTTACCTCGTGCCCTTCGCTACTTCAAAACCCCCACAGTATTTGTCAGCCAATGCAGCATTTGTGAAGTGAGATCACTGTTGTAAGTTAATAAAAATGTGGCACCCAATTCGCACACAAGCAGTGACATTTCGATAACCTGTTTTAGATGGCGATTGTGGGATAAAACTTGGCCAGGACTTTGGAAGAGCTGCCCCTTCTTTTCGATGAATTGTATCATAGGGGATATCATGCACACACAAGAGGGTTTCAGTTTAACTTCACATCTGAAACGCAACACCTCTGACAGCGTAACACTTTATCAGCTCCGTATCGGATTATCAGCCTAAGTTTTGTGCTCGAGTCTCAAGGTTGGGACCTGAATCCACAATGTCCTGTGGCAGGGATAAGAGTCCATTGCTGAGCCAAGGCTGACACCATTAGATTTCTACTTGAAGCAATGGGAACGGAAAAATATAATAATGCGCAGGTTGAATTACCCGAATGTTTCTTCTTCCTTGCCTGTCCCACTTTGCCTCGGTGTGCTGCAACAGAGTGATCAAGGGGCAGAGGATCTAATCTATGAATTGCATGCTCTCTCGTCCATTTAATATTCTGAGAGTTTGCGCGATTCAGAAACTGGGCAGGAATTTGACGAGAAAACAAATATACCAGGTGTTTCAGCAAGACTCACATGAAAGTCAAACCGGGAATGAATGCAGAGTGCACAAACCTGATTGCAGATGTTTATGTCAACTCCAGCTTTGATATAGTCAAGGGCCTTCTCCAAATTGCCCGCTCGAGCGGCTCGTAGATAGCTTGCATTGGTGTCAGTCTGTTAGGAGAGGAGGGAGAAAGGATGTGGTTAGCATCACAATATTAACTGCACACCTACTGGTGAGGGACATCCCCCATGATGTGAACCATTCTGACCAGGTGAAATTCCCACTGACTCGGTTTCATCCTCTTTGCCCTCAGTAGAACTTTCAGAATGTAAAAGGAGCCATGGTTGAGAATTAAAAGATGGTGCAGTATCTTTAAGCACAGAGTGTAATTGACACTTGTGACAGTTTCACATTGGCACTGTCGGTGAAGAACATCGTGATGTCCAAAATACAAAAAACACAGACAATTGCAGAAACAGCAAGTGAAGTGAAAGAGATTCATAGAATCCCTGCAGTGTGGAAGCCCACTGAGCCGACACTGACCCTCCAAAGAGCATCCCACCCAGGGCCCACCCCTCTATCCTGTTCCTATAACCCTGCATTTCCCACAGCTAATCCTCCTGGCCTGCACATCTCTGAATACTATGGGCAATTTAGCATGGCTAATCCAACGTACCTGCACAGCGTTTGGGCTGTGGGAGGAGACCGCAGCACCCAGAGGACACCCACAGAGACACGGGGAGAATGTACAAACTCCACACAGTCAGTTGCCTGAGGGTGCAACCGAACCACATCTGGAGTACTGTGAGCAGTTTCCCCCCACTTATTTAAGGAAAGATATTACTCCATAGGAGGCTGTTCAGAGAAGGTTCATTAGGATGATCCCTGGGTACGGAGGGATTGCCTTACAAGCAAGGGCTGTACAGGTTAGGCCTCTACCCACTGGAGTTTAGAGGAACAAGAGGCAATCTCATTGAAACACATCGGGTTTTTAAGGGACTTGACACTGTAAATGCTGAGAGGATGCTCCCCCTCCTGGGAGATTGTAGGATCAGATGGCATTGTCTCAGAATTAAAGGGGCAGCAATTTAAGACTGAGAGTGAGGAGGAAGTTCTTCTCTCAGAGGGTTGAGAGTCTTTGGAACTCCCTGCCTCAGTCAGCTGTGGAGGTAGAGTCCCTGTGTATATTTAAAGCTGTGATAGAGAGATTCTTGATCGTTCGGGGAATCGAGGGTTATGGGGAAAGAACAAGTGGATGTGAGGAATATTGGATCAGCCATGATCCTACTGAATGGCCTGCTCCTGTTACTATTCCTTACAGTCGCATGGTTACTGACAGAAATGGAAATAATTCAAGACAAAGAAGGTATAACAGAATTCAAAAGAGAAAGAACAGCTTGGGCTGAAGAACAGGTGAAAAAAACAGAATCAGGATAGCTGCATTGGAAACTCCTGCAGAAAACATGCATATTTTAAGGCACATTTTTAAGGTAACAGAAAAATTTAAAAAGGACGAGCGGCCAAGTTTAAAAACAGAGGCTGGTTCATATGTGGAATGAACTGCCACAGGAAGAGGTGGATGCAGGCACAATTACAACATTTAAAAGACATTTTGGATCAGTTCATGAATAGGAAAGGTTTGGGGGGATAAGGGTCAAATGCATGCAGCTGGGACTGGTTTAGTTTGGGAACATAGCAGGCACAGACTTGTTGGACCGAAGGGTCTGCATGCTGTATGACTCAATGAAACTGACTCTATAACTCAAATTACATCAGGATCAAATAATGAAGGCTATCACCAGGGCAAAGAGAACGGCCATTCATAGCTCCCAATGGGACAACTCCAGGAAATTACAATGAAGTTCAAATACATCGCTCTGACCACCATCAACTGAGACCCGTGTTGTGTGTAAGGATTGAAACACATTCTTTAGCTATTGAAACTACAAATCAATTGACTCAATTGAATAAACACTGTACTTTCCTACTTTAATGGTTTTAGTTTTATAGGTCGGGGAGGTTCAGATGTCCCCATATCCTCTCCCAAGCCCCTGTCCATGCCCATTCCCACTCATCAACACAAATCAAGCATTTGGTGTTAATGAGAAAGTACTTTTCATGCCTTCAGGTTGTCTCAAAATGTTTTACCTTCTTTTGAATTGACACTGTTGTCTGAATCTAGGGATAATGGTCGTCAATTTATTCCCAACAACAGCAAAGCTTTGACATGTCGCACCTCAGGCACATCAAAAAGTCAGGTACCAGATGTCCTATTTCATCTCACGTTGACCTTGCTTGACCTCTCAGCTGCCTCTGTCCCTGTGTGTCCGACAACCCAGAGTTGATGAGCAGACATTTCCTTCATGTGAATGTTGGGAACGGTGCCAACACAGTCCTGCCATCAACATTGTTCCCTAACCACTGATACCACCCCTCTCTCTCACCACAAATCCACTGTTGGCTACTTTTGGTGTTCCACTTCATTTTAAACTGAGCAGTTGACTCCATAACCTCGTCATCACCTTGAAGTCAGTTTGACTCCATATTGTCGCCCATGTTTGGCCCTTGTCTCAATTCTCACGTTGCGTTAGAACATTTCAGCCCTCTACAGGCTCACCCAATGTAATTTTCTTCAGCTGGTGTCCTACACTTCACCATTCACAGAATCGAGGGCATCCAGGCTGTGCTGCCCCTATCCTAACTCGTTACAGGTATTATATAAATCCACAGCTTTGACATTTCTCCAAAAACATGTCAGTTGTTAAGATAAATGTTGCCAGAAGAGCTCCACTACTGCTGTTCGAAACAGCACCATGAGGGCATTCATGTTTGAAGTGAAAGGGCCAGAAATAGCTTTGGCCTCCAAATGATGGCACCCTCCAGCAGCACAGCCCTCCTTCAGATTTACAGTACCACAGTCTGACTGACGCATGAAATATGAGATTCCGGTTCAAAATACAAAAAGTCAAATTGGCATCTAGTTGTATCGAGAATTTTCAGTGTTTTGAGGCTGACAGTATTCTCCCTAACCTTTCTTGTACTGAAGAACAAGAAAGGGAAAGCCACAGAACACTTGCAGTGTGGAAGCAGACCAAGCGGCCCAACAGGTCCACACTGACTCTCCGAGCAGCATTCCACACAGACCCCTTTCTTATCCCTGAAATCCTGCATTTCCCGTGGCTAGCCCACCAAGCGTGCACATCCCTGGACAATGTAGGACAAGTTAGCCTGGCCAATCCACCTAACCTGCACATCTTTGGACTGTTAGAGTGAAATCATGCAGACATAGTAGGGGGGAGAGGAATGTGCAAACTCCACACAGACACCCAAGAGTGGAATCGAACTGGGCCCCTGGTGCTGTGAGGCAGCAGTGCTAACTACAGATCCACCCGATGGAAATAGCAACTGTGTAAACATGGTGCCATTTTGACATCGATAGCACCTGGGTAAAACTGAGATCAGGTCCACTCACACACAACCAGCACTCAGTTGAGGTTAGCCTTTCATAATACAGCAAACACCACAGGTCACTTGCCCAATTTACATGGCTGTAGGTCCACACTGGGCACAGAACCAAAAAATTTGGCTCGCAAGTGATTAGAGACTATAACATGATATGTTTGTTATGTGACTGCATTGTGACAGGAGGAATTACATATTGCAGAACACAGAAAATGAGATTTACCAGCTTCATAGGAAAGATTCTCATTTATTTATAGCACAATTATTTACATCACATGACCGCAGTGTCAATGTAGCTCTGCAGTAGTTGTAAGCCATGCATCATATGAAGTGCCTCTCTCGACACCATGCTATTTGCTCCCCTTATAAATTTTGTACTGGCAAGTGTAGGAGAAAATCTGTCATTTGAAGGAGCATAGGAAAATGAGGAGGCCATTTAGTTCTTTGAGCTCTTCTTGCCATTAAAATAATTGAGGCTGATCTCGATTTAGCTTCCTTGTGTCCATGTCACTAAATAACCTAACACTATCGAGTAATATTACTTCTGAAATTATCAGTTGCCCTCGCTCCAAAACATTTTGGAAAGTGTTGCAAATTTCAACTTCAATTATCACAGAAAAATGCTTTTTGACATATTACTCACGTGGCCTCAATCTAACTTAAGACCAAGAACAAAGAACGAAGAAAATTACAGCACAGGAACAGGCCCTTCGGCCCTCCAAGCCCGGGCCAATCCAGATCCTCTATCTAAACCTGTCGCCTATTTTCCAAGGATCTGTATTCCTCTGCTCCCTGCTCATTCATATATCTGTCTAGATACATCTTAAATGATGCTATCATGCCCGCCTCTACCACCTCCACTGGCAACGTGTTCCAGGCACCCACCTGCCTCTGTGTAAAGAACTATCCACGCATATCTCCCTGAAACGTTTCCCCTCCCACCTTGAAATCGTGACCCTAGTAACTGAGTCCCCCACACCTCGTCTGTAGTGACCAAAGTAAACTGTTTCTCTGCATCTATCCTAACCTTTTTAATTAGACCACCCCATCATCTCCTGTTGTCTAGGGAATTTTAAGTCGAGTCTATGCAGCTTGCCCTGATAATGTAATTCCTTTAGCCCAGATAGCATTCCAGTAGAAGTCTGTAGCATCGATCTCAGCGGCAATATACCCATCCTGAGGGGTGTGTCTCAGAATGCAATGTATTACTTCAGGTGCAGTTTAGAATTAGAATTAGAATTTGGCTTATTTTCATGTATACTCAAGTACAAAAGCGCAGGAGGACAGTGGAAAGGGTACATGTCCACACACAATGCCATTTTAGGTATAAAGTACCTAGTTACAAATCTTAGATATTACAATAGTTGAGGCACAAAACTAGAGAAGTAAAGTTCTTTACAGTTACAATTCATCAAATTATAAATTAGGAAAATAAAGTGAAATATAGACAAACATCAGAATCCTCTGTTGCCTGCAGATTCTCCACAAGGTGCTCTCACTCTCCCCAATTCTGGGCTGACCCCAACCAGGCTTGCAAGCCACTGACCAGCACCTGCGATGGGCTGATCACCCCCAGGCTCCAGCCTGCTGGCCCCCACAATGGCAGTATAAACTCCACCCCTTTGTATGACAGCCCCTTTGACACCAGGTAAACATGTCTGTCAGCTTAAGAATTTGTCTGCAGCAGAGGCGAAATTGTAACAAGAAGGAAGAGGCCATTCGGCCCATCATATCTGCAATCGCTCTCTAAATGAGCATTTCATTTAGTGCCATTCTCCCACCTTCTCCCCAAAACACCGCATGCTGTTCTTCATCAACTCTCATTATTTACAGTACATTATGCATCACATCTCTTCCAGAGATGTTCGCTTCCCTGAGTCGAGTAAATGCTCTCCTGGATCACAATGTGATGAAGCCAATACAACTCAGATTGGGGTGCTCAGTTATTTCCTTTAGCTTCATTTAAATGCAGAAAACAGACTGGGGCCAACCTTGTAGATCTACAGTATAGAGTGGGCCTCATTGTTTTCTTATTCAATTTCAGTAAAGTCTACTAGCAAGAGAAGACATTGAATGTATCGATGATTACAATATATTTGCCTGGTTGGCACCACTGGAGCCCTGGCTCTGGGGCCATATATAGACTCTGCTCTGAAGATGAGGATAACATGGTTTGCTGGGCACATGGTATCACATCAACCACAGTATTGAGAAATTAACAGCTTATGTTCCAATAAACAAACTGTCAAGGCTTTACCATACCTAGCTAATGTCTAACTTCAAAGAGTGCACCATAAATGTCATGCTTCTCCGTCACTTATTTAAAAATTCAGCAGAAAACTTTCCAGCATCCACAGTTTTTTTTGGTTTTTCCAATATTTGGAAGACTGTAGCCTGTTCTGATTACTTTAAGAAAATTCTGATTAACTTCTCCTGAATCCAGGAGATAACGAGACACATTTTGTAAAATTCATGATTACTTTCATACCAGGGTCAATTACCAAGATATGTTGAAGGTAGGAAAAGTGAACACAACACAGCATTGTTCTAAATGCTTCCTCCTTTATCAGTAGATGTCCCTCAGTAAGGGTTTCAGCTTGGAATCTCTGCAGCATGTTTGAAAGGCTGATTTTCGGATTTGCTTCAGAGAATTGCAGGCGCCACCAAATGAATTTTCCAAGTTGGCCCTGCCGAGACAGAGGCAGGAGGGGCGTCGGATGATTGGGTACTGTGCACTCGGTCTGCAACCTCCCCAGCTTCATTACAAAAGCTGGTTTCCACTTCTACTTGTTCTCTGCTCCACAGTTCCTAAACCAACCTGCCTCTTTAACCTCTCTCTCTCTCTCATTGTCTCTCTGCACCCCACCCCCTGCCTTTTCTAAAAGGTCTTCGATTCTCCTGCCCTAATCTCTGTGTGACTCAGTGCCAAATCGGTCCTGGGCCATCCATGCAGTTATAGATTTGTACAGCATGGAAACCGGCCCCTTCGGTTTCATTGTGTGAAAAGGCAGAAGACGAACTTGCGTTGTTGTGATCTTTGAGCTGATCAGGAGCACTGGTCAGACACAGTCGGTGGATGAGATGCCACATTAGTGCAGTTTCACTCAAACTGCCACGAAAGCAGATGTGGGGAGCTCTTGACGCTGGGAATCTGAGAAACAGGAGATCACACCAGCCCAGCCCTTCCCCCAGGGCTAACTTCCTTCACTTTAATGCCCCCAACTATCTAAATCAAATGCTCACATCTTTCACTTGCTCTTATGAAGTGGAACTGACAACCACTTTTGGTGTTTCCTGCCCTGTTACTTCAATTACCTTAACAACTGTAATTATTAAGGTGACTCCTAGACAATGAGCCAACAGGCTTCATGCTGGGCAATATCTTTCTGGATAATTGTGCTGCTAATTATATTCTGTGCGGTCTGATTGAAACCAAGCATTTCAGTTTCTGCCTCAACTTATTTGAAAAATGCATGGTCTTCATTTTAGCAGGTTTATGTTTCAATACAATGTTTTTTTTACAAAAATAACACTCAGGCGATTAGAGGGTGAGAATTATTTCATTTGAATTTGACTGTGTGCCAGCCTTTGGGAAGAGTGCTGTCACATAATATGCTTTTCTCCATTTAAAAGGATAAATATTGTGCAGTAGAAGTGGACCACCCACTTCTCAAGAGCCGCATGCAGTTTGTCTGTTCGAGACATTTCGAACAGCAGAGGTTATTCAGCCCTTCAGTGTTGCTAACCCAGTCAATTTATCATGGCTGATGTTTCATTTTCCTAGCACTAGTCCAAATCTATTGACATTTAAGTCTTTAAAGGCCCAATAACTTACTAAAACTCACGGCCCTTTGGCTGCTCCGAAGTACAACCGCCTCTGTGTAAACAGCTACTTACAGTGATGTATGACTATATAACAGTAACTGACCCTTTGGTCCAAGCAGTCCATGCTGATTACAGTCCCAAACTAAACTAGCCCCAGCTGCCAGCACTTGGCTCACATTCCTCGAAAGCTTTCCTATTCACGAGCTTATCAAAATGTCTTTTAAACATTGTAACTGTACCTGCATCTGACCCCTTTCTCTGGCAGCTCATTCCACACATGAACCACTCTCTGCATAAAGAAGTTGTCCCCTCATGTCCTTTTTAAACCTTTATCCTCTCACCTTAAAAATAGTTTCCCCCACCCTAGGGAAAGGACCCCTGTCATTCACCTTATCTACGCCCCTCATGATTTTATAAACCTCAGACGCTCACCGAGCCAGTGTGTTCATTTGCAGACGTTTCGTCACCCTGCCAGGTAACATCATCAGTGCACCTCCAGTGTTATTTATAAGCCTCGGTTTGCTGGGGTGGTTGCCATCACTTCCGGTTCTGTTTTTCAGTGGTTTGTATATCAGGTCCAATTCAATGTGTTGGTTGACAGGCTTCCAGTTGGAATGCCAGACCTCCAGGAATTCCCTGGCATGTCTCTGTTTGGCTTGTGCTATTATGCCATTAAAGTAAAGGATCCCATACCCACAAATAATAAAACTAATATATAAAATACCATGCAAGGACTATGAGAAACACTATGTGCGCCAAACTGGAAGAAAACTGACAATAAGGACACACGAACACCAGACGCAATCAATTCTCACTGGTCACGATACAAACGGGCAAACAAGGGCATGATTTCGACTGGGACGACACATCCATAACAGCACAAGCCAAACAGAGGCATGCCAGGAAATTCCTGGAGGCCCGCCAACTCTAGTTGATCAAAGTGAGGGGCAGCAAGCGTGAGCGAGCAGAGAAGGGTGGTGAGGAACCATTGGGAAGGGGGACAGGAGGAAAAGTGTGGACTGAGGGAACATGAATGAGCAGTGGGCTCTCAGGGATTCTGACTTGCCGGAGAATGTGATCCAGTTACAAGCTAATGGGAGAGTCAAACCCGGTGTTTAAGGTATTCCTGTGCAATAGGAGCTGGAATAATTTTAACCTGAATCAGAAGCGAGGCTCAGAAACAAACATCTAGAAAGTCGACAGTGTGACGGTAAGTTAGAGGGGGAATCGGATGCTGGTAGCAGGTGTTCCCAGCATCTGATCTGAAAGTAGTGACCAAAGCTGCTTCTCACTCAGTGGCAAATGCAGCATATCTTACAGCCTAAAGGTCTCAATATTGAATCCCATCACCTCAGAAACTGACCATGTTATGCCTGTTCTCCAGTTTTCTTATATTCTCTCTACACCAACAATGCCCCCCAACTGATCAATCCAAGAGTCTAGGCCCAAAACGTCAGCTTTTGTGCTCCTAAGATGCTGCTTGGCCTGCTGTGTTCATCCAGCTCGACGCTTTGGCATCTGGGTAACGAATGTTGGTTTTATCAGCAACGCCCACGTAGAATCCCTATAGTGTGGAACCAGAGCATTCAGCCCATCGAGGTCCACACTGCTCCTCCGAACATCATCCCACCCAGACCCACCCCCTACCCTGTCTATGCAACCCTCCGTTTCCCATGGCCAACGCACCTAGCTTGCATATCCCTGGAGCAAGTTTGGGCCAATCAAAGCCTGTTACAGAGCATCTATCCCCCCAGAAATAATGCCACATACATGGTATGGTGCTTTTTGTTAAGCAAAGCCTTCCCAATTCGTGGCAAAGCTTGCACTTTCCAAGTTATAAATAACTTCAGTACTCTTCCTGCTAATCTGTACCATTCATCTGCCATTGAGCTTCATTTGCAAGTTACGTGTCGGGAAGGGAGTAGACTATTAGTGTCATCACTGGACCAGTAATCCTGAATCCTGGGGGTTATGGGTTCAAATCTTGCTGCAGCAAATGGTGAAGTGTGAATTCAATAAAAATCTAGAATAAAACATGAGCTTCACTGTGACTATCATTTTTTTTAATGATTTGAGGTGAGAGCCAGACCAGCTTTTATTACCCAGAGGGCAGATCAGAGTCAGCTACATTGCTGTCACGTGCAGACTAGACCCAGTAAAGAAGGCAGTTTCCTTCCCTAAAAGGCATTAGTGAACCAGATTGGTTTTTCCTGACAGGCCACAGTGGATTCCTGGCCATCATTAGATCCTTAATTCCAGATATTTACTGAATTCAAATTCCACCGTTTGCTGTCATGGGATTTGAACCCAGGTACCCAGAATATTACCCAGAAATCTCCTGTCCTTATCTGATTTGGCCTATATGTGACTCCAGACCACAGCTACGTGAATCATAGAATCTCTTCAGTGCAGAAGCAGGCCATTTGATCCATCAAATCCACACCGACCCTCCAAAGAGCATCCCATCCATACCCATCCTGTCCCTGTAGCCCTGCATCTCCTACGGCCAATTAAGTCAGCCTACACATCCCTGGACACTACAGGCAATTTAGCATGGCCAATCCACCTAAACGGCACATCTTTGGACTGTGGGAGGAAACGGGAGGAAACCCATGCAGACACAGGGAGAATGTGCAAACTCTACATAGACAGTCGCTCGAGGCTGGAATCGAACCCGGGTCCTGGTGGTTTGAGGTAGCAGTGCTAACCACTGAGCTGTTGTGCTGCCTGATGTGGTTGGTACTTAACTGCTGTCTGGCCAAAGATAGTGACAGGCAATAAATATTAGCCAAATTCGTAGCGACAAATAATTTTAAACAAATCGATTTTTCATCCAGTAAAATTATTTACATCGTAACTTGCTGCAGCTCTCCTATATCTTGACCCTGTGCACGCTTCCGACCTCTCAACCCAACGTAGTGTCATCCACAACTTTAGAAACTGTGCTTTTGGTTCCAAAAATCCGAATCATGATTGAAAATGGCTTCTTCAGTGTCTTTTCCTGCAGTCTCTAAGCACAATCTACCCGAAGCATTTCGACATGAGTTTGTGGGCATAACTTCAAACTAGCATTAATCCCACAGTAACAGGCTTGCGAGTGCAGGTATGCTGTCAACAGGATGTGGAATGGAGCCACTGGTGATGTGCAGTAATTGGCATCTTGATGTAAATGCCAGCTCTATGAGTTGAGTGTGGGAAAATAAACACCAGTTGAAAGGCTTCAGCCAGTTCTAGACCAGAAACCGAATGGGAACTGAGTCAATTATCTTCGCAAACTTCAGTGCAGAGAAATGTTTTGCAGCAGTTGCTTCGCAGATTAATTGGAAACAATTCACAAGTTGTCACAGTCTCCTCGCGCAGGGAGCTGAGGTACTGAATGGGAGGAGTTCAGAGAGCTGGGAATGCAGAACTGTGGCCTTGTCTCTGGCTAGCACCGTGTCCCCCTGGCTGGGACAGTGAGAATCCCAGAGTCACCCCTTCAGTCCTTGTTTGAGAGATCCCAGTCTCCAGGAAGGGTCACGACCCGAAACATCGGCTCTTCTGGCCCTCTGATGCTGCCTGAGCTGCTGTGTTCCTCCAGCTCCACACTGTATTGATTCAGAGATAGTGGGAACTGCCGATGCTGGAGAATCTGAGATACCAAGGTGCAGAGCTGGATGAACACAGCAGGCCAAGATGCTGCCTGGCCTGCTGTGTTCATCCAGCTCCACACCGTGTTGACTCGCATTATTGTATTGAGACCAGGCTCAATGTGACACCTTTCCCACACCAAGAAAATTAGCACCAGCCCAAAATTTTACACTAACCCCCCCCCAAAACCAAACGTTGTTAAGATGTGCACATCTGCACTCTCTAGTCTCAGTGTTTCTAATAAAAGTTTTGAACAACAACAGACTTGCATTTATATAGTCGATAAATGTGCAACTGGAAACATTGGAAGCATTTATGTTGCACCTTTCATGACTTCAGGAGGCCCTGTAAAACCTCACAGCTACTTTTTGAACTGCAGCCGGCCATGCAAAATACGAAGTGCAGCAGCAATTTGCACAAAGCAAGATCCCACAATCGGCAATCATATATTAATCAAGTCATCTGTTTTTATTGATGACCTTTGAGAGATAATTCGGTTTCTCCCTCCACAGATGTCAGGCACCTGCTGAGTACTTCCTGTGTTTACAGTCAGGCTTGAAGCAGCTGGCTTTCATATTTAAAACCACATTATTGGCCGTCATGAAAATTCCTCAATGTCTTGAAGCTTGAACAGTTTCATGGAAATAATTACAAGAGACAATTCTATTGCACTAGAAAAGGACAAAGCTGTACCTGAGAACTCTGAGCACAGGACGCTGCTTAAGCAGGTGAACCAAAATGTAAAATTGCAACTCGTAACATTTTTAATGTTTGTGTCATTTTTAATGCCTTATTAATATTATTTTGATTTATTAAAGATGAGAGACGAGTAAAACACTCAAGGAAAAAGCCCAGTAGAATTAAAGTCCATCTTCATTAACATTCATTGCTTCCTCTGAGATTTAGTTTACTTGTATCATGCGTATATCTCAGGTTTAAATAAAAGCAAATTACTGCTGCGGATGCTGGAAATCTGAAATGAAAACAGAAAGTGCTGGAATACAGCAGATGTGTGGAGAGAGAAATAGTTAACTTTTCGAAACCAACGTGGCTCGTCATTGGAACTCAAGTTGTTAAAAGTAGCACCACGGTTTCAGAAACACCAACACGGTTTTTTCTCTTGCTGCTGCGTGACACTCTCTGCAGCAGTGTTGTACAACACAACTTGTTGACGGGCTGCAGGAGTGGTTACGGAGTGACCCAGCTAATCTTTTTCACTAACTTTGGTTTAAAACTCCTCATGACTGTGCGTCCAGTGTCCACTTGCTGACCGTCAACCGACACTGAGTAATAGTTAGTGCAATACTTAACAATAATACTTTCAGATCAGCACTTTCTGTTATCACCATTTTTCTCAGCAAAAGCTGAAGTTTAAAATTAATATAGCCATGTTTTGTGAATGCAAAGCATGATCCCAAGCCCAAAGGTAGTGATAATTACTCAAGTTTCTTACTTTCTAAGCTCTGTGCATTTCGTGTTTCCTACATTACAGTGACTGTGCCTCAAAAATAAAGCAATTAATTGCTGTAAAGAGCTTAAGGATATCTGGAGTTTAAAGCTCTCTATAGGCACAAATCTGTCTTTCTCGAAACATAAAAATGTCATTTTAATTCTTAATGTTATAATTGCTTTTCTGGTCTCTTTCAACTTCTGAGGTCCTGTGGATAGTTTCCTAACTGAGGTAACTCTATATGGTCACACATATCTGTGCTAACAAGCTTATAAAGAGGTTGAGGTAGGTACTGTCATATATAGTGCAGTCATGTTGTTTATCTTAGCCAACACACAACTTGCATCTGGTCATATAGCACGATCACGGCTAGCAAGCTCATTCAGCACAATGGTACAGAAACTAAGCTGAGTCGAGTCCTTTTTCGAACTTTAAAAGCTTTGATCACTTACTTGGTCCAATAAGTTTGCTTCCTCCTGCACTGCCATCTTCCCCCAGCTAGGGCTGAAACCTACTGATCCGATTAATGAGTACTCGGATTAAGGAATTCACTATGGCATTACATCAGTTCTAAAAATAGCAGCCCGGGTGCTGGAATTTAATATATTCCTGGTATTGCTGAAGGGCTACACAGAGCAGAATGATCAGTTTAGTTTCGGAAAACACTAAAAGGCCATACCTTTACTGTCCTTGTGATACTTGCATGTCACTTCCCGAACGTCCTACTGAGAGTACCATATTTGTAGAGTCCCATCACACAGTTTACATGCAAACGTGATAGGGACATACTAGAATAGCAGCAGCTGCTACTTCACAGTGTCCTCTGGGCCCCAGCTGATCCAGCGCCTGTTTTCTACAATGCAGAGTGCTCCTAGTCCAAGTCAACAGCCTTCGCTAAAATCAAGTTGCCCGCAGTCATAAAATGTTGCCCGAAGCCAACTCTCAAAGCATTCAACATTCGCATATTCCCACCCACGCTCATTCTGTACAATCCCCACTGTCCTACTGCAAAGTGGAATACGACATAAGGAAGTAAAACTTCACGAGCTTGCATTTTGACCAAAGCAAAATGCCACTGATGCTGCAAGTTTGAAATGCAAACGGGAAATGGCACATGAGCTCGGACAGGTCAGACAGCATCTCTGGGAAAGCGAAACAGAACAGCCTCAGAGATAGCGGGAACTGCCGATGCTGGAGAATCTGAGATAACAAGGTGTAGAGCTGGATGAACACAGCAGGCCAAGCAGCATCAGAGGAGCAGGGAGGCTGACGTTTCGGGTCTAGACCTTCAGGCCTGTGATAGTACCTCATCTGTCAATGAGGCACTTAGCCTCCTGCACTCAACACTGAGTTCAATGAGGTCAGATTGTAACCTCTTGTTTCTCCTTTTCCTTACAGTCACACTCTCCTTTTTTGATCTGCTACTGAGACAAACTGCAAATAGCAAGAAAATTCTATTTGGTGTGCTCTGAGATGGCTCCTTGAATGACTGGCACTGTATCTCTATTGGTCTGCATTTTCACACCCTGGTATACCAGTTTAAGGTTTGCAATTCCTGCATTTATAGTTGCCATAGTTTGAATTTGAAGGAAAAATTTCAGACCCACTCCTCTCTCTCTGCTTCAAACTGAATGAGAGATCGGACCGTCTTGTGCTCCCTGCCACCTAGCGGTGTCTTCACTGAGAAACCAATAATTAACCCTGTTTCAGAGACAACAAGGTGTAGAGCTGGATGAACACAGGAGGTCAAGCAGCATCTTAGGAGCAGGAAAGCTGATGTTTCGGGTCCGGACCCTTCTTTGGAAATGCCTATTTCTGAAGGGGGTAGGGAGTAAACGATAGGATAGGGCCTGAAAAGACAGAAAGACAGTTGGACAAACAAAGGAGTTGCTAATGATCAGACTGGGAGGGTGAATAGTTGTTAATGAGGACTGTTAGTGACTAATAATAGGAGGTGTGTAATGGCAGGCTGTATGGTAACAGGGCCTGGTGGGATAGGGGGCTGGGACATGGGAGAGTTTAGGCCCTAAAATTATTGAACTCAATATTGAGTCCGGAGGGCTGTAGAGTCCCCAAGCGGAACATGAGGTGTTGTTCCTCCAGCTTGCTTTGGGCTTCACTGGGACACTGCAGCAAGCCAGAAATGGATGTTGGCCAGGGAGCAGGGTGGTGCATTGAAGTGGCAGGCAACGGGTAGTTTAGGGTCTTTTTTGCGAGTAGAACGTAGATGTTCTGCAGAGCAGTCGCCAAGTCTACGCTTCGTTCCCCAATGTAGAGGAGACCACATTGTGAGCAGCGAATGCAGTAGACTAGATTCTGGAAAGTTCAGGTGAAGTGTTGCTTCAGCTGGAAGGTATGTTTGGGCCCTTGGATACTGGGGAGGGAGGAGGTAAATGGGCAGGTGTTGCACCTTTGCCGGTTACAGGGGAAGGTGCCGTAGGGCTGTGGGGATGTGTTGGGGGTGAAGGAAGTGTGGACCAGGGCGTCCCAGAGAGAACAGTCTTGCTGGAGGTGGCTGAAATGGCATCTGATGACCTTCTGGATACGGGTGGGATAGTAGGTCAGAATAAGGGAAACCCTATCACTGTTGTGGGAGGGAAGAGAAGGGGTGAGGGCAGAAGTGCGGGAGATGGGTTAGACCTGGCTGAGGGCCCTGTCAACAACGGAGCTCGGGAATCCTCGGTTGAGGAAGGAGGTGGATATTTCGGGGGCTCCCTTGTTAAAGTTAGCCTCATCAGAGCATATGGGATAGAGATGGAGAAACTGAGAGAATGCCATGACTGCACAGTTTTTAGTTCTACTTATACCTCTTTTATAATGAAGCAGTCTGTATCACTTTCAAGGCCTGGACAACATTTTGGCTTTGGTTGATATGTGGCAAATAATATTTAATAAACTCCAGGCAATTACCGTCTCCAATAAGAAAAATAATCTAAACATATCTCTCAAATGACATCACCAAACACTCCCACAGCCACCCAAACAATACATCCTCGCACCCTACTTCCTGTAAAGACACCATTCCATTCTCTTAGTATTGCATTTGCACTGCACCTTTGAATGTGACCAAATGTCCCCAGCAGCTTCCCAGAAGTGGAATTTGACACTGGAGCACACAGTGGTCATTCTGACAGGTAGTCACAAGCTTAATCAGAGAGCTTTCCAAGTGTCCTAAAGGGAAGATGACGAGAGACGGAGCAATTTCAGGAGAAAATTCCAGATTTTAGCGCTCAGATAGCTGAACTCAAGCCACCACTGGTGAGGTGACAGAAAACAGACAGGCACAAGGGACCAAAGTTGATAGGAAACTACTTCAGTGAATTGGTTAAGGATCTTGTGCTAATGAACAGGAATCATTGAAGGTGCGCTATTCTCTTCTCTACAAGCTGACCAATTTGAGAGTAGGTTAGAGATGGTGAAGTACAAAAAAAACTGCTGGTGACACAGTGGCACACTGCTGGGAGCGCTGAGGGGAGTCCCCACTGCCGGGAGAACCAAGGGTTTAAAACCGTATCACCAAGGCGCAAATGCATTAGCCAGGCTGGGTTACCAATCCAGTGATATCCAGCCAATGATGTCATTCATGCTCGTGGGATCTTACTGTGTGCCACATTACCTGCAGAGCAACGGTGTCCGAAATTTCCAAGTAATTCAGAGACTGTGAAGCATTTTGGGGATTTCCTAAGAACGTGAAGAGCAAATTTTCTTTTCCCCTCTCCCTCTGAAGAGGGCCGTGCAGTCCAGCGGCCTGTCATGGAACTGATAAAATTCACCGAGCTGAATAACTGTGAACCATTGGATCTTCTGGGAGTCCAGCTCAAATGTCATTACGTTTTTGGGTCACCTGGACCAGGATTCTTTCTAAGGACATGATGAACAATCAAACAAAAGTCCTGCCACAGTCTCCACCTCAAACACAGCTCATGTCCTCAAGACAACCTGAGTACCATCAGTAAAATGACATTGATGCTCAGACATGATCGCACAAGTTTCTTGAAGCATTAGTGCTTGTAGTAAAAGCCTACAGGAACCTTCTGAACAGAGGCAGGAATCAGTAATACGGTCTCCAACAAAATAAAAGGATTGGCTGGGGTCTTTTTCATTGGAGCGTAGGAGGTTGAGAGGTGACCTTATAAAATCGTGAGGTACAGATAGAGATAATGGTTGGTGTCTTTACCCTAAGATGGGGCACTTTTTAAGGTGATAGGATAGAGATCTAAAAAAGACACAGGGGTGAACCTTTTTACGCAGAGGGTGGTTCGCATGCAAAATGAACTGCCTGAGGAAGTTGCCTGACGGATGCAGGCACATTTGTAACATTTAAAAGATACTTGGATAAGTACATGAACAGGAAGGGTTCGGAGGGATAATGGTCCCGGTGCAGGCAGATGAGACCAGTTCAGAGTGGGTTCGGAGTTCAGTTCTGAGGAAGGGCCATCAGACCCGAAATGTTAAGTCTGATTTTTTTTTCTTCACAGACGCTGCCAGACCTGCTGAGCTTTTCCAGCAACTTCTGTTTTGGTTCCTGATTTACAGCATCCGCAGTTCTTTCAGTTTTTAGTTTAGTTTGGGATTATGATCAGCATGGACTGGTAGGACCAAGAGGTCTGTTTCTGTGCTGTGTGACTCGATGACTGAATTTATCAAATGACCTGAACGCAAAAAAGCTAATGGTCATGGTTTCAGTCTTTTAGCTTTTATTTTAACCATCAAACCAAAAACAACATCAATGAAACCTCAACTAATGGGAAGCCAATATTAACTACAAATCACACTTTAAATAGCAGTGGAACAGAGATGGAACTCTCTGAAGGGTTTAGGCCCGCACTGTCAGCTTTTGTGCTCCTAAGATGCTGCTTGACCTGCTGTGTTCATCCAGCTTCACACTTTGTTATCTCGAATTCTCCAGCATCCGCAGTTCCCATTCTCTCTGGATCTCTCAGATTTCTTAAGTCGCCCGCTCAGGAGGTTTGACAACAAGCTTATCCCCTAACAGCGGTATCCCTCAGGTAAGGTTACAGGCTCCTTGACGCAAGGCTTTAGCCATTCAGTCCTATCTGACAGCACCTTCACCTGATGCAAACTCCAGGGGTATAACTTCCACCAAAAAGGCACACTTTTGCAGAACCCTCTCAGCTTTGCTCACAGCTTTAACCTTTTGTGCCTTCTTCAGCAAACAGGCCATGGTTACCCTCTCCTTGCTGTCTGCCACCATTCAGGGGCACTGCCAACATCATCTCTGGCCTCTGGTTTTAACCGTCTCCTATTTCCCCGAGTTGGGGATACTGATGTCTATAAGGAATTTCTTTCAGATGAAGCATCGAGACACTGAAAGTAGTCTGCCCTAGCTTCAGTTAAAATTTTGATGATAAACAGAGTATACATTTTTTTAAAACTTTAAAGCAAAAGTATGCGGTGTAGCTGATATATTGGAAAGAAGGATCAATCTTTCATTGGTGAACAACACAGAGAAAAAGTCCACATAACTTTTAACCCGTGAGTGGGTGTGCCTTTGAGGCAATTGATTATTCCATGTGGTTAGATGACCACTAATTATTTGCATTTAAGCCATCATGGTTCTGAAAGAGGCTAGCATTCAGTTTGAAACATGACAGATATGGAAATATAAAACAGCAATGTTGTCTGCCACGATGAGTAAAATAACAGATTGAGGGTAAAGCTTCGAGAGGAGATACTGAAGGCTATGTTCCATCAAAATATTGAACACTGCAAACCGTGGGAGCTGCAAAATTGAAACTCTGACGACAGGGATCAGCAAAGTACAACCAACCCAAGCGAAGGGACTATACTCACAACTCTCTTCTCCGCTCTAGGGTGCTTTTCTTAATGACACAATCCAGGACAAAGCAACCTTGGCATCACATTCTACCAACATTCAGCGCCTCCAGCACTGGTGCTCAGCAGCAGTGGTGTGTACAATCTGCAAGATGTGCTGCAGAATATCATCAAAGCTCCTTGGGCCAGCACCTTCCAAACCGACAACTACATCCACTTCGCAGGTCGAGAGCAACAAAATACACAGCAACACCACCGTCCCCAAGCTACTCGCCTCCTGACTTGGAAATATTTTGCCATTCCTTCACTGTCGCTCGGTCAAAATCTTGGAATTCCCTCAGTAAGGGCATTGTGGGTCAACCAACAGCACATGGGCAGCAGCATTTCAAGGAAGCAGCTCACCACCACGTTCTCAAGGGGCAATTATGTCATAGAATCGCTACAGTTGTCGGAACAGGCCCTTCAGCCCAAAAAGTCCACACCGAGCCCCGGAGCACTCACCCAGGCCCATCCCCCTAATCCACACATCCCTGGACACAATGGGGCAATTTAGCATGGCCAATCCACCTAGCCTGCACATCTTTTGGGGTCAGCAATAAATGCTGGCCTAAGAAAAGCAACTTCCTACAACCCACGTGCCTCATGTGCTAAAACATCGAACTGCGTTTTCTTTTCCCATGCTTCAAACGTTGTCAAAATGCCCAGTTGATATAGGATTCCAATTCCTGGAAGTTGAGACCACCTGTGAGATCATTGCTGAAATTGGTTGCAGTTCACACGCTGATGCCAAACGAGACCAGGGGCGAAAGCAGCAGCAGCAGCAGGAAGAGAGCCGAAGGGAGACTAGGGCCCTGCCGCTGCGCAGCAATGTGGAAAGGTGTAGTGTACAGTGCCCAGCAATTAACAAGCTCCGGGATGACATCTCAGAATTACAGACCATTGGCTGCATTTCCTCAAGAGTGCTGCAGGTGGGGGCGGGGTAACAACCTGCTGTTCGTAATATTGGACTTGCTCAGAAGGATACATTGAGCAGCCGGGTGCCATGCCACGGAACCCAAATTAGGTGCCAGTCACATGATGTTCTCTCTTGGCAGCATGAGCCAGCTCCTCCTGCTCCAGTGAATGGAGGAACTTGCATTTAGATAAGCAAGCTGGCTACTTTGTCCTGGATGGTGTGAAGCTCCTTTGAGTGTTGTTGGGTGTGCACCCATCCAGGCTAGTGGGGAGTATTCCATCACAGTGCTGACCCATGCTTTGTAAGTGGTGGATAGGTTTTGGGGAGAGCATCAGGGATGTCCCAGTTGGCAAGGTCCATCAAGGACTCATAGTGGCGAGGGCATCGATGGAGGCGAGGTGGGAACTTGTGTTCCAGAGGTGGCAACAGGAGCTCATGCTTGGCCAGCAAACCCATGATGGGCACATAACAAGAACAGCTGTAAGGCTGGACTCTTTATTTCATAATTTTCTGCCTTTGTATTTCATTGTTTTGTTCATTTTTCTGTGTTTTAAGATGGCAGTGGAGAGTAGCCACACTTTACAACACTTTTTTTTACTGAACTTTGGCACAAGACAATAAATAAATCAAATCAAACGAATCAGAATTCCCAACCTCTGGCCTGCTCTTGTATAGCACTTCCTCTGGGCAAGGTGATGTCTGAAAGAACTGAACACTGGCTTTAATATCGATTCCTATGGGAATCCAACTTGGAAGCTGTGATATTCAGGAGCGTAACCACAACTTAACATTTATTCTAACTGGCAGGCCACTGCCTGCAGTTATCTAGGGCTAGAGAGCAGAAAGATTTTCAGTTACCCATTGGCGCTGGGGCATCCAGAAATAATTTTGAATTTTCACTTGGCTTTTGGAGCGAGATGTCTAAGAGTGGGGCGGATAATGGAAGGGGAAGAGCTAGGGATGCCACAAGAGGACAGAGCGAGGAGCTGGTCAAGCAACGTTTGGAAGGTGGGGAAGGTTTGTGATTTAACGGGCACTGGGATCCACTCAGGTGGATCACTGCAAGGAATCCAGTTTAGTGCCTCTTGAAACTCACTCCAAATGGCTGTCTGACATCAAGACGTTGTCATAACAACTGGCATTTATGGACCATGTGGCCCGCACCAGACAGCTCTCAATTCCTGCACTAAAAGCCCAGCAGGCTACTTACCATCAATGTGTGTTTGTAGTGAGCATTCTGCGTAGGCAAAGGTTCCTAAGGCATAATAGTACCTATTTCTCATTGTATTCTAAATGATGCTAGCTCCTCACACAGCGCATCATTATGTAACACGGTTATTTTCCAGCTTCCACATTAGTTAAGGAGACTTGGTGTTTTCTGACTAACTGATTGCTCTGTGTTGCAGGCACCACGCTCAGGGAAGTGGATTCCCACATGTGCCAGGCACAAAGCACTGCAGCGATGTTACATCACATCATCACACTGCTGTGAAACCAGCTCGCCCTCATTCCAACACAGCTTCACGTATTGCACGCTGGAATCAATCACTGTGTTACTCTACTCTTAAGCCTGCACTGCATTACTCATTGATAGAGCCTGGCAGGAGATCAGGGACAAGGCACAGGACACACTCTCAACCTCCCCCCCAACTCAACCCACGCCCTGGAAGGAAAGTCAGTGCCAACTGATGCGCCTTGGCATCAATGTACTGAATTAAAGGAAAACCATTGTAGATGCAGAGCACAGTAGCGCTACTCTTTCATGAGAAAGACAGAATCAGAGAGTGAGTGATGACATGTAGTGAGTTGTGGGTCACCACACTTCAGGCAAGGTCCAACAGATAACTCCTCATGATGGTGACCTTCAGGGAATTGAACCGACGCTTGTTAGCATCAAAAACCAGCCACCCAGCCAACTGAGCTAAACAGAGCCCTGCGGGCTGGAGTATCAGAGAATCGGATTTCTAGCCCTCTCTCAGAAGGATACCCCAGGACCTGGGGGGAAGAGTGTGAGCGCACAGCGTCGCAGCTCAGTTAGTGGGGACAGCTGGAACTGCAGGCAGGCCCACAAGGTGGCACCCCTGAGTGAGGGGTTATTTGGGGCAGAGCATTCTCCCGCCTTACGGATAGGGATATCAGGACCAACCCACCCTTTGTATTCGGGGCTGAGGGGCAGCAGTAGGGTGTGGCGGGGGGCACCTGCCCTGCACAGACCTCATTGCTCACCAACTGGACACATCTCATCCAGCCCAGAGAGAGTCCCGAACACTCACAGAGAGAGAACAGATAAGACAGAAAACCCTGAGGCAGATTAGCCATGATCTTACATAAAAGCAAAATTCTGCAGATACGGGAAACCTGAAACAAACACAGCAAGTACTGGAGAAACCTGGCAGCATGTGCGGAGGGTGAAGCTGCGTTAATGTTTTGAGACTGGCAGGGCTTCTTCAGAAATGTTGGTTCACAGCCACGATCTTGAGAAATGGCTGGCACAGGCTGAAAGGGCTGAATGGCCAACTGTTTCCCATGCTCCTTATGTTCTGATAAAGGCAGGGAGGTACAGAGAAACAGGGTGCCCGCCATCTTTGATATTTTACTGCAGTCCCCCGTGTTTAGGTAATCTTGCTCCTGACCATTTCGCTGTGAGGTGTTAGTACTATCCAAAAACAGGACAGAAACTGGCTGAACCAAATGCTCTATTTCCAAACAGTATATCTCTATGTCTCTCATGTTTCCTTCACCCACAGGTTGTAAGCATGGCTGACTGGGCCAGTACTCATTGTCCATCAGAGTTCTTAAAAAGACTCAGGCCAACTCAAAACGTGAACTCAGTTTCTCTCTCAACAGAAACTGACAGACTTGCTGAGTTTCTCCAGCATTGTCTGTGCTTGTTTCAGATTTCCAGTAGCCTCACTATGTTGCATTTATCGCCTGTCCCTAGTTGGCCTCCAGAAGGTGGTGGTGAGCTGCCTTCTTAAACTGCTGGAGCCCATGTGCTGTAGGTAGGTCCACAATGCCCTCAGGGAGGGAATTCCACCATTTTGACCCAGTGACAGTGAAGGAACGGCAATATATTTCCAAGTCAAGGAGGGGAAATTGTAGGTGATGGTGTTCCAATGTAGCTGCTGCCCTTGTCCCTCTAGTTGGAAGTGGTCATGAGTTTAGAAGGTGCTGTCTGAGGACCTTTGGTGAATCCTGCATTGCATCTTGTAGATGGTACACATTGCTACTACTGAACATTGCTGTTGGACGGCGCGGATGTTTAGGGATGTGGTGCCAATCAAGGGGGCTGCTTTGTCTTGGATAGTGTCAAGCATCTTAAGTGTTGTGCGAGTTGCACTCAACTTGATTTGAAGATTACATTTGCACCTTAATTTCATTCTCCTGCCTTTTCTCTGTACTCCTCATAAACCTTATACAGTTTTGAATTCTCCAGCTTCACCCAGCCTTTGAAGGGGAGACTGTCTGGGTTTTTACTACTCTTTACATGAAAAAGTGCTCTTTAGGTTCCCCCTCAGCTTAATTTCTCCAGCAGTTAAAAAATTTTCCCTCTACCAACCCTCCCAAACCCTTTTAATGTGCAAAACACCAGAGATTGAGCGGTGGCTCGCAGGGATGTCTTCCTATCGCATTACACAGGGCTGGAGATAATGGTGAAAGAGGGGAAAAAAGGACAGTGTAGAATCATAACAGTGTGGAAACAGGCCATTTGGCCCAACACAGCCACACTGACCGACAGAGCATCCCACTCAGGCCCATCCCCTCTAGCCCACCTAAGCTACACATCCCCGGACACTACGGGCAATTCAGCATGGACAATCCACCCACTTGTTTGGACTGTGGGAGGAAACCAGAGCACCCAGAGGAAACCCACACAGTCACAGGGAGAATGTGGAAACTCCACACAGACAGTGGAATTGAACTCAGGTCCCTAGCGCTGAGAGGCAGCAGTGCTAACCACTGAGTGACCGTCCCACAGTTTTCTGATAACCACAAGCAAGTTCGAAGAAACGAACATGTAATGATACGACTGGATGGTGTAATCACATCCACTAGTTTGAGTATGATTAGATAGAGATACGGATGACCTTCCGATTTGAAACTTCTTATCTGCAGAAACAGTATAAAACCATTCCTTTTGCTGTCACTTGCAAGGTGCATGCCACAGTAGATGTGAACTCCTCCCTTGCATCCATACTTAAATAAAGAAATTCAAGTCTCATCTGGTTTGGAAGAGGGGTTAAAGGATTAAAATCACCATTTCAGTGAGAACACTGTGTGTCCCCAGAGCACAGGAGGCAAGATGTCAGCTGTAGTTGAGGCCTTTTGCCTCATGGTCATGAAGGTCCTGAGTTCAAGTCTCAATCCAGAGGCCTGAGCATGTCACCTGTGCTGGTTATTCAGTGAAAGAACAAGGGCCATCTTCCATTACCCTCTTGGCTTATCACGTTATAGAACTCACCTCCTAGTGTTTCAGAGTCATGCAACATGGAAACAGACCAGTCCATGGTCCCCGTCCCCAAACTGAACTAGCCCCACCTGCCTGCATTTGGCCCATATCCCTTCAAACTACCCAGGCACTTAACAAAAAATGTTGTAACTGTACCTATATCCTCTATTTCCTCTGTAAGTTCATTGCACACACAAACCACTCCCTGTGTGAAAAAAAGTTGCACCTCATGTCTTTTTAAAATGTTTCTCCTCTCACCTTAAAATATGCCCCGCCCTAGTCTTCAACTCTCCCACCCTAGGGTTGTGAATCTGTGGAATTCCCTGCCCAGTGAAGCTACCTCACTGAATGTTTTTAAGGCAAGGCCAGGTAAATTTTTGAACAGTAAAGGAATTAAGGGTTATGGTGAGTAGGCGGGTAAGTGGAGCTGAGTCTCAAAAAGATCAGCCATGATCTTACTAAATGGCAGGGCAGGCTCAAGGGGCCGGATGACCTACTCCTGCTCCTAGTTCTTATTCAACTTATCAATGCCCCTCATGATTTTATAAATCTCTATAAGGTCACCCCTCAAACTCCTACGCTCTAGTGAGAAAAGTCCCAGTCTTTCCAGCCAATTTTTATAACTCAAACACTCCATTCCCGGCAACATCCCTTTTCTGATCCCTCTCTGGTTTAATAATATCCTTACTATAAGCAGGGAGACCAAAAATGCACACAGCATTGATCTTTTTTGTCTTCAACGCATAAAAAATATCAATGCAGAAGGAAAACAACATCGATACTGTGTGCAAGGACAGTGCCAGCTGGTTAGCAGGTGGACAACGATTGATAAAGGTTACGGAGAATGTGCCAGCTAAATGACGACTGTCAGTTAACTGCCAAACTTTGTTTAAGTTTTTAGCTAGGCAAGTTGACCCTAATTGGTCAAGGCATTAGCAAAATTAGTGCGAGCCATTCAGGGTGAAGTTGAAACAGGTATTCTTAATTACTGAGGAAGGGTCACCAGACCCGAAACATTAACTCTGTTTTTTTTCCCCCTTTGTAGATGTTGCCAGACCTGCTGAGCTTTTCCAGCAATGTCTGTTTTTATTCCTGATTTACAGCATCTGCAGTTTTTTCAGGTTTTGTGTTGTTACGTGCTTTTTTGTTGCCTGCAAAGAAGAGGGCCCTATGTATTATTGCGCACAAAATGCATCACACTATGAGCCCGACTAACAAAACTGTGTTGTACATAGCTTCAACAAAATTTTTTTTCAGAAATACTCAAAATTTCAGTATTATTGTGAGGGCTGTCCCTAGTTCTTCAGTCATGAGATAGTCATGTCTTTGATGAGTTGAGCCAACACTGAGAATCGATGTACAGCAAACTTTTTTTTATTAACTGGCTCCTGTGGGATTAGGAGTGTGCTGGTTGATCAAATATTCCAGACAATCGAGAGGAAACACAACCAAGCAAAGCATCAAGACATCAATGTTACCACCTCAATATCCCGAAAATACCTGTGCAAAAACGTCATGATGTGAAGGTACCGGGTCGGACTGGGGTGGACAAGGTCAGAAGTCACACGACACCAGTTATAGTCCAACAGGTTTATTTGAAATCACAAGCTTTCACAGCCTCGCTCCTTCACCCGAAGGAGTGAGGCTTCAAAAAGTTGTTTTCTCAAATAATTGTTGGATTATAACTTGGCGTCATATGATTTCTGACTTTGTAAAAACATCAACACATCTCCTAAAATCAATGTAAAAATACACAGTAGGTAATAGAATCACAATTCAGGGAATATTTACATCACTGTTACATGCTATTTACTGCATAGAGACTCAGGCATCACAGTATTTGAGGTATACAGTTTTTGCCGGTTTATCAAAAGTGTCTGTGATAAGGTGTTGGTTAAAACAAAGTTTGCTATATTTCAAAACCAGAAGGAGGTAATTTGATTTTCATTTTACTGTGTACCGAAATACAGTGAAAAGCTTTGTTTACGAGTGGTACAGGCAGATTACAGCAAGCAAAGGATGAACAGATCAAAAAGACTTCAGTGTACAAGTTACATTATTTGAGGCTCGAGTCCATTCAACACTCTGATAACGGCTAGAAAGCTGTTCCTGAACCTGTTCGTGCATGTGTTCAGGCTCCTGTATCTTCTGCCTGATGGAAGAGGTTGTAGGAGATCATTACTGGGGTGTGTTGAGCCTTTGTTGATGTTAGCTGCCTTTCTGTGGCAACGAGCTGTGTAAATGAAGTCCATGGATAGAAGAGAGATAACAAGGTGTAGAGCTGGATGAACACAGCAGGCCAAGTGGCATCAGAGGAGCAGGGAGGCTGACGTTTCTATCCATGGATGGGAGGTTGGCTCCTGTGACGGCCTGGGCTGTGCACACCACCTTCTGTAGTTTCCTACGGTCCGGGGCAGAGCAGTTGCCTGACCAGGCCGTTATGAACCCAGACAGTATGGTTTCAATGGTGCATCCGTAGAAGTTGCGACCTTATGGACATGGCAAATTTCCTGCACCACCTGAAGAAGAGGAGGCATTGTTGTGCCTTCTTGACTGTTGCATTTACCTGGGAAGCCCAGGACAGGTCATCGGTTATGGTCACTCTAAGGAACTCGATGGTCTTCTCCCTCTCAACCTCAGTTCTGTTCATGTAAATGTAGGCGTGCTCTCCTCCTTTCTTTCTGAAGACGCTGATCAGTTTTTTAGTTTTGACATTATAATTCCCCAGTGATGATATCTTCAGAAAGATGCGGAAGGAGACACCAGTAATGTAGAGAACCAGGTGGGGAGTGTTTTTTTTCCTCTCTGTTGACACCATCATAAAACTTAAGGACATGCTGTATCATTGGTTGGGATTGATAGTGGCTGGAGAGGCCTGGGTGTTGGTGAACTTTGCCACTGGCATGCCTGGGTTTTGTTTTAAAGTAGGTTCCCCCTCAATCTTCAGACTATACGCAGGACAATGCTTAGCAAATGGTCTCACATTAAGCTATCTCTCACTGGACTCTTGTCATGTGATGATATAGAGTGCCTGTTCCCATAGTGAACATTACTGCTTTGCGAGATATCTCCTCCTGAGTCTCTAATCATATTAAAAACATAATTTACATTGTGCTACAGTTTGGTCCAGAAACATTTGGAATATCTGTTACTTACTGCATCAGCTGGAGAATTTAACGTAGGTTGAAACTGTGCTTATGGGAAAGGAGGGAACACTCATGCTAACACTGAGTGACAGGAAATTGACTATTGAGGGTAATATCTGATGCACACAGTGTTCTTGACTTCTACACTGGCATTAGCTCTTGCAGACTCTCAATGCTGAACGTATTGCTGTCAACTCTTGAAGGCTTACATATAAAATGTGCATTAAAACTATTGGATTTGATTTGATTTAGTGTAGTCGCACGTACCTGAGTACAGTGAAAAGCTTTGTTTGTGAGCAATACAGGCAGATCTAACTAAGTTTATTATATAATTGTAATGCTAGTTATTTTGAAGACAACATCTTTACTTGTTGATAAATTCAAGTCCTCTTGAATTTGAAAGTTGAAAAATGCAGTGCCTTGAATCTCCAAAGGTCCTGCGTGTCTGGAATTTATGACAGGCAGCAGGAACTGCAGATGCTGGACAATCCGAGATAACAAGGTGCAGAGCTGGATGAACACAACAGGCCAAGCAGCATCAGAGGAGCAGGAAGGCTGATGTTTCGAGCCTAGACCCTCTAGGCCCGAAACATCACCCTCTCTGCTCCTAAGATGCTGCTTGGCCTGCTCTGTTCATCCAACTCTACACTTTGTTATCTGGAATTTATGAGTGCTTTCATGCCACTGAAATGTCAGAAAAACTCAGTAAAAAATAAAAATGCCTCCCATTGACATACTAATTTCCATCTTGCTAAACTTGGCTGGACTGCAGGAAGGTTTTGCAGCATTTCTATGTAGAACATATATTCACAAATGTCTTTCACCGACTCCTCACAAATATGAATACGAATCTGTGTGTTTGTTTTGTTAGATTACAGGCAGTAACTGGTTAAAGAACACTGCTAAATATAACCACAGCAATACCTACTGAGCTAATCACATCTATGGAGATGATTATTAAGGTTAATTTAGCTCATCTCTCAGCAGGAGCATCTAAAGAAAGACGGGACTTGCATTTGTACAGTCTTTTTCACAACCTCCACAGTAAAACGAAGCACTACAACAGTGATTACATTCCGGAAATGTGGCAGGGTCGGCAGCCAATTTGTCTACGAGCAACAATCAAATTTTAGAAAATGAACATTTGCCTGTCAAGGTTGGTTGAGAAGTAAGTGTTGGGCCAAACAGTTTCAAGGCTAGCGGGCATATTTTTAAGGGGAGAAGGAAATAGATTTAAAAAGGACATGAGGGGGCAACCCTTTTACACAGAGAGTGATTTGTGTGGGGAATGTACTTCTAGAGGAAGTGGTGCATGTGGGTACAGTGACAACGTTTAAAAGACATCTGGATAAGTACATGAATAGGAAAGGTTTGGAGGGATATGGGCCAAATGCAGGCAGGTGGGACTAGTTTGGCCATGGTCAGCATGGGCTGCTTGCATCAAAGGGTGTTTCTATGCTGTATCACTCTATGACTATATCTTTAATCAGCAGGCTCTGTACTACCAAATGATTAACCTGAGTACTGGAAAAATTGGAACAGGGCATTGGACCTGACCAGGCTATATAGCTCACCAATTTAACAGACTGTGCCAGTACTGGCTCTAATAGAAAGGTAAGAACGAGTTTGCACCTATGCTGCAAACATTGTGAATGCTGAAAATCCATGAGGTCTTCTCAGAAAGCTGGTAATGATGAATAGTTACAGTCGAGGTACTAGGACTGGAGCTGGGCTTACACTGATGTTTAGGGTGGGGACACAGTCCCAGTGGAAGGGGTGGGAGTCACTGCCCCCACCCACCTGCTCCTTTCTTCATTTTCCACATTTCCCTTCATCTCTGTCACTCTGAAGCCATACTATCCCAGCACCCATCAGTTAGTTGTTTCGTCACTTCTTCCACTAAGCCAGCCCTGCTTTTGTCTGACACTGATGACCCCCTTTTATCACTGAATTACTCCAGTTCTCTACCCTATCCCTCTCATAAAGATCGCTGGGGCCAGAGATCGGAAATCAGTGCTGAAGAAACTCAGCAGCTTCCGTGAAAAGAGGAACAGTATCGAGCGGATTGGTGACCCCAAATACTTTTACTAAACATCACCAGCCTAAGACGTTAAATAAAAGCCCGAAAGAACTGCGGATGCTGTAAACCAGGAACAGGAGCAGAAGTGGCTGGAAAAGCTCAGCAGGTCTGGCAGCATCTGTGACAGTTAACGTTTCGGGTCCGGTACCCCTTCCTCAAAAGGGAAGGCAAGATGTTAACTCAACTTTCCCCTTTACTCTGATTCTGTCCACTAGCTTGATGGGTATTTGTCAAGGACAGAACTAATGAACGGCTGGAAACATTAACCACTTCTCCCTCCATTGCTGCTGCCAGACACTGCATCCCGGTATCTTAAGTTTTTGTATTTGCATAGCACCTTTCAAGACTTCAGGCTTGCAGACAAACTCTTTTGAACTGTGGTCACCATGGCGATACAAGAGAAGAACGACAGCCAGTTCAAGTACAGTGGGCTCCCACCATGGTAATGTGAATAAAAACAAGCTGGAGGGTGTTTTGACATCATGTTGATTAAGAAATAAATGTTGCTCAGGATACCAGGGCAGCTCCAGACTGGTAGTGCTAACCCAGGGGCACATTGGCATTTTAAAGATGGCACTGGGGCCAGGAATGTTGAGATATCCGCTGAGTGGTGAGTTGCTCCTGGAACTGTGTGGGGTGAAATGGTGGGGGGGGAACAGACACAATACTTGATGTAGGGGGTGAAGCAAGCAGAAATGGAGGTGGCGAGTCTGGTACAACACAGGTGAGAAAACCTGCTTAGTGCCACACTGAGAATCACTCCACAAACTTCAACATGACTCTCACTTCGGCAAAGAATCTGCCCAGAGGGGGCAACTATAAATGGGTCACTCTCAGGTTGCCAGCCTGTGATGAAGCGGGACTACCACCACATGAATCGGTGCTCGGGCCCTAGCTGTTCGCAGGAACGTATTAACTGAGTGCCGTTCAGGGAACCTGGTGAGAACATTAAAGCTCTGGAATTAAAAGGGAAGAGGAGGTATGGCTACAAAATTGGCTCAGCGACCGGAAGCAAAGGAGGATAGCAAATGGTTATTTTTCCAGATTCGGAGAATACCTGTAGCAGTATTGGATCCACATTGGGCCTGTTAGTGATAGAGGTGGGTACACTTCACCACATTTAAAAGACACTTGGACAGATACACAAATAGGAAAGACTTAGAGGGATATGGGCCAAACGCAGGCAAGTGAGACTAGTTTAGTTTGGGAACACTTTGGCATGGACGAGTTGGGCTGAAGGGTCTGTTTCCATGCTGTGTGGCTCTATGACTATGGTTCAGATGTGGTGTAGACGGTGACCAGAATATTCCCAAGTTTGGAGGCAAGACGTGTTGGGAATGTGAGCTGTGGCAGTGGCAACACAGAGGCTTCAAGGAGATTTTTGGCAGGCTGAGCAAGTGGAGAGGAATGTGGCAGATTCAATGGAATGGAGTGACTGTCCTACAGAGAGAGATTGAGGAGACTGGGCCTGTATTCTCTGCAATGTCAAAGAATGCAGCACAATCTCAGGGAAACTCACTAAATTCTTAGCAGCGTAGATGCCGGAAGAATGCTCCTCCTTGCTGTGGGGTCTAGAACCAGGGACACAGTGTCAGAACAGAAAGCAAACCATTTAAGACTTAGAGGAGGAGGAACCTCTACATTCGAATGCCACCCCAGGGGGTTTTGGAAGCTCAGTCACTGAGTACACTGAAGACAGAGATTAACCAATTTCTTGTTACTAATGACATTGCAGAATATAAGGATTGAGAGAGAATATGGGCAGCCATGGATCTAAAATGGCATAGCAGATTCAAGGGGCTGAATGGCCATTTCCTGCTACATTCCTACGGCAGCAAAACGCCAGCAAAGTAACCTTGCGCGGTGAAGCGATGTGTCTGCTTTGACAATACACCCAAACCTCCTAAGTGGGTCCTGAATCCGGTAGCTCAAGGCATAGAGCAGAGAGATACCAACTGAGACACTGCTGTGTCTCAGGAAGTTTGCTCAGCTTTAGTTAATAATACCGCAGCACCTGGGCTCAGCAGGATTACATTGCACGACAAACTGTAGTATGAATATGTTCCCCTGGGATGATAGTAATGTACAGCAATGACTCTCCCCAGTTTTCCCAACATCTGATATTCATGCCTCTGCCTGCTAACAAGAACCCATCCAGATGTTTCTGCAAGCGAGCTACACGTGGATAGGAGAACTACTGCAGGCAGTTTTCACAACAGTCTTGAAAATTTCAACTCACTACCAGTTCCCAAAGCAGTTCCAGCACATTCCGATACCCAACGACCATTTGTGTTGCAAATTACTTCCTGACTTTACTCCTGGCTTGGATTTTAGGAACGGGGGGGTGGGGGGGGGGAGACGACTGCCCCCTGGGATACACCCAACGGGAAATCCCCGTTCATCCTACTGAAATACCTCAAATGATCTCCAACACATGAAGCTTCCAGACATAAAGAAATACACCCCAAATCTATGCAAGGTCGGGTACAGCTAAAGGGAGCAAGAGGAGTTTGAGTCACATCATATTATTGTATCTATCTTACCTGCATCAGTGTGTACTGGGTAAAGGATAGGGATGAGAAGCAAGCTGTATTTCATGCAAAGAAATCCAAAGTTATGATGCATTTTAGACACAAGGATGAGATAAGGCAATCCAATCAAACGCTGTGATTTCAAAACAGGGGAGAGGGAGACCTGATGATAAAAAGGGGGTGCAAGAACAATGAGACAGGGACTGGGGGTCATACACATCAGTCTACATGGCTGAATGAGGGACCTGTGCTATTAAAAAGCCAATGGGATCACAGGCTTTCATAAATTGGGCATTCACTACAAAAGCTAAAAAAACTAACACCAGATGTTTATAAACCAGCTGACATATTGGGAATAACAAGGGCTTCCTGGAGTTTGTTGGTGTTTGGTTTCTGCCAATGGATGTGATGTCCAAGTGATCAGTCACTCCCTTCCTGAAATGTGCTGCAACAGGACAACACATTTCCTGTTGCCTGTGTCAAAATGCACAAAGTTTGATGGCAATGCCATAACCCTCCTGACAGTCCATTTCCATTGTATATCTTTGCTCAGCAGCTTCCAAAGATGCTCTGTGACCTCTCTGGAATGAATGTTTGATTAAAGCCAGTATCACTGTGGGACAAAGGAAACTCTTTCAGGTTAAACAGGGTCACAAGCACATGGATGACTTGAACAGTTTGATATCCACGAAACTGCCGATGCTGGAGTCTGAGATAACACAGTGTGGAGCTGGAGGAAGAACACAACAGGCCAGGCAGCATCAGAGGAGCAGGAAAGCTGATGTTTCGGGTTGGGACCTCCTTCTCTGATGCTGCCTGGCCTGCTGCGTTCATCCAGCTCCACACTGTGTTATCCAAGAGGTTGAGCTGATTCACTTAAACACAGAAACATAGTAGGTAGAAACAGGAAGAGGTCATTTGGCCCTTCGAGCCTACTCCTGCATTCTTCATGATCATGGCTGATCATCCAACTCAACCGCCTAATCCTACTTTCTCCCGACAACCTTTGATCCCATTTGCCCCAAGTGCTATATCTAGCTGCCTATTGAATACATTCAATGTTTTGGCATCAACTACTTCCTGTGGTAATGAATTCCACAGACTCACCACTCTCTGGGTGAAACAATGTCTCCTCATCTCCGTCCTAAATCATCTACCCTGGACCCTCAGACTGAGACCCCTGGTTCCGGACAAACCACCCCAATACCATCAGCTTCTCGCAGTTTCAGCTCCTGTGACATTTTGGCACAAAACACATCTCCAACATTGAGAAAGCAGCAGAATTGACCTGTTGACACATGGAGAAGGACAGGCCCTTCAGTCGCTCCAAACCCAGCAAATAAAGGAAAGTCCTGTTAGCTAGTGTCACGGATCATGCTAATTCTGTGCACCAATGGGGTCTTCGGGTCTGAAGCCAAGCTTATCGAACAAGTGCAGCACCATGAGGCACCCACCTTTGATTACGCAGAATGTTCACTTGCCTGGGTTACCAGTTTTATAGCACACTGAATTGTGATCAGTGTAGAGATAGATAGATAGATAGGTGGATGATGGTCAGATAGAGATGGAATTTGGAATCTTCTGTGAACTGCTGGAATACTCACTGTCTAAAGTAACAGAGATGTGTTGTCTTTCTGCAGGATGCAGCTCCCTGCTGGGCGTCATGCCCACTGTGACCCAGTAGGTCTGGAACCCTGAAATCCATTGATCCCACGGCAGTGGTGGTCCTCCAGTGAAGGAAGGAAACATGTTGGAGCTGGTAAATTAAAACTGTGTTTTGGTCTTTGGAGATATATACAACTGACACGTGTGTGTGAGAGTGTGTGTGAGAGTGTGTGTGAGAGTGTGTGTGTGTGAGAGAGAGAGAGAGAGAGAGAGAGAGAGAGAGAGAGAGAGAGAGTGTGTGTGTGTGTGTGTGTGTGTGTGTGTGAGAGAGAGAGTCTGTGTGTGTCTGTGTGTGTGTGTGTGTGGCAGGGGGGGAGAACAGGCGCTTTATTCCGATTCTGCAGCCTCATGCCACTGCTTGGTTTCAGTCTCGCTGAAGGTAGATCCACAGGCAAAACTGCACGGGACAGTGAGCACTCATCACACGCCTCAAACACTGAATAATTGAACACAACACACCTCTTGAGACCCTCAAAGGAAAAGGTAAACACTGCGGATGTTTCAAACAAAAGCAAAACACAGCGTCTCTACCTCCTCCTTTAAGATGCTCTTTAAAAATCTGTCAGCTATCCCAAGCTTTTGGTTGTTTAATCTGATAACTCTGCACATGCGTACGAGTCAAATTTTGCTTCATGAACGTGCCTGTGAAGGGGCCACATCACTATGATGAAGGGACATCAATAACAAGCTGCTATTTCAAAAGTATCTGCTTCAGTCTCAATAGGCACGTTCAAGTAATTCTTGGGTATGCAAAGCATCACTTCAGTGGAGATAACATCACTGGGTCGGTGAACTGTGAGAACATGGTTGTTATGTGTGCAAATGACGGATTTACCTGATCATTGTGCAGTTTGAGAAAACAAAATTAGGAATGGATCCCAGAACAATTTTAAAAAATCATTTAACTGATACAAATCCAGAATGCACCCGGAAGAATTTATACAATTCATCATTTGTTCTCTTTAATAAAACCTCCTAACATTTGACACATACAGTTTGAGGTGCTGCTGCAATCTAGAAATGTTAAATACACAGACACATAGTACTCTCGCTGCTGACAACATTCAAAGCTAATAGGAGCGACACCCCAATGCATGGCTGCTTGGTCAGACTGTCTGCGCGTGCTCATAAACAACTGGGATGCAGAGGAACAGGTGACAACCAGGGGTGTGTCCTAAATGTGATAACGTGAATATTCTACATCCCCAAAAAACAACTCTCTCCTCTCCCCTACCTCATCTCCCTTCTGTTTCACCCTCCTGCCTCCCCAATTAGGCAGCAAAAGTTACAAAGTGGAATGGAATCTTTTCCGCTATTTTAACATAGGCTTCAGTTTATTTTAAATAGATGCCAATCTTGGTAGTGTATAGTATAACATAACCTGCACGTGTTACACTAGTCTAATGTAACAACACTCCGAGGGACAAATTCTGTTCGCAGTGCAGTATCGAGACACCACATGTGAGAGGCAGAAACAATATAGAGTGCAAAATCTTATTTATCAGTAAAAGAGCAAAAGAATCTGTATATAGCACCAGAACCTACGAATCACTCACTTTGGGGACAGGTCCATATATTATGCAAGAACTTATTCATCATGCATATGAAGAACTCATTTCTCTAAGCATTATACTCATTAAAGTTAATTAATTTTATGAACTTTCTTCAGTTATGAATTTTAAGCAGTCAACGTGCTCATCATGCTGTTCTTTCATGCCTAAGTATTTCCACATTTAAAAAAAACCTGCTTCAAGTTATTTCAGTAATAGATCAGAGTATAATCAAAGGCATGATCAAAGCCAACAAGTAGCTCAATTCCATAACTCAGTTTTTCATTATGTTCTATGCTGCACAATGTTCATTTCTTGTCCCTATCAATATAAAAACAATATAAAAATCAGGAATCCTGCAGAGGAAGGTGGAACGTGAGTATATCTCAGTCTAATTCTATACAGCTTCCACAACACCCTTTCTGTTTGTAGTATCATCTTAAAAACCCTCATCCCTGATGCAGAGCTCTCAATGCAGTATACAGATGGAGAGCACATAGAGTCCAATGTTGCGCGTGTAGTGACAGATACGCATCAATACTGAAAGAGCATCTCAACCACAAAGCGCTAACCCTTTCATTTCGTGGGTTACAGGTTGGTTTTAAACATTGCAAAAGTACTGCCCATCATATTGGAAAATACCACTGGTATGCAAAGGCTCTATCTAAGTCACTAACAGGATTTCAGTGAAGCAAGGACGGCTGAAGACACTGCAAAGTACACAGCGATGGTTTATCTGCATCAAGGGCGATACACATTGCAAATCATTGTTCTTGACTCTCAATGTGACATGCTGATTTGTTACATCATCCAGAATTAAAAGGAACACAAAAATCAGTCTGCATTCTTAACAAAAAATCAGATGCTATTTGTCAAGGAACACAGCACATTGCAAAGTACTCAACAGCTAATGGAGGTGTGCTGAGGTATGCTCCTCAGTTATATGTAAAGTGAAACCTGGCACTCAATTTGCATAAGGCAAGTTCGGACAGCAACAGGTACGTGGGAAAGGGGGGGGAAAGGGAAGGATAGCACATTCAAATATTAAAGAAATCATTTCAGGTAACACTGACATTGTTTAGTCCCCCAGCTTGCAGTCATCTGTGCATCAAAAATATAACATCAGGGATGAGTAATAACTGCTGTCCTAGTCAGTGATGCTCACATCCCGTGGATGAAGGAAAAAAAATGTCAGATCAACCTGATCTTCTTGAGCAAAGAACAGACCCAATGGTCTGGATGGCTTCCTGCTGCTTGTATGGTCTCATTGTTCTTGTAGGGCCCCTCAGAGATTCCTCCATTCCTGCTCCATTCATTGCCAGCAGCCATTGTCATTCCCACTGGCACGGCCTGTCTTGATTTGCCAGGAGCTTTTGGCAAGGGTGGGATTTCAGCCCTAAAGGTCCTTAATCCAGGAGCACACTGATCCTGTCCACTTAAACATGGATATTAATGTGGCTGACCTTCCTGAAAGGAGGCAACATTGGACTCTATATGCTCTCCATCTGTATACTGCATTGAGAGCACTGGATCAGGGATGAGGGTTTTTAAGATGAAACTACAAAGAGAAAGGGTGTTGTGGAAGCTGTATAGAATTAGACTGAGATATACCCACATTCCACCTTCCTCTGCAGGATTCCTGAAGTAGTATGTGAAAGTGGAGCTGTGTGGTGATTTTCCAGCCATGATGGACAGAAAGATGGACCGGGAACCCAACCCTCCTTCCACTGACCCCTTCACCCGCTTCCAACACAAGTCCTCCTCCTGGACACCACCCCCAGGCCTCCTACCCTCCCTCGACCTCTTCATCTCCAACTGCCGTCGAGACGCCGCACCCCCAGCTACCTACTAACCTCATCCCACCTCCTTGACCTGTCCGTCTTCCCTGGACTGACCTATCCCCTCCCTACCTCCCCACCCACACCTTCTCCACCTATCTTCTTTACTCTCCATCTTCGGTCCGCCTCCCCCTCTCTCCCTATTTATTCCAGTTCCCTCCCCCCATCCCCCTCTCTGATGAAGGGTCTAGGCCCGAAACGTCAGCTTTTGTGCTCCTGAGATGCTGCTTGGCCTGCTGTGTTCATCCAGCCTCACATTTTATTATCCAACAAAGTAAGGCTTGCGACAGTTTCTGGGAGATTTGCTTGCACAGCAGTAGTGATCAGACGAGATCCTGTGGGGGATACACCACAAGTACCATTCTTTTCAGTTCTCTTATTGTTCAGACAACCATGAAGAGGGGCGAGTGTTTCCAAATCAGAAGATGCTATTGCTACACACACAGCCAATCACTGTCTGTTCCTCCAACTCTCTCAGGAGCTCCCTCTGCATTTGACACAGGCAGCTGTTGTGTTTGTCCACTAGATGGAGCAACACTGGGACACACTCTCCAGCTCCTTAGCTGCCTCAATGGAACATCACAAGAGCCGAGATTAACTGAGTCAGATCTGTGAATAGTAACTTCAAGAAGGATGTATTTTGCTGCTGCAGATATTAAAGTGTAACAGCACAATGAATGGGTAAGCAAAATAAATTGTTTGCTTTTGAAGGAAGGGGTCAGTTTCTCCAGTTGTGAGGCTGTTTGTATCTTGTGCCTGAATATAGCTGCAGCCAGTAAACAGCAGGCTACTCGATTAAGCTTCACACTACAGTCAATCATAATCATCTGGCACTGGTCAGAAAGCCCACCTGTCAGGACGGAGGACAGTCTTAGAACTGTACGAAGACTATCCTCCCACTCTAAAGGCAATGGTGAAAAAGGAAAGAATCGCCAAACTGGAAACTAAGTCGTGACTTGAGAATGACGCAGCCGACTTTCGCAGTCTACGTGGAAACATTTAAATTCGGAGCACGAGTAGGCAATTCAAACCTGCTACAGAGAGTCATGGAGACAGACCCTTTGGGTCCAAGCCATCCATGCTGACCAGATATCCTAATTAAATATTATCCCATTTGCCAACATTTGGCCCATGTCCCTCCAAACCCTTCCTACTTTTCCTACTTTTATTTTCTACTTTTGTAGGAATTAATATCCTTGTGAAGTCCAAAGCATTCCAGTATGCCATGTGTGAGTAGATGTGTTTCCTGATCAAATTGTCTTACTTAATTGTGCTGAAAATTTTACAATGGAAGGGGTCAGTAATTTGGATTGCAACAAAGCTTTGCTGTAATAAAGTTTTGGTTAATGATATTCCGCCTGTGGCCGCTAGCGCGTTTAGTCCTGTATAGTGTGTGCAAAAATATCTGATCCAACTTAAATGTATAGCCTTAACATTTTATTGCTTTCTCATATTACATTTGTTCTAACAGCAATAAAATTATTAAGACAATTTCTGGTATAAAAATGTTCACACAGACAAAATCTCCAATTGTTCGATTAAGTGAATAGTCTTCCTGCTGATCAAAATCTAATTGTTTGTGGCAAAAATATACTTGTTTTCCTGCTGTGTAACTTGCTAGTTATATAGTCATAATGTGAATCTACAAACTATTAAACATTTATGGACATTGAGTCAGTGTTGTAAACTCCCTGAACACTACCAACTTTGGGCAATACTTGGGGCCAAGAACTTTTCAGTCATAAAAGTGGCATTCGTGTCAGTGAGTTTTGGAGTCTACCACATGTGCAGTCAGGCATAGAAATATTGAAGTACACCCTCCACCACTGACGCCGCCTCACTTTGCTCATCACAGCCAAGTAGAAACCTGTAAACTATGAGTTGTTCCCTTTTTTACACAATTAGTGTTGCCATAAAAATCCTTCCAAGTTAAATAATATTGTTGAATCAAGTGTAATTCAGTTTTTGATGATGTAATAAATTCATGCTTACTGATGAAATCTAATTATATGTATGCAGAATATCGAATTTCTCCATTTCTGATTTTGAAGAAAAAGAAATTCCACCCTAATTTCTTTTTAAGATAAAACACGTTTTAGCTCCTACATTAATGCCATGGATACTCTAACTCCTTTAAAAATAATATTTGAAACATAAAGGACAATCAGTTGCAATTTACTTCCAGGTTTCAAATTTTGTGAGGATGTTTCAGTATGATAACCTGCTAATCTTGCAATACTTGCTAAACATCTAGAGAATTTTTGACTTAGTGCCAGATTCAAGATTCTTGATACCAAGAAGATAGCAATCTCAGTCACCCAGATTGCTAGGTCAACGTGGGTAGCTCTTTGAAATCAACAGTGAATGCTATCACCTCCATTAGCCAAGAAATCTGGGCCTTTTAAAAAAAAATCATAGTTTTTGATTGTTTCAGTAATAAAAATAGAAAATACTGGAACCATCTGCGGCCAAAATCTGATGACAGCAGAAGGGTCTCAGGCATCGGCAAGGGGTCCGATGAGATCTGAATATAACCTCTTTCTGTGTTTGCACAGTGCATCACGTGTTACTAGGCACTTACCAGACCAGATCCCTGAGGGTGTAGGCCCTACCCATTAGGAACTGCGTCCAAATTTGTACCTGTCTGAGGCTCAGTTTTTGACTGGAATCATGGGGAGCTGGTCAAGGAGGATGGAGTGGAGAGTTGGCAGGCAAGGAATGGTGGGTGTCCTCAGCACGTTCCCTTCTTAATATTGGATCTCTTAATCAGGCACTGAGAACCCTTGAATAATGGACTCTTGCCAGCCTTCTGGGAGTCTGCAAGCAACTTTGAGAACTGGATTAAAAACAGTCTCAACAGCATAATGGTTCTTAAGTGGGCATTAATTGGCAGCTTAAAGGGCTCCATGGCCGGGGGAAGGTTTGGGAGGCTATCCATAGGCATTTATGCCACAAAGTTAACTGGGATAAAGCCAGGGTCAGCTCCCACCTGACTCTGGCAGAAAATACCTCCAGTGAGTAAAACAGAATTGACAAGCAGAATCTAATGCTTTCCAGGTGTGTAAGGAAAGTTATGTTTAATTAATTTATTGGAGTTCTTTGAAAAAGTATATTTTATTGAAAAGTAGATAAATGGAGACCAGCAGATGTGTTGTTTTTTGATTTCCTGAAGGCATTTGATAAGGTGCCACATCAAACACTATTGAGGAAAATAAAAGTTCGTGTTGTAAAAGGCAACATATTGGCATGGAAAGAAGATTGGCTGGCTCACAGAAAACAGACAGTGGGAGTGATGTCATGGTAGGATGTTGTGAGTGGTATGCCATAGGTTTTAGTGTGGGGGCCCCAACTCTTTGCAGTTTAAAGACATTATGTTTATGGAAGGATGTTAAAGCGTTGGAAGAGTACAGAGAAATTGTACTAGACTAATACCTAGAATGAAACGATTATGAGGAAAGAGGGCATAAAGAGAAGGCAATGGCCTAATGGTGTTATCAATGGATTGTTAACCCAGAGACCAAAGCAATGTTCTGGGGACCCAGATTCGAATCCTGTCACAGCAGATGGTGAAATTTGAAATCATTTTTTAAAAATCTGGAATTAAGAGCCTAAGTGATGACCATGAATCTATTGCTGATTGTCAAAAAAGCCCATCTGGTTCACTAATGCCCTTTATGAAAGGAAATCTGCTATCCTTATCTGCTCTGGTCGACAAGGGACTCCAGAGCCACAGCCAACTGAGCAATAAAAGCTGGCTTAGCCAACGATGCCTTCATCCTATGAAGGAGTACAAAAAAAGCCAAAACAAACCTCCCAATCTTCATTGAACCATCCTGTTATCCCCGCACAAAAAGGTGGATGACTCCCAATCTAGGCCTCCTTCCCCTCCCACCTCTGCCATTGTCCCTGCTGCAAGATTCTCAGCTTAATTAGCGAGATAAATGTAGCACATTCTGCACATTCACTGGCATAACTGCACAGGACACATGAGCACCATGAAGCCCGTCAGAGACCACTGGTCGCCCTATTATAGGAAAGATGTGGATGCTTTGGAGAGGGTTCAGAGGAGGTTTACCAGGATGCTGCCTGGACTGGAGGGCTTATCTTATGAAGAGAGGTTGACTGAGCTCGGTCTCTTTTCATTGGAGAAAAGGAGGAGGAGAGGGGACCTAATTGAGGTATACAAGATAATGAGAAGCATAGATAGAGTTGATAGCCAGAGACTATTTTCCAGGGCAGAAATGGCTAGTACGAGGGGTCATAGTTTTAAGCTGGTCGGAGGAAAATATAGAGGGGATGTCAGAGGTGGGTTCTTTACACAGAGAGTTGTGAGAGCATGGAATGCGTTGCCAGCAGCAGTTATGGAAGCAAGGTCATTGGGGTCATTTAAGAGACTGCTGGACATGCATATGGTCACAGAAATTTGAGTGTGCATACATGAGGATCAATGGTCGGCACAACATTGTGGGCTGAAGGGCCTGTTCTGTGCTGTACTGTTCTATGTTCTATCATATACCCATCCAGATGCATTTTAAATGTTGTAACTGTACCAGCCTCCATCACTTCCTCTGGCAGCTCATTCCATACACGCACCACCCTCTGTGTGAAAAAGTTGCCCCTTAGGTCCCTTTTAAATCTTTGCTCTCTCACCTCAAACCTATGCGCCTCCTGATTTTATAAACATCCAGTCTATCTCCTTTGAGTCCCTGGTCTGTACACAATGGTAGGGTGGCATAGTGATTATGTTACTGGGCCAGTAATCTAAGGCCATGGACTAATGACCCAGTGAATTGAGTTCAAATCCCACCAAAACAGCAGGGGAGTCTGAAATAGTTTAATAAATTTGGAATAAAAACTAAGTACCACTGATGTGCTTTCATGTAGGAAATCTGCTTTCCTTATTTGCCTTGCCTAGATGTGACCCAAACCCCAAGGCTACACCATTAAATCTGAACTGCCCTTTGAAATGGTGGTATGAGGGAATGAGCAACAAATGAAGACCCAGAAGAAACCACATCCTAACACTGTTTCAGAGTCAGTAGGAGCTGCCGATGCTGGAGAATCTGAGATAACACGGCGTAGAGCAGGATGAACACAACAGGCCAAGCAGCATCAGAGGAGCAGGAAAGCTTAGCGTTTTGGGTCGAGGCCCTTCTTCAGAAATGGGGGAGAGGTAGGGGATTCTGAAGTAAATAGGGAGAGAGGGGGAGGCGGATAGAAAATGGATAAAGGAGAAGATAGGGTGAGGGGAGACAGACAGGTCAAAGAGGCGGGGTTAGAGCCAGTGAAGGTGAACGTAGTTGGGGAGTTGGGGGGGACAAAGGTCAGTCCAGGGAGGACGGACAGGTCAGTGGGATGGGATGAGGTTAGTCGGTAGGAGATGGGGGTGGGACTTGAGGTGGGAGGAATGGTTAGGGAGGTGGGGACAAGGTGGGCTGATTTTGGGATGTGGTCAGGGGAGGGGAGATTTTGAAGCTTATGAAGTCCACATTGATATCATTGGGCTGCAGGGTTCCCAAGTGAAATGTGAGATGCTGTCCCTGCATCTTTCGGGTGGCGTCATCGTGGCAATGCAGGAGGCCCAGGATGGACACGTTGTGTGTGGGGTGGGAGGGGGGATAGTTGAAATGGTTCGCGACTGGGAGGTGTAGTTTTTTGTTGCGAACTGAGAGTAGGTGTTCAGCAAAGTGGTCCCCAAGCCTCCGCTTGGTTTCCCCGATGTAGAGGAGGCCACAACGGGAACAGCGGATACAGTATACCACAGCCAGTCCCCGCCTCCCACTTCAAGCCCCACCCTCACCTCCTACCCACTAACCTCATCCCACCCCCTTGACCTGTCCATCCTCCCTGGACTGACATATCCCCTCCGTGACTCCCCACCTACATTCACCTTCGCTACTCTAACCCCGCCTCTTTGATCTGTCTGTCTCCTCTCACTGTATCTTCTCCTTTATCTATCTTCGATCCACCTCCCCCCTCTCTCCCTGTGTTTTTTCAGAATTCCCTTCCACCCACCCTCCTCCATTTCTCGACCCGAAACGTCAAACTATCCTGCTCCTCTGATGCTGCTTGGCCTGCTGTGTTCATCCAGATTCACACCGTGTTATCTCACATCCTAACATTGATTTATTTCTTAAAAAGTGAAGCATCAGGAATAAAGACCACCTTCACTGAGGAGAAGAATGCAAACTAGAAGACGTTTGGAACCGAGCCGTTCAAATGCGGTTAGAACAGTTGTGAATGAATCGCAAACTGCTGAATTCACCAGAAATTGATAGCTCCTTCGGAAACTCATTTGTACACTGCAATTCCATTTCTTAACAAGTGCTTGAACCTGTCCCTCCTGGACAGACTGGCACAGTTGATAACATGGAGGCTGGTTTACGAGCTAGACAAGGTTTAAACAATATCTCAGCGTAAGGAGTGAATCACTTAGGAAAGAAGTAAGGGGTCGCAAATTTCAGGTAGAGATGAGGAGGAGACCTTCTCTCGCGTAGAGAATCTGTGGCATTCTTTACCATCAAGGGCAGTTACAGCTGGGTCATTAAGTATATTCCACATAACGATAGGCAGTTTTTAACTCAGTAAAAAAAAATTAATTCCCTTACTCAGTAGTAGGGAAAAGGGAAGAAAGTGGAGTTGAAGATGGTCTCATTGAACGTCAGAGCACTCCCGATGGGCTGAATGGCCTACTTCCCCTTGTGGTTGTGACTCTTTGAAGTTTCCTTCCTAAGAGATCCCTACATGCTCAGTCACTGTGTTTTATTTAAGGCAGAGGTAATTGGGCGCTAAAGGAATTAATGGGTACGTGTGCAGAATCGGAGTGTAAGTGTTGAGGTGGATTTCTATCAAGTGGGAAAACAGGCTGAGGTTTGAATAGTTTTCTGCTGAGTTGAGATATTACAGTTGGTTTCTTCTGCTTCTGCACACAGTGTGGCACCTGAATGCCTGCCTGGCCCCAACCAGCAGTCTAGATGAAATTTGGATCTGAACGGTGTAGGTTCAAACCTGTCTCCTTCCACTGTATAGTGCAGGTAGGATCTCATCCATGCCCCCTGCTCCAGCCCATCGTTGGCCTATTATTCACCAACCACCTTCGAATGCACACTGGGGATTTCAACTGGGAAATACCCCCTCCGCCACCAATTCCTGCCCATTAAGTGAAATGATGGAATATCAACTCTGGTGTGAGCAGTCAATAGGTGGTGTGTATTTGGCTGACAAAGGTGCATCTATATATCAATACAGACCTCATGAAGAATTCAAATCAAGGCATTCCATTGTCAACTAATAACTACAAGGATACACGTTGCTGAGCTGGTGTTCTGCTTCACTGAGAAACACGTGCTGCTAATGAACAACACCTTAACTTGTTCGACCTGAACATCACGAACACAACACACTCGTTTACTCTTGTAGCAGTAGGCAACAAAAGCTACCTTAAAACGCAGGCTCAGTTTTTCTGTAATGTCCTGAAGTTCCCAGTGACATTGGAAGGGAAGGTGGTGGGAGAGAATGAAGCAGAGTAGCCAATTTGTACAGAGCATAAATGAGACTAATGCCCAGATAATCTCTTTCTAGGATGGTGATGGAGGGATAAATCTTGGTCAGGACAATGGGGAGAACTCCACTGTTCCCTTGTGCCCTGTACACACACCCGAAAGGGTAGGCTTGGCTTAAGGTCATTTCGGAGAGAGTGGGACTCCCTCAGATGTTGCTGAGAGGTTGGAACTGAACGTACAACCTCCTGATCCAGAGGCAGCGGTGCTGTAAGAGCGGCCACTACACACATGTACAATCCAACCAGCCTCTCTGGCCCCACAGGAGTCCAGGGAAGCAACGTGCTTCAGCCAGGTGAGTGCTACACATAGCGATGGCTCTGCTGGTTACACCCTCACCTCGGAGCGGACAGCTGCCGGTTTAAGTTGGACCCCAGGACATGAACAGGAATCTTCAAGGCTTTCACAGCATTGTAATGCTGAGGGAAGTGTCCTTTACAGTGTGGTGTTAAGATTCAGGCCTGGTCTGCTCTCTCTGGTGAACATAAAGCTCTCATGTCACTGTGTGAATGAAGTGCCATCCAATATTCCCCAATGGTTAATACTTACCCCCCACCATAAATATCACGGATAGGATTATCTGGTCATTACTACATTGATATTTGAGGAAATTAGCTGGGCACAAATTAGCTGCTAAATTACAACAGCGACTACACTTTAAAAGTCCTACAATGTGCTTCGGAATCTCCTGTGGTCACAGAAGATGCAATGGAAATGCAAGCCAACAATGCTATTCAATAGGCCCAATGAAACAACATGCCTTCCTAGTGAGAACAACACATACATACAGGAGACAACACAGTGTGGAGCTGGAGGGACACAGCTGGCCAGGCAGCATGAGGGGAGCAGGAAAGCTGACGTTTCGGGTTGGGACCCTTCATCAGAAAAACCTCTTGAAAAATGTTCTGAACATGAAATGTTCTCCGCTCCTGTGATGCTGCCTGGCCCGCTGTGTTCCTCCAGCTCCACACTGTGTTATCTCTGACTCCAGCATCAGCAGTTCTTGCTGTCTCCACATATATACAGGAGGAACAAAAACAGAAATTGCTGCAAAACGTCAGCAGGTCTGGCAGCGTCTGTGAAGATTTAAAAAAATCAGAGTAACCCTTCCTCAGAACTTGCGTGTTCTGTGGGGCAGGAGCAGGCTGAATCAATGGGTCTGCCCAGACAGTCCTGTTTGTAGATTTTTGGAAGGAGGTAGAAACGAGCGTGTGGAGCTGGGTGACTAGCAGCTTGGAGGCAGTGGGGGGGTGGAGGAGGGGTTTTGGTGGTCACCAGATGAAATGAAACCAGTCACCATAGTAGATATAATGGTGGGGTCATGGTCCAGGGGAAAGTAGGAGGAGGTAGCCGAGAGCTGGCGCTCACCCTCTGCAATGCAGAGGTCTGTATGCCAGACTACAACAGCAGCATCGTTTACGGCAGGCTCAATGACCAAGTCACGGTTGGATCTAAGTGCACGGAGGGCGGTCAGTTTGGAGGGAGATAGGTTGGATTATGCGAGGGGGTGGGGGGCAGAGACATTGAGGCGACCAATGTCACGTCGACAGTTCTCAATGATCAGATCAAATGCGGGTAAAGGGCCGGAGGGAGGGGTCCAGGTGGAGGGAGAGTGTTGGAACTGGGCAAAGGGGTCTGTGGGAGGGGGGAAAGGACTCTTGTCCAAAGAAATGGGCACGGGGGCAAGAGAAGAGTTCGACGTCATGTCATGCCCGAAATTCATTAAGGTGGGGATGCGGAGGGGTAAAGCTGAGGCTTTTGCTGAGTACAGAGCATTCAGCATCGGAGAGTGGAAGGTTAGGTGGGGTGGGGAATACCCTACCGGAGGTGGGGGTTGGGGGAGGGATGGAATGGAATCAGAGGGAAGGGGAGCAGGAGGAAGGTTCCGGACAGCCATGGGTATCTCTGAGTTGCTGCATCTTGTGGGCCTTGATGCTTCTGGTTATCATGACGAATGAGACGGAGGGTGAAGTGGAACGGCAGAATGGTGCAGCCCTAAGCCTGTGTGATGCAATACTGTTGTAGAGAAAGGTTGAGTGTGTGCATGTGGTGGTGCGTGGCACTGAGTGGAGATCTCAGGATGCTGCCAGAGACGCTGTCTGTGGAATGATCCGAGGAAGGGTCGCTGGACCCAAAACCTTAACTCTGATATTTTTCTTCACAGATGCTGCCAGACCTGCTGAGCTTTTCCAGCAACTTCTGTTTCTGTTCCTGACTTTACAGCATCCGCAGTTCTTTCAGATTTTACGTACGGTAGATGTAGTTTCTGCTGCTGCTGATCTAGTTCATCGCTCATTGAATGAGTGCCCGCTCAGTGCTAAAAATTGCGTCAGCGTAGAACAAGTGACATTATAAACCCTGTCACTGAAACGACCAGCCAAGCTTTTTCAGTCATTTCCAGCTGCAATCACCTCTGATGGGCTGTACCTGTATTTCAGTACAGAAAGGTCAAAGGAATGTCATACAAACCCAAACACTACTCCCCACGAGAAGCACCTTTCAGCTGTGTTTTGAAGATTAAATAGACAGGCCTCAACACTGGAAAAATTTGGTGGCTTTGTGTAAATCAATGTCTTTCCTCAGAGGAATTAACTCACTGTAGATCACTACTGGAACTGCTGCTGCTTATTCTCATTGCCACACTTAGAGAATGGCCACCAGAGGAGGGGTCAGTTAAACTGGCCTTCGTCTGAATTACTGCAGTTTGTTTGCTTAATGTGTGACAAAGAGTATTCCTTCCAAATGATCTCTAAGTCAGACTGAGCTCAGTAATAATCTCGTCCTTCGGCGTCCATCATCAGCCTGAAGAAGCCAGATTAAAATCAGTATTTTCCCCCTCCATATAAACTCAAACAGCGATGACTGTACAGGAGAGAAGAAAAAGGCTTATAATTTTAAATCCCGTTTCATGGGCTGGACATCACAAGTGTACAACTGACGAAGCACCTTTAGAAGGTGTAGTCGCCGATATAAGGCAGGAACCAACCCTGGCACAGCAAGATCCCACAAACTGGTAAATGCGGGTTGCGACACCAGCAAGCATTCCATGCACCAATTCCAAAGGGAGTATCGGGAAAGGAGGCAAGGCAGGGCCTTGCTTACCCTGCTGGTCCAACAGGGCAGCACTCCCTCAGGTGAGCACCGAGGTAACAGCATGGACCCTGAGCTCACGTTCAGTAGGACTTGATCTCTCAGCCTTTCTTTCTCAGGCACGACAGTGCAACCCACTGAGCCACAATGGTCACTGACGATCAGCCGCGTGCAAAGCCTAACACAATGAACATTTTGCAAATGGCGCAGTATCGGGCTGGTCATTTACCCAACCAGGGGCCTGCAGATTTATCCAGGTCCAGCTGGCAGCCCAGTAAGAAGCTGGTCTACTGAAGAATTCACATCAGCAGAGGGCACTCAGAGTTGGGGGGAGTCCTTAGATACAATGGCGCTCAGGAGAATGACATTTCAGAATGAGTTACTTCCAGCAAATCCGCACTGAAGCACGATGGTTATTTAAATTTCATGAGGAGCTCAAATGGTGAAATCTGCAAGTGGCATCAGTAGCAGCAGCATGCAGGATGGGTCTCAGGGATAAGAGTGGTTTGAATTGTGGCTGCCTGACAAACCCAGCGCAGTACTCAGCCAGTGCTGTTGCGCTGACATTACATCAGTGGCCTCACCCGAACAAGTGCAGTGTTTCATTGCCCACAACGCACTTTGGGACAAAGTGAAAAGTCACTGTACAACTGGAGGTTTTGTCTTGGTCAGAAGGGAAATATATCGGTTGTTATCCTCAGCATCGTGCTCCATTTAGAAAGGGAGCCGTCTGCATGCTGCTGATGCATGTTTCATGGAGTAAACATACAAGCAGCCTGAGACTATGTGATCCTGCAGCGACATACTGCACCTGTATTACAGCAGCGACTGGTCAGAAGGGCATCATCATAGCCACCAATGGCAGCCCATCACAGACTAGGATGACTCTCTTCCCCTCGCAGGGTGAGTCTGTAGCTGGTTGTACAGACCGATGTAGCTACGCAAGGCTCTGGGGCAGAAGGTGGTCGCGGGACAGAGTGGGCAGGGCATTGGTGTGGGCCTTACACTGCTTCTGCCTGGCCTCCACTTTTCCCCGACAGCTAGTCTTGAGGTTCTTGACACCTTCCGAAATGCTCCTCCCCCGCTTTGGATGGTCTTGGGCCAGTGATTCCCAGGTGATTGTGGGCATGCCAAACTTGACCTTGAGGGTATCCCTGTAGCGGTTCCCCTGTCTACCTGGAGCTCGCTTGATGTTTTGGAGCTGGGAGGAGTGTCGCATCGATCATGCAGACAACATGCCTAACCCATCACAGCTGATTTGGGGGGGGGGGGGGGCGGGGGGTCAGTGCCTCAATGCTGGGGATGTTGGCCTTGTTAAGGATGTCGATGCTGGTGCATCTTTATTCCCAGTGGATTCGTAAAACCTTGATCCTGCTGCAGTTCCTTGAGGTGTCTGCTGTCGACAGTCCACATCTCAGAGCCATCCAGGAGGGTGGTCACATCGCTCCACACCTTGATTAGTTCTGAGAGGGGCATTCTCCACAGGCAGAACTCCAGATGATCAGGTTTAAAAAATATTAACGGTCCTCCTTTCTTCACTCAACTTGGTGGAATTTTTCAAGTCATGTTAAATCAACCGGTAAAAGCCCAATTCCAATTATGGGAGCGCAAAATCTCAGGTTTGAATATTTGACTCATTGCTGCATAATTCCAACCCCCCCCCACCCCTCCGTTTTCAGTTCAATAAAACATTGGGAAACAGAACAAAATCTGTTCTGCTTTGTGACACTGCATATTGTTTACCAGACGATAACTTGGAACAAGAGTAGATTTATTTCTGGAAGTTGCCAACTCAAGTTGGATGTCTTCCTGGATGATCTACCAGATTTCCTGTCACTAACTGCTCTACCTAACGAAACAGCAATTTCTCCCCATCTGCAATTCTTGCTAATAAACCAATGCGTTCCAAGAAATGGAAAAGGGTACTGTACTTTCACACACTTGTGATCTTATTTTGTTCCTAGATTGTTTGGCAGCAGTGAGGAGAATCTTTTATGGACTTGTACAAGACAGAAACAGACTGTTCAGTCCAATTCATCCACGCCAACCGAGTTTCCCAATCTAAACCAGTCCCATTTGCCTGCTCTTGGCCTATATCCCGCAAACCTTTCCTTTTCACTCATTTATCCAAATGTCTCTTAAACATCGTAACTTTACCTGCCTCGACCACTTCCTCTGGCAGCTTGTTCCACAAACAAACCACGCTCTGCATGGGTAAAATTACGTCTCAGGTCCCTTTTAAATCTCTCTCCTCTCACCTTAAACCTATGCCCTCTAGTTTTGAATTCCCTTATCCTGGGGAAAAGACCTTGGCTCTTCCCTTCATGAGGTTATAAACCTGGATGTTCCAAAACAGTCCTGAAAGCATTGACAACCTGATGAAAACTTCATTGCTGCAATATCTGGCATTTAGACATCAACTTGATGTTCCCTGTGAATGCAAACGGATTTGCTGAAGCCTCCACTTGAGCCTGGAGTCCCATATATGCCACAGACTATGTACGAATGACAGAATTCCTTCCCTATAAGTGACACAAAATCTCCCCACCCCGGCCTCATCCCACGTCCAACCCTCCCTCTCATCTCCGCCTCATTGACCTGACGCAACCTGTTCATCTTCTCTTCCATTAATCCTCCCCTCCCACCTCACTGACCAATCCCCACCACCGCCTACCTGCGCTCACCTATCACCATCCTGCCTACCTTCCTCAGCCCCACCCCTTCTCTATTTATTTCTAGCTCCCCTTCCCCCTCCTCCATTTCCAAAGAAGGGTCCTGACCCAAAACATCAGCGTTCCTGCCCCTCTGATGTTGCCTGGCCTGCTGTATTCATCCAGCTCCACACTGTGCTATCTCTGACCCCAGTATCCGCAGACCTTACTATCTCTGCTAGAGAACCAGTTTGGTTCGCACTAACAATCTGAAAGCTTCCTGGTCAAGTTCAGGATTTATTTTCACATTGTACCCTGGCAACTTAAATTGGAATTGAAAGGAACATCCCCCATTTGCTAGATCATTAGTTGAGGTGTCAGGTTTATTAGTTCTGCAGAATGTCAGAATGACACCACTGCAACACTCCACATACTGTTAATTCACTATCTGCCATCTGGAGTTGCTGTAATCTCCTCCAACAGTTAAAATTCAGAAGTGATATGGGATTACTATTTTGTAAACAGGATGGACAATGCATTATGTCTTGCAAACTACAGCAAGAACAACTCTGGGCTCACTTCATTCTTCAAACCCCATCACAATCTGTTCCATATCTTTCCCTCAATACAAGGCTCAATTCCTTATGGGATGTATTTCAATGTCTCGAATATTGACACCACAAAAACAAAACAGATACCTGGTATATTACACCATACATGCTCTCACGCAATAGGCTTCAGTCTTAATAGAGCATTCACAGACACTATACTCAGATTGTGCTTTGGTAAAAGCTTTCTGTTCCACCAATGTGCTGATGAAATGTCCTTGGCCTAGATATCCTTGACCCATATTTACCACTCCAGCTTCCTGCTCTCATTTATTAGTGATCCAGCACTGGGATTTCTGAAACAATTAGAGGCTGAATACTGAAATTGGGTGGAAAGTTGCAATGGGGGCCACATTAGGCTGGAGTTACAAACAAAACCAGCACTGAGAACATTGCCAGAGGTACAGTGGCTAAAACTCAGTGTGCCATGATATCGGTTACAAACTCCGAGTGTATTTATTCTTAGTGAGGCTGGTATTTATCACCCGCTCCGCACAGCAGGTGAGTAGAGAGCTTGGTGAGCTAGAATCACATACAGCCCAAACCAGGTAAGGAAGGCAGGTTATTGAAATACCCTTGCGCTGTTCAATTTTTCCTTCGTACAGCACGCTGAGCTAAGGAAAACATTGACTTCATTGAAGAAGCATCTTACTGTGGTTTCATCTTGCCACAAGGCTGCAAAGAGAGAGCAAGGTCATATGACACAGGATCATTTCCTGTGATGAGGAGTCTCATTAACAGATTACAAATGTAACCTCTTCACAGTGCAGAACCTCTAAAACATTGCAGCACAGAAACAGCCCATTAGCACACCATTTCCGTGCTGACTGAATAAATGAGACCCATCCGTTCTAAGTCCGCAGCCTTCAGGGTTCCATCACTTCAGGTGCAGATCCACGTTCCTCTTACACACGGTGAGGGCTTCCACCTCAACCACCGAACTGGGCAATGAATTTCAGACACCCACCACCCTCTGGATGTAAACATACTTCCTCCTGACCTCCCAAATCCTTCTATCCAATTCCTCTGAGCGGTGTTCCCAGATAACTGACCTCTCCAAAGGGTAGCAGGCTGTCCACTCTGTCCAAGCCCCTCTCATCTCACTGAAGTCACCCCTCATGTCCCCTTTGTTCAAAACAAATGACCCTAAGTCTGTCCAATTGTTTTTCTCTTAGCTGCAAGCTTCAAGCCCCTGATAATGTTCTTGTCAATCTCCTGTCCTCTCTCTCTTAAGCGATTACGTCTGTCCTCTAATTTGGTGACCAGAACCTTCTATAAAACTCAAGCTGTAGCCAACGCAATGTCTTGTGTTCTTTCACCATTACATTCCTGCTTTTGTATTCAATATCTCTCCCGATGAGGGAAACCAGCCTATGTGTCTTCTTTAGCTACCTGTCCTGTTGTCTTGAAGATATGTACTCTGAAGTCTCTCACCTCCTCTAGTCCTCTCAATATCCTCCTGTTCATTATTTATGCCATTTTATTTATCCTCTCTGAATTTCAAAGCCTCACATTTCTCCCCATTAAATTCCGTTCGCCACTTTGCTGCCCACTCAACCAAGTCATTGACACATCCACCATTTAGAAGGGGGAGGCAATGGCCTACTGGTTTTATCGCTGGACTGTTAATCCAGAGACACAGATAACATTCGGGGGACCTGGGTTCAAATCCTGGCTTGGCGGATGGTGGAATTTGAATTCAATTAATATCTGGAATTAAGAATCTAATGGTGACCATGAATCCATTGTCAACTGTCAGGAAAAGCCCATCTGTTTCACTAATGACCTTTCGGGATGAAAACTGCCATCCTCACCTGGTCTGGCCAACATGTGACTCCAGACCCACTGTAATATGGTTGACTCTTAACTGCCCTCTGGGCAAATAGCGACAGGCAATAAATGTTGCCTAGCCAGTGACGCCCTCATTCTGTGAATGAATTTTTTTAAAAATTGACAATCATCCTCTTTACCAGCAATTACACGGTCAATTTCTGTGTAGTCTTTAAATTTCCCAAATATGCCTCTCACATTTAGTAAGTCAATAATATCTATCACAAACAGCAAGGTCCGTAACGCTGAGCCCTGTGAAACACCATCGGAAACCACTTTCCATTTGCAAAACCATCCATTGGACATGACTACAACACCCAATTCTCTGATCCTACTCATTATATTTTATCTCTCCCCGTTTGTCTGACTGTTCCCATTATATTACCTCTCTCCCCAAGTCTGATATTAGAATCATGGAATCCCCACGATGTGTAGGCAGGCCATTTGGCCCATTGAGTCTACACCAACCTGCCGAAGGGCATCCCACCCAATCCCTGTAACCCTGCATTCCCATGGCTAACCCATCTGTAGGCACTATTGGCAGTTTAGCAGGCCTTTCAACCTAACCTGCACATCTTTGGGCCGGAGGAGGAAACCGAAACATCCGGAGGAAACCCACGCAGACAGAGGGAGAGAATGTGTAAACTGTGCATAGACAGTCACTCGAGGGTGGAATTGAGCCTGGGTCCCTGACACTGTGAGGCAGCAGTGCTAACCACTGAGCCACCATGCTATTAGTCAAGTAATGTTAACACAAAGAACAACTGAGACCTGCACACACCATGGCTTCCCATAATTGCAGCCATGCTCTTTACTGAGTTGGTTGGTCCTTCACTGAGGACAGATGCAGTAGGCCTCAGCTACATTCAGGATGGGAAAGAACAGTTACAAAACACAGGATAATCCGACATGGGAGAAAGAGCTTCTGCAACGCGATTGCGATGATCAAATTTAAATCATTGGCTCATGCTCCCCATATTCCAAGAGAGCACACTTTATTGGGGCTCATTAACAATCTTTGGTGACGTTGTGTGCAAAGCAACGGGACTGATAAACCCGTCCTAACAATTACAGCCACGGGAACACATTTTAACAGCAGGTTAAAGTAGAGCTCAGTTTATATTTCTACAGCTGTCCGAATGTTTAGATGCAACCAGGAGTTTGAATATTGGGTTGGAGTTCTGAGCAATCACAGGCACAAAGCTCATGGCTGGTGGGTCAGGTCACTGGAAGGTCAACGCTGGCTTGGAAAGAGGCCTGTGCGTGAAGCTGTTTTGTTAGTAACAGTCAGATGCTGCACCCCCTGACACCTCGGGGCTGCTGATCAGACAGTAAGGCTTTGCACAACTCAAGTGCAACGTAATAATTCAGGTATGTATCTGAAAGAAAGGCATTGCATTTATAAAGCACCTCTCGTGTCCCAAAGCGCCTTACAGCCAATGACTATTTGTGCACAGTGTAAGAAACCTGACAGCAACAGCCCACAAGCTGCAATATCTCAATAATCACATCATTGACTTCGCGATGTGAGACAAGTGACAGTCAGTGCACCAGAAAGATCTCAGTGGCTCTTCTGTTTTCACAGCTGTGTCATGGGATCCTTTAGATCCATCAGAGAGAATAGTGCAGGCCTCCAAAAGGCATTAAAATCCGATGCTGGTGCTTCTTGCACTTGTAAGGTAAACATCACTGAATTGAGGGGCAGAATGATCCCCCAGTTAAAGGCAATTCCCAACTGCAGTTTTTAATTCCGGTCTTGCCAATCCAATCTGATGAGAGATCCAATTCAAATAGAGAGTCTCCATGTGCCCACGGGGTGGTTGGAATGGTCTCTCGGCAGCAAGGCTAGCTAAGTTTGGAATTCTAGAAGCTGCTGAGCCTCATTTCACTCAGTAACCATTTGAGAGCATTTCCCTGCCACCGAGCTTGGACCCTGAGAATCCACCCTCGCTTAGGGTGACACTGTGACCTGCCAACCAATCCCCAGGCTCTACAGCCCTCCACATTCAAAGCAGGAAGTGCACCGCAGATTCTGCGCAGCAATCCCCCTCTTCTGGGAGAACTGTCAATCCACGTCAATTTCTGAACCATAGACACAGCTCCTAAATTTAAGAAAGGAGCTGCTGGCTCAGCACGTCTGACAAAACCCAATATATACCGTGTGTTGTTTTTACGACAACCCACTGCCAACCAATAGCCTATTCAATCAGCCACATTCGCCCTGACATACACACCAGCCAGTGAAGAAAGAAAGATGGGAAGGTGGGTGGTCTCCCATTGGCACCAAGCTCCTCATTATTGGGGCAGGAGGATAAGTATAACTACCTCACAGATAGCTTCCTGGCTATTCGTCCCTCAATGTTACCCTACCTGCAGGGTGCAGTCCCAGAGCAGTGGGAAACCAGGCATCATGGGCCTAATGGCCTCCTCTTTCAACATTCAACTCTCCTCCCTCGATGCAGTGCAGAACTTTTCATCGCTGCAGTTGTTCCAGAGCTGTAGCTGGGTGAATCTGCGTCCTGACTGCTGCCGGTCGCTGCGCTCACCCTCACTGCCTTCTCACACCTTGCAGCCCCCTCTCAGTGCATTGCTGTGGGTGGGGTACGGGGTAGCTACATTGTGACACCTGGGGGGTGGGTAGGGCTATTGTTTGCATTGGGCTATTTGACCAGGGGTCCCTCTGGAATATCAGCTAAACAACGAATATAATGGCTGACACACACACTAAATCAGACTGCTGTTGTAGGAGCCTTTAAAATAAAATGAAGGTCCATGCCTTCTCAACCTCACCCCTTACTTGAGACGTGTGGACTGTCAGGTTAAACTCATCACAACTCAGGAAGAGAATTGAGTAAAACTTGAAAATGATACTATCACCTCACGTTGCACCCTTCAGATTGGAACTCCAACAGGGCCTCACCTTGCACCCTTCAGAATGGAGCTCCAACAGGACCTTACCTTACACCCTTCAGAATGGAGCTCCAACTGGAGCCTCACCTTGCACACTTCAGAACGGAGCTCCAATACGACCAGCATGTTCATTTTCAAATGGCACAGTGTTTCCCCAACCCATTCTGGGCAGTCTTTCTCTGATGAGAGAGGAGCTTATGGTCCCTCTGGGACAAAGACTTCTTTCAGGTCATAACAAAGGCAGTAGGAGGCTCATTAACTGGAGCTGGATAGAACTCGTGGGGTTTGAGCAACAACCTCCCTCTACACTTGTCTTCTCGTCCTGACCTGAAGATTGGGAACTGCCAAAGGATGGGTTTCCAAGTGGGTCCAAGTTGTGCTCAGTCTCTGGTCCCTAGTAACCTATGAGCCTCTGTTCTAACTTTACCCCTCTGTCAACCCAGACACACAGCGTTAACCAAAACTGTTCAGACATTGTATCCCATTTCTAGAGGACTGGTTCTATGCCCATTCACACACTGATCCACACACTGCCACTCTGCATGTACATCTGCTGTTGTGAATAATGGGAACACAAAGGGGAGGGGGTTGGAGAAGCTGCAGATGGGAGTTTTACGGATGGCTTCACTGTTCCCTCGGTGCGAGGAAATCTTCTGCAAGGGCACCATTCCCAAACTGAAGCCTTCCCTGTGGAATGCACTCATCTGACATCGCTGTGGCTTCCATCTTGAGAACACTGCTCACTTTCTGAAGCAATGCAGCAGATCGGCAGAGAGAGAGAGAAAGACGGAGTATTCAAGTTTATTTTTGAACCATTAATGGCAGGATTCATTTTGAACAAAGCCACTGCATTACAGTACTGGGTACTGACTATGAGTCAGACATATAAACCGCACCAGGACTCTCAGCTGTACTGGGTATTAGCTAGAATTAGCCCTGTTTCATGAAATGTAGTGATTTGGGAATAATGACCCCCTTCCTCTCATTTGGCAGAGAGCAAAGTGTTGTGAAATAACATGACTAATTGACGCGTGTAATGTGGTCAAAATATTTCTCTCAATTCCTGATGAGGCATTGCTCTTATCCGACAGCAACTTTTATTGTTAAGAACATTTGTACAAGCTGCTCACAGTCTCTGGAAACTGCCCAGTAAACAATTCCAGGGGCATCCGGTTAAATCTGGGCTGGTACAGGCAGCACAGTACCGCTTCAACAGCAGAGGAGACAGCTTTCAGATATGCCGGTACACTTCATTGCTGTCTGCCTACCTCCAATGGCTGTAAACGTTCAAGCAGAACCACTTCAAAGAGTAGAGAGTTTTCCCTAGAGTCCTAATCATCATTTTACATCCTCAACCAACAACGCCAGAAAGATAATGTGGCGTCTTCATGCTTGCTGCTTGATTGACAAATGGGCGGGCGATGGTCTAGTGGCATTATTGCTAAGCTATTAATCCAGGTAATGTTCTGAGGGCTTGGGTATGAATCCTGCCATGGCAGATGGTAGAATTTGGATTCAATGAAAAGAAATCTGGAATCTACAGTCCAATGATCTCAAAAGTATGTCAACAGTCATGCGCTTCAGGGCATTCTGAGGTTGTGAAAGGTGCTAAGAAAATGTACTTTCCTTTGATTTCAGCCAGCCAGTTACACAAAGACACTTCTCAAGCTGGCAGACTGAGGAAGTCACCATGGACCCTGCAAAGTCGCTACTGAGAGATAACAGATTTTAATCAACTCCAACTGCTTGGTTTCTCATTTTAAATCTCTATTTCGCTCCCTCTCGAGCTACTGTGGTGTCCTGGCTGAGGTTGGATTGGCAGCTTGTTGTTCTGTTCTGAAGCCATCTCTTTTCACACATCCATTTCCCAACACACCTGTAACACCGGGCCGCACTGTCTAACAATGACATAACTGTTGGAAAGTCCCTAATCAGCACATCCTTATTTCCCAAAGGCTACACCACCAAGATCGGAAACTCACTGCAAAAGAGACTATTCAGTTGTTTTAAAACAATTTCCTCATGGGATAAAATGTTGTCCTCAAAACAAAACATCTGTGCCTCCCAATAGCTTTGGACAAGGTCCCACACGGGACGCTGACTGAGAAGGTTAAAGCATGTGGAATGGAGGGAAACCTGGTGAGATGGATCAGAAACTGGCTAACAGGTCACAAACATGCTGGTAGAAGGCTGGTTGAGTGACCGGGGGCTGGTGTCCAATGGTGTACCACAAGGATCAGTATTGGGCCCCTTATTGTCTGGTATACACGTAAGTGATATCGATGAAAATGTGGGCGGAGTGTTAAGCACGTTTGCATGCAACACCAAGACTGGTGGAGTGGTTCATTGTAAAGATGATGGTTCTAAGTTGAAAGAAGGTTTGGTCAGACGGACAGATCAGTACTTAACCCTGTTAAGTGCAAGATGAGGTGTTTTGGAAGATGAAACAAGATGAGGGAGTATTTAATGAATAGCAGACACTGGGTAGCTTTCAGGAACAGAGGGATCTTGAGGTAACTACACACAGATCCCTGATGTTGATAGAGCACGTTTATAGGAGAGATGAGAAGGCATGTGGAACACTTGCTTTCATCAGTCATGGCACAGAGTATAAGGGAGGTAATGTTGGAATTGGACAGAGTGTTGGTCAGGCCTCAGCTGGAGTACCATGTGTAGTTCTGGTCACCTCACTACAGGAAGGATGTGATAGCAGTAGAGAGGGTACAAAGGAGGTTCACCAGGATGTTGCCTGGGCTGGAGAAATTGAGTGATAAGGAGAGACTAGATAGACTTAGATTATTTCCTTTAGACCAGGGAAGACTGAGGTTGGGGGGGGGCGGTGGTAGACGTGTGTAGGATTATGTGGGGTATGGACAGGTTGAAGAGAGAGGAGCTCCTCCCCTTGGTTGAGGGGTCAATCACAAGAGAGCACTTTTATAGGGCAAGGGGCAGAAGATTCAGAGATTTGGAAAAACAAATTTCGGTGAGGGGGGGGGGGGGGTAGGAATCTGGAATGCACTGCCTGGGAAGGTAAAGAAACCTTCTAACATTTAACAAGTACTTGGATGAGCATTTGAAATATAACGTTTGAGTAAATTGGGATTAGTGCACCTTTAGTGGCGGTTATGTTGGTGCAGAATCAACGAGCGAAAGATCTTTTCTGCTCTGTATCATTCTATGAATCTATGACAAATCATTTACCCCTCTTCACAACATCTAGCACTGCTCTGCATGATAATCAAGTAACTGATGACATCTTTGAAATGGAGCTCACGCAGCATCAGGAAAAAGAGCAAACAACAGAGAATCTCTGCATCCGTGGAGACAGAAACGGAATGAACATCTGGAGTTCAATAATCATTTTGCTTGAAACATTAACTTTTTTCTCTCTCTATAGATGCTGCCAGAGGTGCTGAGTTTCTCCAGCAGCTTCTGATTATATTTCAAATTTCCAGCATCATCAGTATTTTGCTTTTGAGTAACAAAGGGTGTAGAGTTTTGTGGTGCTGGTCCAGGCTCATTGAGAATTGAACTGAAGTGGCCAAATACATCACATACAGTCAGCAGGCTGGTGCCACACAATTGGATTTGAATTTCAGTCGAAAAGATAGTGCTTTGAGATGTCTTTGAATTACACTGTTAAAAACAAATGGAAGCACAATATTTTCTAACTTTTTGAGCAACTTCAGTTTTATCTTGTGAGGTCTTCCATAGGGCAATATCACTGATTAATCTTCAACAAGGGTAGTTAACACAAACAAAGCAATAAAAGGTTCAATTGGAGGCCCTGTGCATTTGGTCAAGAGCACTATTGGGTGGACATGGAGATCTGAGAATTGGCACCATCTTTTTGTATGCTCATGGTTGAACCATGCTCCTAATAAATTAGGCTTCATCATGACAAGGTAAGATCAATGAAATATCAGAAGGACAAAACTTGGATGGAAATCTCAACAAGTTTCATGCCCATAACAGATTGAGAGATAACCAAATCCCAGCGCGAGAGGCCCTGGGGTAGGGATAACCAAATCCCAGCGCGAGGCGCCCCGGGGCAGGGATAACCAAATCCCAGCGCGAGAGGCCCCGGGGCAGGGATAACCAAATCCCTGCGCGAGAGGCCCCGGGGCAGGGATAACCAAATCCCAGCGCGAGAGGCCCCGGGGCAGGGATAACCAAATACCAGCGCGAGAGACCCCGGGGCAAGGATAACCAAATCCCAGCGCGAGAGGCCCCGGGGCAGGGATAACCAAATCCCAGCGCGAGGGGCCCCAGGGCAGGGATAGCCAAATCCCAGCGCGAGAGGCCCCAGGGCAGGGATAACCAAATCCCAGCGCGAGAGGCCCCGGGGCAGGGATAACCAAATCCCAGCGCGAGGGGCCCCAGGGCAGGGATAGCCAAATCCCAGCGCGAGAGGCCCCAGGGCAGGGATAACCAAATCCCAGCACGAGGCGCCCCGGGGCAGGGATAACCAAATCCCAGCGCGAAGGGCCCGGGGCAGGGATAACCAAATCCCAGCACGAGGGGCCCCGGGGCAGAGATAACCAAATCCCAGCGCGAGAGGCCCCTGGAGCAGGTTTCATAAGTTTGTGATGAAATGTGGTAATTAATGCTTATGCATGTCATGTAAGTCCCATTTCAGATAATGGAGATGTTAAAATTTGATAAATTTGGTCTTGCGGGCTTCCATTCACTTTGTGCCACATCGGTGCTTCACTAGTAATTGCAGTGTAACCGTGAGCAGTGAACTATAATAACTTTCCTCCTTTTGGATTTGGGAGTGACATGACCTTGTTGCAGGGAGCTGGAATTCTGCAGCGTCTGTACTGCTTTGTATTTATGAACTGGCATAATAATTGCTTCCGATCTTCCACTGAATTGGAAATCTGCGCCCTGTTTCTTCCCAGAGAGCAGTGAACTAATTTGTTATCAATGACTGCACTTCCAGCTCATTCCTGAGACCAGCTGATGAAACACACTGATATCAGGGAGACAAAGGTGTCGTGATAATGTCACAGGGACTACATAATCCGGAGTCCCTGGCTAACGCTCAAATCATATCTTGGCAGCTTATTTCAATGTAAAAAAAAATTAGGAATTGCAGTAAGTGCCAGCCTGATTAATGGTGAGCCTGAATCAATTGTGATTTTAAAAAAGCCCTTCCAGGACAGAAAAGCTCAAGGTCAGTCCTGCAGTCTGAACAATGGTGTTTTAAACACAGAACAAATACAACACAGGAACAATAACAGAAGTTGCTGGAAAAGCTCAGCAGGTCCAGCAGCATCTGTGGAGAGAAATAAATCAGAGTTAATGTTTCGGTTTCACCCTTTGTGCCGATCATGACACCAAACAAAACTAATCCCTTCCGCCTGCCCCCTTGGTCCATATCCCACCATTTCTGGCCTATTCCTGTTGTTAACTGTCTGAGCTCTGTATCTGTGATGTAGGGAAACAACATTGCGAGCCCCAAACGAACTGTACCAAACCGAAAGAAGCACAGCACGGTGGCTCAGTGGTTAGCACTGCAGCCTCACAGCGCCAGGGACCCGGGTTCGATTCCAGCCTCGGGCGACTGTCTGTGTGGAGTTTGCACATTCTCACCGTGTCTGCGTGGGTTTCCTCCGAGTGCTCCGGTTTCCTCCCACAGTCCAAAGATGTGTACGTTAGGAGGATTGGCCATGGGAAATAAAGAGTTACAGGGATATAGTAGGGGGGTGGGTCTGGGTGGAATGCTCTGGGAAGGTTGGTGTGGATTCAATGGGCTGAAGGGCCTGCTTCCACTCCATAGGGATTCTGTGATTCAAAGTACAAGCAAACCAGAGCTTCACCTGGAAGGAGTGTCGGGGGCATGGGAGGGTGAGATGACAGGCAATGAAACAAGTCCTGCGCTTGCTTGAGGACTAGTACGGGCTGGCAGAGGAGTGGGCCAGGGTGCTGCCATAGTCCCTGTGAAAGGCTGGAAGTGGAGAGCAGTAGGGAGATGTGTTTGGTGACGGCAAATGTCAGAGATGGAGGAAGTGGCAGGTCAGATGAATACAGAGACTGGCAGTGTGGGCCGCAAGGACCAGAGAAGCCTCATCACGGTCTGAGGAAGGAGTGAGATCAGAAATGCATTCAACAGAATAGGCACTGCGAGAGTCTGGCCAACCGCTATTGGGCTATTCATGGTTATGGAGCAATGATGATGTGTTGGAAATGCTGGTAAGGAGGGCTGCATTATTAAATGCGGTGGGCCAGAACTTGAGAAACTGGGTGAATGGATTAGGGTGCTTACAGGAAGCAGGATGTGACAAAATGTAGTTAAGATAGGCATTCAAAAAAGGTTCTGATGTTTCCTTTGCACATCAGTTGACATCCAAACCACAGAAATGGAGGCAGAAAGGTTGTAGGGAAGGGACAAGTCAGTGGTGGACTGCATAAAGGTGGGTGAAGAGTGGCAACTGGAAGCCAAGTGGAAGACATTTTCTAGCTCAGGGAGTAAGCAGGAATTAGCACCGATGCAATGCTCCAGTATTACAAGAAACAAGGTGAGGGAGCAGGCCTGGAAGGTGGCATGTTCCTTTTACCCTGCAAACGGGCAGGAGAGTTTGCACAGTAACACCTTATCATTGGAAGTGTGTTTTCTCTACCTTGTTTCTTTACGTGTCCCATTTCCTTTGGCACTGGGCCACTGGGCACTTTCCTCATTCAATCTCTCTTGCCTTCTATCCTGTTACAGGCTGTTCCTTACCCTTTCTCTAGCCCTCCTTCTTTATACTTGTCTAACATCTGTCACAACTACCCCTGTTCCATAGAAAAGGACATCAGCCTAAAACATCAACTCGGTTTCTCTGGCCAGCATCGCTGCACGACCTGCTGAGTAATCCCTGGGCTTTACGGTCAGATTGCCAGCACCTGCAGTATTCTGTTTTACGACTGCATGGTTGTTTCAGAACTCCTTTAGTTTCATTGTGATGCCAAAGGGTTCTCTCAGTCAATCCTGTGGAAGGACCTGCATTCAAAGCAGCTTGCGACAGAACTGCCTAATTGTTTCTACTTTTATTTTATGGTCACTGCTTCCCTCAATAACGGTCACCTGTGTTTCAAGCTGTTTGACACGATCCCAGCAAGTGGTCTCCTACCTGTAAACCCACTTAGCCGTGTTTCACACACTCATGTTTATTTAGAACTCGAAAGTTGGCCTTCGAAAGTCAGGGAGCAATTTTCCAGAGACAGATTGAAGGTTTTTATCTCTCTTTTGGTTCTCGGCCCTGCTGTAAGCATTGCTATTAGTGACAATGGAGAACAGGAAACTCCCACTGTGCATGGGCACCATACCCTTGAAACACCTTGTAAGCAGTGAGCATATTTTATCATAGGCATCAATTGGACAGGCTCCAAATCATTCTACAATTTGATATGTGCAGCGCACTGTAGAAGATGTAGGACAATGTTTTCAATGAAAATAAAATATGCCACTGAAAAAAAATAGTTCAGTGAAATAAGTAGTCCTCAAGGCACTACGCTACTCCTTCCTTTAATCATAAATTAAACTGTGACACATAGATGCGACATTCAAGAAGTCACAACAACACCTTTTCTTCCTCAGGAGGCTTAGGAAATTCAGCATGTCCATAAGGACCCTCACCAATGTTTACAGATGTACCAGAGAAAGCTGTCTATCCAGGTTCACGATGGTTTGATATGGCAACTCCTGCGCCCAGGGCCGTGAGAAACTACAGGGGTGTGCACACAACAATCATGCAAGCTAACCTACCATCCATGGACTCCATTTACACTTCGGGTTGCCACAGAGAAGCTGCGAACATCAAAGGCCCTGGTAATATTCTCTTCTAACCTCTTCCATCAGGCAGAAGAAACAAAAGCTCAAACACTTACAGCAACAGATTCATGAACAGCTTCTTCCCTGCTGTTATGAGATTGCTGAATGGGCCTCTCTAATCTCAAATCCAAAGTCTATCTTGCTTTGTGCACCTCCTGTGCAGCCAGTACCTTGTATAACTCACTCTGAACACTTATGATCCGTATATCCTCAAAGGTTATGATCTGCCTGTACTACTCGCAAAACAAGGCTTTTCACTGTGCTTAGGTACAGGTGACAACAAATCAAATCAAATAATGAACGCTTATGTGCAAACACTCCAGTAATGCAAAGTGGGTGGGCTACACAAATGCATTGTACACCTTCTAATCGAGGAAATAGAGTACAGGGCATTAGGGTGACCTCCTATATCTTGGGCTTGTTTTGCATTCATTTGAACCACCCTTTTTTTTGGCATTTTCTATGTTTTCTGTTTTTCCGAAAATTGTGGGAATATTGAACAAGCCACAGGCAAAGTTGTGTTCATAATTTGTAAGATGCTAAACAGGATTAACAACGTCGGTGTACAAAGGATGTTTCCTCATGTGTGGCAATCTGGAACGCGAGGTCACTGTTTTAAGACAACGGGTAGCAAACTGAAAACAGAAATGAGCAAAAAGACTGCTCTCAGTATCATGAATCTGTGCAAATCACTATCTCAGAGTGTGGCTGGGATATTGAGTAAGTTTAAGGAGATGACAGACTGATTTTTAATTAGTAATGGGTTGCAGGGTTATGGGGAGTGGGCAGGAAAGTGGGGTTGAGGCGGAGACGAGATCAGCCATGGCCGTAACAAATGGTGGAACAGGCTCAAAGAGCTGAATGGTCTACTCCTGCTTTGTGTTCTAAGCTCTGACATTCTTAAAAGCAAATTCAAGATGCAAATTGACTGTTTTAAAAGCTACACCGTCCAATGAATAGGGTGAATGGCCTGCTTCTTTTGCCTGCCAGTATCCGTAACAGGGGGTTAGATCGGCTGTGAATTCACACCTCTGGACTTAAAGTATTGGTCACATAATCTGCCCTATCAAGTTCCCACTGAGGGAGGCTTTCAGGCTAGAAACAGAACCTCACGAAGCTTATCTTTGAACACAGCAACTTCACAAACAGTGACCAGAACAGGTTCATCAGGCATTGATTTATTATCTCCTATATCCTCACTTCTTTCACTCACACAGGCACAGAGTTATCCTGCACTTCTGCAGATACTATACAGCAGCAACAACCAAACAACAGTTTTGATCATCTCAAAAGCATCTGAGGAATATGTAGAGAGACTTGTGTTTCAAATTACATTTACAGACAATATGTTTAAATGCAATTCCTCAAATAGGTGTTGAACTCATTGAATTACAAGACCAGAATTGGACATTAATCAAACAAAGTGGTATCTTAATTGTCAAATGAAAACTTCAATTGTTGCTAGTCAGCTCTGACCATCTCATTTACAGCACGTAAGAACACACTCGAAAAATCCAACCCTTGGGGAAGAAAAATGACTTGTATTTCTTTCATTCTCTCAGGATATTCCAAGATGCTTTAACAGCCATCGAAGGACTTTCCAAAGATAGTCAGCATTGTAACACAGGAAACTGGGCTGTTAATTTACGTAGAGATAACTCCCATAAACAACAATGAGGGAAAGACATCCGAGGCTCAATGGTAACGCAGAAAAACATGGTGTTCTGGACAACATCTAACGTTGCATATTCTCTGTGTCTGCATGGGTTTCCTCTGAGTGGTCTGTTTCCTCCCACAGTCCAAAGATGTGCAGGTTAGGTAGATTGGCCATGCTAAAATTGCCTATTGTATCCAGGGATATGCAAGCTAGATGAATTACCCATGGGAAATGCAGGGTTACAGGGATAGGGTAGGGGGGGAATTGTGATCAGAGATAATGCGAACTGCAGATGCTGGAGAATCCAAGTTAACAAAGTATGAAGCTGGATGAACACAGCAGGCTAAGCAGCATCTTAGGAGCACAACAGCTGATGTTTCAGGCTTAGATGCTCTCTGATGAAGGGTCTAGGCCCGAAACATCAGCTGTCGTGCTCCTAAGATGCTGCTTGGCCTGCTGTGTTCATCCAGCTTCACACTTAGTTATCTAGGGTAGGGGGGGTTGGGTCTGAGTGGGATGCTCTTCAGACAGTTTGATATGGACTCGATGGACGGAATATCCTGCATCCACACTGTTGGGATTCTATGAAAGCTGGGAAAAATTCCTGCTTTCAAATAGTGACAAGAATCTTTTTACCTCCATTTGAGAGACCTTGTTTGCGTGATAGCACCATCAACAATGCAGCACTCCCTCAGTATAATGAGTCCCATTTTAAGTTGTCCCACTTTAAAGTTGATCAGTGAATGGGGTCCATATTCACATTTTGAGTTTTGTTTTGGATCTGATGCAAGTTTACCGGACATGATCTGCACTATTCTGAAGTGGCCTCTCCTGCCACCTGACACTGCCTCTCACTGCTAAGCCAATGCTTCTCGGGCAGGCAGCAAGGTAAAAAGTCAGGGAAATGGAGAGGCAGGGAGCTGGAAGATCAGTGAAGGGGAGGGAAGCGAACTGGAGACTAAGCGACAGTGTAGAGGAGAGGTACGGGCAAACAGCCAAACTGGTAGAAAATTCAACATTTCTGTGTTTACTTTGTTTTAATTTACAAGTAATTTCATTTTGTTTTCCTTGGGGAAAAGGCAGCTGAGAGCAATAGGGATATTCTGATTGGCTTTGATAAAGGGACTGAAGGTGGCTGCATTTGTGATGACAGGTGAAAACTGAAGTTGTGAACAGGGCATACTGTGCAAATGGAAACAGGTAGAATAAGATGAAGGGGGAAGAAAGGGCAGATGGAATATCATGTGACAATATGTGAGGCTGTCCACCTTTGGAAGGAATATTATTTAAACTAAGACAGTACAAAACTTTGAACTACAGACTGATCTGAATTACAAAAAGTTACAGCAAATGATTAGGAAGGCAAACTTAACTTGTTGTTTATGACAAGTTGAATAGCTAATAACAACAAGAATGTTCTGCCAGAGTTGTATGGGCTGTCGGCAAGACCATAACTAGAGCATTGTGCACACGTTTTGTTCCCTTATCTATAAATAACACATACAATATAAAATAATAAAGAATATAAATGCATCAGAAGCAGTTCAGAGAGGGTTCACTTCAGCAAGACCAGGGATGCTGGGGGAGAACGAGCTTGGTCAGGTGGGCCATGTACCAATGCTGCTCAGAAGACTGAGAAGTAATATTACTGAAACACAGAAGATCCTGTAGGGGAACTTCAGAGAATGGACGCTGAAAGGATGTCTGTCCTTGGGAGAGACTAGACCAGGAGGACACAGCTTGAAAATAAGAGATCACCCATTTGAGAGAGATGAGGAGAAAGGTTTCTCTCTCAGAGGATGGGAGGGGTTTTGCAAATCTAGGGGCAGGGTTAGGGACACGTTTAAGGCAGATGGGAGAGATTCTTTACTAACAAGGGCATGAGGGATTAATGGTGATAGGCAAGAGACCACAAACAGATCAGACATGGAACACAAGGAGCTGAATGGACTGTTCCTGTTTCTAGCTCATAAGTATGTCAGCCTGAATCCAGGCAGAGGACAATTTACCATATTACGTGGGAAAGTAAACCATAGGTGCCAGATTCCTGGAGGAGGGTTTGAACCCACAACCTTGTTACACTGGGGAGATGGTGTTAACCATCGAGCCATGACCTGTACTAGCTTCCCACAGACAGTAGTCAGCCAAGTCTTTCATTCCAGATGATCATCTTTTTCACGAAGCATTGACAGTGCTCATTAAGTAACTGAAGAAATTTAACACTTGGGCTCTGCTGATCAGACAGACGAATAATTACAAATCCGATCAAACAAAGATCAGAGCAATGACAAAGCAGCTGAAGTCTGCATTTCATACACATTCATGCTAATCTTGAACTGAGTCAGTCACCAGCCCTACTCATTTCAAGGGCAGAGGAACCAGAACAGCAGCAGTAAATAGCAAGTTGAACACCCTGTCTGTCAATTCATCAGTCTCATGTTAAACATCCAACTCAAGGCCAGAATACATGCCCCAGCAACCTTATTCAGCTCTGATAAAGAGCCATCTAGACTTGAAACATTAGCTTGCTCTCTCTCCATAGATGCCGCCTGACCTGCTGTAATTTCCAGCATTTTTGTTTTCAGTCTTGTACAGCTGATTGTACAGACAATTCACAATGTCCTTTAGGGAAGTGACGCCATCCTTACCTTGTCTGGCCTACATGTGACTCCATACCCATGGTGGTTGACTCTTAACTCCTCTCTGGGCAATTAGGGATGGGCCATAAATGCTGCCTAGTCAGCGATGCCCTCATCCCATGAATCAAAACTAAATGTCCCAGAATAATGAGTTTTCTGTGCATCCCCTCATGCTAAATTCATGAAATAGAAACAGCAGATCAGGCAGTATCTGTAGAGGAAGGCAACCTTAACGTTACAAGTGTGACCCCTTAGTCAGAACTAAGGAAAGGCCATCTGGTGGAAAAGCTATTCTGATCACCCCCTCTCCACAGGTGCTTCCTGACCTACTGAGGTGTTTCCAAGATTATCTGCTTTCTCTGATTTCTAATTTCCAGAAGCTACAGTATTCTGTTCCCCGCTATGTCAATTGACAGCAATGTCAAGCAGAGACTGGTGAGTTCCACCAGGCGCCACTGTCTAATCCATGCACAGGTGAGTTCAAGCACCAAGTCTCCACGGAAGGAACATAGCACTGGATACAGAGAAACCTCCATTCCTGCTAATGAAAGCAGAACATCTCCTGAATTCCAGGCCCAACTCAGGTCGTTTAAGGATTGACGCAGGAGGCAGCAGACTGAAGGGGTCACTCTATTTTGAGCGTGTGCTTGTTCCTGCCTTTCCAAATCCATCCACCAGCTGTAGTTGAGACGGTATCTGTTCCGAGGCTCTGCTAAATCACACACTGACTGATGCACTACACAGAACAAGACGAAGACCCCTGTAAGCCTACATCTAGGGGAGATTAGAGACATCAGGCAGACAGGGAGACTGGACTTCACCACATCCCAGAGCCCCCCACCCCAAAAAAAGCACTGAGTGATATCTAACTGGGCAGGTCTGGAACTCGCTTGCGCTACAGGCAGGGAGGAGAAACTAATTCACTTATTTTATTTGTCTCCTCTTCTGACAACATGCAGAGATCTTTTTCTAAAATAAAACATAACGTTTCTTATTTTTCTCCTATTTTGAAACAGACCGTTTTCCCCCCGACCCACTTGTTGGTGAAGTCTGATTTTTAAATGACCTGAAATTAATCCTCTTTGGGATTAAACAAAAGACTGGTTTATTCATGCATTCAAATGGAGGGGATGACTGTCTTAACACACAAGCATCTGAGGAAGAAAGCAAAAAGGAAGGAGGAAAGGGAAGAGGTCAAAATCAAAGAATAATTTCAATCTCAACGACGTAGACATTCACTCACTCAATCTTTGACGGAGTCATAGAGATGTACAGCATGAAAACAGACCCTTCGGCCCAACTCATCCATGCCAACCAGATATTTTAAATTAATCTAGTACCATCCAGTTGGTCCACAGCTGTGAAGATTCCTTTCTGTAGGTGTCTGGGTTCAGGAGGGGCACACAGCTGGCTCAGATCAAACCAAATCCTTTCAGAAGTGACCAAGTGAAGAGGTCGGTATCTACCTTTACAGCAGATACTTCAAGAATTAGGTTTCAAAGGAGATTTACATTTGGAAGCAGACTTAGCTGAGTGGTCATGCCACCAGTTAGATTCTTAGCAGAGCAACTCGACACTGACAGCAAATAAAAGCACAGTACTGCAGGAACTCAGCAGGTCTGGCTGCATCTGTAGAGACAGAGAGACCAGTTAAGGTTTTGCGCCCGATACAGTTCTTCCTTCGAAGCCAAAGAAGAATCGTATCAGAGTTGAAACGTTAACTCTCTTCCTCTCTCATCGTTTGAAATATGTGCGGTGACAAAGCGTCACTATTAGGCTGTGCTGGCATAAAATGGACAAATGCATCACAAAGACTTTCTGGACACAGATGTCCAAAGGAAAACTAAGATGTTGTACAACAGGTCTTTGCATCAATTGCTAACCTCCCTGAGAAGATGAGTGCTCTACCTTGAGGTAGCTGCTTGATAGAGTAGTCAGTGTGATAACAGTGGACACAGATTTCTAGATCAGAGATTACAGAACTGTGGGTCACGACCCTGAGGAGGATCATGGGGTGAGCAACTGGGGTTGTGAACCCTGAGGTGGGAGGGGCTTTAGCAATGATGGCTGTGGAGAACTGACTTCGACATAACAATCCTGGAATAGGCTGCAAACCCCCTATAAAAGGAGCATTTTTTTTAACAAATCATTCATGGGATGTCGCCGTTCCTGGCTCGGCCAGCTTTTATTATTTATCCCCAATTGCCCAGAGAGCAGTCAAAAGTCAACCACACTGCTGTGGGTCTGGAGTCACATGTAGGCCTGACCAGGTAAGGATGGTGGAACTCCTTCACTAAAGAGCATTATGTGAACAAGACGGGGTTTCGATGGCAGTTAACTGTCCCCATGTCCCAGTTTTAACACTCACGCCAAGGACGAAGCATTACAACAGAGTCACAGCAGAAAAAGAGAATAAGTTCAGAAAACACTGATTTCAAGGACGAGATTGTCTGAAGCATATGGCTGCACAATTCAAGCGAGGAAGGGCTGGACCAAGAGAGGATCAGGAGCTAGATTAGCATTTATCTATTGCTTTAAATCATACACCGCATGTTTTATCTCTCTCAGGCCCGATCCCTTTCTCCCTTCTCAACAAGTCCCTGCGTATTTTTGAAGGAGGCAATCGGACAGAGGAATCATTTACTTGTAGCCACAAGCTCCTCACCAGTCTTGTGTAAAGGGCCTGTGAGACCGATAATCCACAGGGCTGTGCAGAAACACCAGTGTTCCTGCATGTGTCGTGTTCATGGCCTCCTGTGAAACATTCTGCTTATTCGATGGGTGCGAGTCTGTCCCAGTGTTTCGCCACAGGACTCAGCTTTGCGGAGCACCATTCATGTTGCTCATTGATTTCGTTTGTGTCTCTCTCAGGCGCCAACACTAAGCAGTAACATTTTGTCATCATCCAGGTCCAACCGCTCTTCTGGCTGCCCTCCCATCTTCTGCTGTGCATAAACCTAAGCGCATGTGAGCTCCGTTTCCAAAAGCTACCTCACGATGTGTCCCACTCAACTCCAGGACTACAGCCGTCTGGAGATCTTCCAACACTCACCCTCCGTTCATTTCCCGTTCACTTGGCCCCAGTGGTGGATCAAAGTCTTGAACCAGCGTGACCCCGCATTCTCCAAATGTCACCATAAATATTTCTGAACATTACTTCAACAACGACTTGCATTTCCACAGAGCCTTCTGTAGTGCAAAACTGTTCCAAGGTTTGTCTAAGGAGAGAATCAGAATGAGTTGCCTCCCCAACTACTTCTGCTCCATTTATAAACATATTTTGTCAAAAGTTTGGTGGTCCACCGGATGTCTTCATTTGGGGCTCAGGGCACGGGATTTTCACCTCCATCTGGGGGCACACAAAAGGTAGGCAAGCATCGAAATCTATGAATTTGCCAACACCGTTCAATCCTTTGCCCAATTTTCCCCGAGGCACCACCCACGAGGAGTGGATAACCAGCTTGGCTAAGTTAATGGGCTATTAAAGGCCGAGGGAGAACCGGAACGTTGCGGTTGGAGAGCTGGCACTCAAGGAGCTGACATGCACGCAGAACTTTCCCCACCACGGGTCAGGCTGGAGCTGCCCTAATGAATGGATTTACCAGCTCTGAGGTAGCCTCGTTTGTAAAAATGTTCCTCAGTGTCTCTCCCCTCCCTCCCTTCTCAAACTGTAGTCTGCTGCTCTCTCTGGGGCAGAGGTTCTTCTCCAGGTTGCACTGTTTCAGGAGGCAGACTGCCATCCCTGAGCTAGACAGCAAGGGTTAGGGCGATGGCCTAATAGTATTACCTCTGGACTGCCAATCCAGAGAATCAGGTTCAAATCCCACTCGGCAGATGGTGGAATTTGAATTCAATCGAAATCTGGAATTGAGAGTTTAATGATGACCGTGAATCCATTGTCAATTGTTGGGTAAAACAACAATTAGATATTAGAAAACATTGTCCCACTCAAGAATGAACATGGATCAATTGCATTTGGAGTTCCAGAAGAAATCTATTAAATGACACATAGAAATTTGATTATAAAACAAAGTATAGCCCCTTGCTTGAGGAGAAGGATACGTAACATTTCAGGCAACACAGACTTTTGTTTCTCACTCAGAAACAATAACAGAAATTGCTGGAAAAGCTCAGCAGGTCTGGCAACATCTGTGGAGAGAAACCACAGTTCCCATTTTGGGTTCAGTGACCCTTTTTCAAAATGCTTCCTAAATATTAGAAAACTCCATCTGGGCAGTAAATGCTGGCCTAGTCAGAGACACCCTCATTTCCAGGATATATAAAAAAAAACAAACAGCAAGTCCATTTTTACTGATGAGCCTGGTGACAGCCGTGTTAGTTCCCCACAGAGTGTGGAGTCATAACCCCAACTTTGAGGTCTGGGCCTCAAACACAAAATCCCTGCCCTTGATGGTAACCCGCTGTCCGACTGACTTCCTGACATCAACCTTGGAGCCGTTTAGCACATTAAAAGGCATCACAGAAATGCAAGTTGTTGTTGACGCGTTGTTCAGCACCATTGAAACTGCTACTCTGACATTTCGAGAGCTGGAGCAAGGTGTGGAGAACAAATCACAAATGAAAAGATTGGTGTGTGACAACAGAGACAACTGATCCAGCCAGTCCTGCGGTATTTACAACAGCTAATGAAAACGGCACACATTCATTTCTCTGCCATTCATATTACGTGGAAGTAATACTGCGGTTTCTCTGGACAGTAAAAAGGTTTTCGCTCCAGCTCAGCCACAGCCAAATGCAATAAACAAATACTCTGGGAAAGAAAAAGGGGAGCTAGGCAACAGATTGCAGCCTCAGCACTCACTGCTCATCTCGGAAAGCAGCCAACACCCAGCACTTTAAACACTGCAGATGACGGTCAGAGAGTCACCTCTGAGGGCACTGTCAGAAAATCGATAGGCTCCTTGGCAGATGGGGCACACATTCTGAGCGGAATAATCCATGTTCCACCAGCTAAGCAGAATCACCATGGTACCAATCTGGAGCGAACATTTGCAAAGACACTGGACTGTGAAGCAGCTGTTAATGTATATCTCCCCGATCGTTTGGCCTCAGTGATGAGTTACAATTAATCTTGTGGGTGTGTCTGGCTGTACATGTGCGTGTGTGTGCATGTGTCTGTCTGTGCGTGAACATGTGCGTGTGCGTGCATATGAGAGTGTGCGTGGGTCTGTGCATCTGCATGTGTGAGCGTCATGCCTGTGTGTGTGCGAGCACGCATGCGTGTCTGTGCACGTGTACGCGTGTGTGTGCTTTTATATAATGTATACATGTTCAGCCTAGAGATTGTGCACCATTCCCCGCCACTGTTTCAACCATAATTATGTACTTCCTATGCAAGGCTAGACACTGGCATCGAGGCAGACAGTACCAGGTCACAGACTTATGGTGATGCCCAACCCCCTCAGTTGGTCATATAATGATTTGCTGCTCAAGTTGGTGTCGTACTGCCTTTCAGCACATCGCCCACTCCCAAATCCCAGCCTCCTGCCCCTTACGCATAATCCTCACAACACGTGGGGAGCAGCCCCCTACCCCATCTACACTTGCCTGCCTGCTCCATATATACCCCTCCACACTCCCTCTCCACAGTCTACCACTTTTGTTCTTTAACCCACTCCCCACTTTGAATTAGCAAGATCAGTCTCAAAGCCATTTCAGTTATAGCTGTAGCACATAGGACAGCAAATGAGTCATTGCTTTGTCCTTGCAACGCAATTTAATGGCGTAAAGGTAATGTCTTTACACAAAAAAAGAAGCTACGCTGGGAAAGGCCTTGGAAGATTTGTGAAATGGCAACAGATTACAGCGAAATGAACAAAGGGGCTGACTCTGAGAGGTACAGGTGGGAACTTAGCTCCCTCAGTGTTCTCTGTGATTTGCAGTTTATTTTCAGCTTTAACAACTCCCAAAATAATTATCCAAATGCAAACAAACATTCTCCTGTTAAAATCACACGCTCCCGTTTATTACAAGCAGCCTTAACACCAAACTCATCCTTCCAGGTCATTTTATCCACCTGTATGGTAAAGAAAGAAGCAAACTGGATGTAACAAGAAGACACGAATCCAAAAGCACACCTTACAGACCACGACCATCTGTCTCTTGCAAAACTGCTTTCACTCAGCCAAATGGAGAATGATTTAATCAGACAGCAAATTCATTTCTTCATCTGGCTTCAAAAAAGACACTGAGCAAGGCTGAGTTGAAGCAATAAACATCTACATATGCAGGTCCTTCATTAAAGTAATGAGGGTAAACAGTTGAGGAGCTTTGAGACAACAATTGCTCCTTCCATTTACATAGAACCTTTGACACATCTGAAACATCCCTGGACATTTCCTAGAAGTGCTAAAGTGGTAGAGGTAACAAGGTGTAAAGCTGGATGAACACAGCAGGGGAGGAGCAGGAAGGCTGGTGTTCTGGGCCCGCACCCTTCTTCAGAAAGAAAAGGTGATGATTTTATAAGGTGCTGTTGAGGAATGCTTTTATGATGCACACTCGCCCGTAAGTCAGCCTGTAATGAGCGAGTAAGTGTGATGCCAATCAACTGAGCCACTTTGTCCTGGATGGGGTCAAGCTTCTTGAGTGTTGGTGGAGCTGTACCCACCCAGGCAAGTGGGGAGCATTCCATCACACTCCTGACTTGTGCCTTGTAGATGGTACAAAATTCCTGTTCACGTAGCCACTGTATTTATGTTTTTTTTATAATCCATTTATGGGATAAAGACATCACTGAATAGGCCAGCATTTATGGCCCATCCCAGAGGGCAGTTAAGAGGCAACCACATTGCTGTGGGTCTGGAGTCACATGTAGGCCAGACCAGGTGAGGATGGCACTCTCCTTCCCGAAAGGACATAATGAACCAAATGGGTTTTTCCAACAATTAGCAATGGTTTCACTGTCATCAACAGGCTCTTAATTCCAGATATCTACTGAATTCAAATTCCAAAAAGATGCCATGGGTGGATTCGAACCCAGGTCCCCAGAACATTACCTAGGTATATGGATCGACAGTCTAGCAATAACACCACAAGGCCATCTCCTCCCCATTTATAAGGCTGGTCCAGTTCAGTTTCTGGTTAAGCGTAAAGATGTTGATAGTGAAGGGTTCAGTGATGGGCATGCCATTGAATGCCAATGGGTAATAGTTAGATTTTTCCGTATTGGAGGCGGTCATTGCCTGGCACTGGTGGCAAGTAACATTTGTGTCACATCAGCCCAAGCTTCAATGTTGTCCAGACCTTATTGCATTTGAACATGGACTGCTTCAGTATCTGAGGAATTGCAAATGGAGCTGAACAATGTGCAATCAGCAGCTAATATCCCCACTTCTGGCCTTATAATGGACGGAAGGTCATTGATGAAGATGAAGAAGATGGTTGGACACCATCCTGAGGAAGTCCTGCAGAGATGTTCTGGAGTTCAGATAACTGACCCCCAACAAAAATAACCAGTGCCTTTTAAAAGGACTGAAGAATTTTGCTCCAGTTTTGCTGGGGTTCTTTGATGCCACGATCTGTCGAAGGCTGCTTTGATGTCAAGGGCTGCCACTCTCACCTCACCTCTGGAATTCAGCTCTTCTGTCCGTGTTTGAACCGAGGCTGTAATGAGGTCAGGTACTGGGTAGTCCCGGTAGAAGCCACACCAACTGTCAGCAAAACAGTTGCTTTGGCTCTTTCAGTGCAATTTTACAGCACTGCGAAGAACACTATCGCTTTACTAATGAACGAGAGCAGACTGATGGGGCCGGGTTGGATTTGTCCTGCTTTTTGGTAATTTGGCACAGGGCAATTTCCCACATTGTCAGGCAGATGCTACTGTTGTAGCTGAGTTGGTGGGGGGTGGGGGGGGGGGAGGTGGAGTAGCAAGATCTGAAACACACTTTCACCATTGTGACAGGCTGTCACCAGCTTTTGTAGCAACAAGTCCCTCAACCATTTCTTCATATCACTTGAATTGAAATGTGAATTGAAATGTGTGATGCTGCAGACCTCAGAGGGGAGGTTGAGATGAATTGTCTACATGCCACTTCTGAATGCAGCCTCAGCTTTTGCATTAATGTGCTGGGCTCCCTTATTGTTGAAGATAAGGAAATTTGTGGGTTCTCCTCTTCCAGTTAGTTTTTTAATTGCCCACCCCCAGTTCATGACTGAGCGTGGAAGGTCCCCGCTCTCTCATCCAGTGTTCTTAGCATGTACTTCCACCTTGTAACTTCACCAGGTTGTTACACTTTACCTCATCATTCAGGTATGCCTGGTGCTGCTCCTGGCGTGCCCTCCTGCACTCTCCAGTGAGTCAGGGTTGACCCCCATCTCACTCGCAGTGACTCAGTGAAGGTTATGCCAGGCCATGAGGATGTAGACCATGTTTGAGTGCAATTTTGATGCTGCTGGCAGCCCACAGCAACTCGTGGATTCCCGTTTTTGTGCCACTCAATCTGTTCCAAAGTTTGCACCATGGTAGTGTCGTACAGCATCACGGAGGGTCTCCTCAAAGTCAACGAGCATGTGGTGGTCATTTCTTCCAAAATTGCCACAAACAGACATATCAGCAAAAGGTGGATTGATGAGGACGAGGTCAAGCAGGCTTTTCCTGCACGTTAGTTCCCTCGCTCCCATGCACTGCTGCGCCATGCTTTAGTACTCGGCCAGCTCAGTCAGCAATGGAGCTGCCAAGCCACTCCTGGTGATGGGCATTGACGTTCCCCAGACAAAGCACATTTGGGTGCCCTTGCCAATCCCAGTGCAACATGGAGAGCAGATGCATCTGCCAAAGGGCTGGGTGGAGATGTGGGCATCATAGTATGTTCTTGCTCAAGATTAACCTGTTTCTATTAGATCACATCGTGCATGTGGTCAATACTGAGGTCCATGCAGGCCCACTCCTTCCTGGCTACATGCCACTAAGACACCATCTCTGTGGAACCCAGGGATGGCAATAGAATCACAGAATCCCTACAGTGTGGAAGCAGGCCATTTGGCCCATCGGGTCCACACCAACCCTCCAAAGTGCATGTCAACCAGACCCACCCCTCTACCCTATCCCTATAACCCTGCATTTCCCCATGCCTAACCCACCTAACTTGCTCATCCCTGAACATTATGGGCAATTTCCCACGGCCAATCCACCTAGCCTGCATATCTTTGGACTGTGGGAGGAAACCCACGCAGATATGGGGAGAATGTGCAAACTCCACACAGGCTGTTGCCAGTGGGTGGAACTGAACGCAGGCCCCTGGCACCATGAGGCAGCGGTGCTAACCACTGAGCCACCGTGCCTGCCTCAAATGGTGATGGACGTGCCAGTAATGGTGGTAACCTGGGAGACTGCATTGTAGGAGTCTATGAGTCGACCCTGTTGGTCTACTCCTTGACTCATCTGTGGGACAGATCCTCCAATTTAGGCACAAACCCCAGATACTGATAAGGTGGACATTTCAGAGTCAACCTGACAGGCTGTGCCATTGGCTTTTCCAGTGTCGAGGTTGACACTTGATGGGGACAAGTTTTACGGTGGGAACATGGTTGTACAGGGAGACACACAGACAGGCTTAGGTAGCAATATTCCAGAGTTTTGGCGCCTGGAATCTTCAAACAACATTTGAGGAAATAATGTTTCAAAAACTATAAAAATGCATTTTAGCATTGGGATAGATTGCAAGTAGAATTGGATCAAAGGTATTTAATAAATGCCCAATAACATCCGAGGCCTGCCCATGAGGAGTCTTGGACAGCACAATGGCTCAGTGGTTAGCACTGCTGCCTCATGGCAGCAGGGATCTGGGTTCGATTCCAACCTTGGACAACTGTCCGTGTGGAGTTTGCGCATTCTCCCTGTGTCGACGTGGGTTTCTTCCGGGTGCTCCAGTTTCCTCCCACAGTCCAAAGACATGTAGGTTCAGTGGATTAGACATGCAAAACTGCCAAAAGTTTTCAAAAATGTGTCGGTCAGGTCGTATTAGCAACGGGAAATACAGGGTCACAGGGCTGGGTCTGGGTGGGAACGCTCTTCGGGCGGTGGCTGTTGACCTGTTGGGCTGAATGGTTGTTTCCACACTGTGAGGATTCTATGATTCAGTGTTCACTATCTGCATTTAAAGATGAGTTTTCTAATTTGGAATGAATGGCCGTACTCTTGCACTGAATTTTGATTCACAAACAGGGTGGACCGATGAGACAGAAGACTCCAAGATAATTCAGCACTGAGTTAAACACACTTGGCCATGGGTTTGAAAAGGCTCAGCTCTGTCAAACACTGATGTTAAACATCAAGGATTCAGTGTTTAACTACTACCCTTTTCTCCAGTGCACAAGCCATTGACCATGGTGGTACAATTACTGCTAATTGTCCAAAACCTTTGTGACTGTATTATAATTATTATAATTACTGTGTTTGATTTGACTTTCAATTGCATACTAAGTTCAAAAAGAAAATTATTGCCAATGCTATCTCATTCAGGTTGGTGTTAAACTGCAGTTTCCCAGGAAGCTGAGGCCATTCCATTCCATGCTGGCTGAATCCAGCAGCTCTCCTCGCTCTGTTGTATCCCTGTGTCCCAGCCCTCTGTGCTGTATCAGTATTCATCTGCTGCTCAGCAAGGTTAATTACTCTTCAGGACGAGGCACAAGCACTTCATTCCCGACTTCAGAATGCTGCCAATCAAACCCAGTCAGAGGCTGTTTTCGAAGGAACGGAATCAGCACTGTTAAAGGGCAAGAATAGCTGTGAGTTATACGTCTTCTCCTGAAATCATTCCATGTTCTGAGGGCTACATTATTTACTGTCTGCAATGGACTGCTGCATTTGTAGCAGTGCGTGCTTAGTACACTTTTGTCCAACTTTTCCTAGATGCCTCTCTTAAACCATGTGGTCTTTGCGAATCTGGATCAGTTGCTTCTTTGGTGATGCCAGTTTGGGCCATTACCTGTTATTAAATTAACTCTGTTGCAAAGGCTTTGGACAATACACAGTAACTGCAGGACCAAAACACAATGCTACCACTAAACACAGCTGGGGCTGTTTTGCAGGGGCATGCAGCTGGGGCTCAAAACACAGCACTTGTCACCTCCAAGTGAATATATTGAAAATGAAGATATGACACAGGAAAGGCAGTATACTCAACCGAAGTCCAGGCTGCTTTGTGTCTCCCACGGTGGAAAATCATTTGGGAGCTATAAAGTTCTCAGCTGGCATGCCAACATACTGGTGCACTAACCAAAACGTGGCCAATGTGGAGGGCTAGAGGAAGGTGCTCAGTTTGATTGCCCCTTTAAATACAGCAATAGTTGTTCAGTGTTTTATAGAATGGACGCCTCCCAGTCACTCTGAGTGAAGAGATGGGCAACCCAAAGGTGAAGCTAGTGGGTCTCTCTATGTAAGGGCTGGACCAGCTGCGCACTGGCCACCATGGGCACAGTGACAAAAAACCAGACCAGCTGCCCGTTGGTCACTACGGGCATGGTGACTACATCCAGACCAGCCACCCGTTGGTCACTACGGGCATGGTGACTACATCCAGACCAGCTGCCCGTTGGTCACTACGGGCATGGTGACTATATCCAGGCCAGCTGCCCGTTGGTCACTACGGGCATGGTGACTACATCCAGACCAGCCACCCGTTGGTCACTACGGGCATGGTGACTACATCCAGACCAGCTGCCCGTTGGTCACTACGGGCATGGTGACTATATCCAGGCCAGCTGCCCGTTGGTCACTATGGGCATGGTGACTATATCCAGGCCAGCTGCCCGTTGGTCACTACGGGCATGGTGACTACATCCAGACCAGCTGCCCGTTGGTCACTACGGGCATGGTGACTATATCCAGACCAGCTGCCCATTGGTCACTATGGGCATGGTGACTATATCCAGACCAGCTGCCCATTGGGCACTATGGGCATGGTGACTATATCTGACAAGCACTGCAGTTTATGTATGCAGCAGGTGAGGTGGAAGGCAATCCAGGTGAGGGGTCTGAGGATTGATTCCCTACCCTCACAGTCAATAGAAAGTGGTATGCTAGAGTCACAAGGTGTGGAAACAAGCAGTCTATGCCAACCATAATCCCAAACTAAACTTGTCCCACCTGCCTGCTCCTGGCCCATATTGCTCCAAACCTTTCCTATTCACGCACTTATCAAAGTGTCTTTTAAACATTGTGACTGTGCCCACATCTATTACTTCATCAGGAAGTTCATTCCACGTGTGAACCACTCTGTAAAAAAAGTTATCCTTTTTAAATCTTCCTGCCCTCACCTTAAAAACAAGTCTTGAAATCCACCCCCCCCCACCCCCCGCAGGGGAAAGGCACCTGCCATTAAAACAAACTTACCCATTTCAACTCCCCCTCCCATTCTTTAGATGACATGTCCATCATGGGCCTCCTGCAGTGCCACAATGATGCCACCCGAAGGTCGGAGGAACAGCAACTCATATTCCGCTTGGGAACCCTGCAGCCCTATGGTATCAATGTGGACTTCACAAGCTTCAAAATCTCCCCTTCCCCCACTGCATCCCAAAACCAGCGCAGTTTGTCCCCTCCCCCCACTGCATCCCAGAACCAGCCCAGCTCATCCCCTCTCCCCCACTGCATCCCAAAACCAGACCAGCTCGTCTCCGTCTCCCTAACCTGTTCTTCCTCTCACCTATCCCCTCCTCTCCCTCAAGCTGCACCTCCATTTCCCACCTACCAACCTCATCCCGCCTCCTTGACCTATCCGTCCTCCCCGGAATGACCTATCCCCTCCCCACCTTTACTCTCCTCTCCACCTATCTTCTCCTCTATCCATCTTCGGTCCGCCTCCCCCTCTCTCCCTATTTATTTCAGAACCCTCTCCCCATCCACCTCTCTGATGAAATGTCAGCTTTTGTGCTCCTAAGATGCTGCTTGGCCTCCTGTGTTCATCCAGCTCCACACTGTGTTATCTTGGATTCTCCAGCATCTGCAGTTCCCATTATATCTCATTAACACAAACTTAATCTGCTTTAACTAAAGACCTTATTTTTCAGTTTGTAGTGACGGACGGGCATTTTCCCTTTATAATGAATCACTCAGGGCTGACTAATGATCAGACTGTTAACAGTGACTTTACTGCACCTTACCTCTGTCATATTGAACTAGAAAGAAGGTCCAGCACAGAAACAGGCCATTGAGACTGCTGACTTTGTTCGCTACGCTGGCTTGTTCTTGTTCAGACATTTTGTCACCATGTTTGGGGACAACAGTGAAACCTCCGATGGAGCGATGTTATTCTACTCCGCCTGGAATTCATACTGTCCAGTCTGTTACGGTGAGTACCGTCATTTCCAGTTTTGATTTGTATGGATCCAAATGGTCCAATGCCAATGTTTCTGCTCGACATCACTTCACCTAAGCCAATCAAACTATCCTGCTCACCCTTCCTTCCTTATGGCATTGTCTAGTTTGCCCTCAATAGTATTTATGCCACTCACCTCAACTACTCACAATGGGAGCGAGTTCCACATTGTAACCACCCTTTATATTCCCATTTGGATTAATTGATGGTTTTCTTGTGCCTTCAGGCCTTCGATTTGGTTGCCTTGTAAGTGGAAACCTCTTCAATTGAGTCCCTTTGTAGTTTTTAAAACGTTGACTACGTCACCTCTCAGCTTTGGCTTTTCCAACGAATGCTCTTAACTTACTCCTCACAAGCTGGCTCCCCTCCTGTACTGAGACAGTAGGAACTGCAGATGCTGGAGAAGCTGAGATATCAAGGTGTCGAGCTGGACGAACACAGCAGGCCAATCAGCATCAGAGGAGCAGGAAGACCGATGCTTCGGGTCTAGTTCCATCTTCAGACCCTTTTTCTGAAGAAGGGTCTAGGCCTGAAACGTCAGCTTTCCTGCTCCTCTGATGCTGCTTGGCCTACTGCGTTCATCCAGCTATACACAATGTTATCCCCTCCTGTATTGTTGGCATTGACCATTACTTTAAATGAGCGTTGGTTACCGCCATACAATTATACAGAGCCTTGGTGAGAATACAACTTGGTCCCTTTGCCCATAGAAGAATACATTCGCCTTTTAAGGAATGCAACAAAGGTTCAGCAAACTGATAACTCAACGAGGAAACTCATGAGGAAGACAGAGAGTATAGGCTGGGCTTAATTTTCCCTGGAATTGAGAAGCCCGAGAGGTGACTTCATTTTGACACGTAACATTCTTAAGATTGACAGACTTGCTGCTGAGGAAATGCTTCCTCTGGCTAGGGAGTCACAGAACAAGGTGCCGATCATTTCGGACTGAACTGAGCAGACATTTCTTTACTTAAAATGGTCGTGAATCCCTGCAATAGTCAGCTCCAGAGAGCTCAGTCTTTGAATATATTCAAGGTGGAGATCAATAGATTTCTGCTAGTGCAGAAGCAACACATATGATCAACAGCAAGGTATATAGCACACAGTATGGTATATACCAGCCAGTTACTAGGTAACACACGGAATGATACATAACAAACAACACGGGTGTGTGTGTGTGTGTGTGTGTGTGTGTGTGGTCAGCATAGTATATAGCACTCAGTATAGTTTGTATCAGATTGATGCTGTACAGTGCACAGATTGATAAATATTAGACTGCAGGGTACAATAATGGTATATATCAGACATCATGATACTCAGACACATGTGTCTAGTGTTTTACTTTACATTTAACTTATTTTACATTTAAAGCATGAGTTATGATGCACTGATGGAAAAGAGGGCTTCCTTCCTCCAGCCCAGAAACAATGACAGACATTGAAATTCACCAGGACCTATCCGTATAAGTTTTCCTTTAATTTCTATAAGCGCGTTGAAAACTGGCATCCTTTTCTGACCTAGTGCCAACATATTCCGACCTGCTTATGTTTAAGCACACATGGCTAATTATATGCAAAAGACCACAAGTTTACAGAGGATGAGGAATAAACATGATGCTCAAAACTTGAAGAGAGTGTTTTTTTCAGAAATTATAATGCTCATAAATTAGCTCGTAAATTAAGCCAAAATGTGACGAGGTCACATACAAGATAAGAATTCAGATTTCTTAAAAAGTTCTAGTGGAAGGTTAGCTTGCTGTGACTAATAGCAGTTTTGCTGTGGTTACTGCAGCTGTTCTCCGTTTCGCAGCGTCCACAACAGCCAGTTATCAGGAAAAGTCTCCTTCTGATGTTTTGGAATAGGTACTTGGCCTCGGAGCCTCAGCGTCGACTCACCTCAAGGGAGCCAGAAATGAGCTTTAAGATCCAAAAATGTATACACTCAAAGCAAGCAACTGGGAAGGTAATTTTCTTTTCCCGCTGTTCATTTTGTGGGATGTGGGTGTGGCTGGCTGGCCAGCTTTTCTTGCTCATCACTAATTGCCCTTGAGAAGGTGGTGATAAGCTGCAAACTACCGGCTGTGGGTTGACCCACAATGCCCTTAGGGAGGGAATTCCGGGATTTTGACCCAGCGACAGTGAAGGGATGGTGATATATTTCCAAGTCAGGATGGGGAGTGGCTTGGAGGGGCACTTGCAGGAGGTAGTGTTCCCATATGTCTGCTGCCCTTGTCCTTCTAGGTGGAAATGGTCAGGAGTTTGGAAGGTGTTGTCTGAGGATTTATGGTGAATTTCGATGGTGCATCTTGTAGGTAGTACACAGTGCTATATCAGCCTTCATTGTAGGAGGACGAGAGTTCAGGAGTATAGATGTCACACTGCTGTTATACTGGGCCTTGACGAGACCACACCTGGAATACTAGATGCAGCTTTGCTCCCCTTACGCCTGCTATACAGACAGCGAAGTGATCGTACACTCAGCTGCTACCAGGAATAGCAGGACTGTTGTAGAATAGAAAGATTGCTTCAAGTCGGTCTGTATCCAAATAAGTTGAGAATGGTTAGAGGGGTCTGCCGCTATGAATAAAATGTACAAAATCCTAACAGGGCTAGAGAGATAAGATGCATTCACTGGTTGGAGGGAGTCTAGAACCAGGGCTCAGAGTCTCCTGATGCAGGGTAGGCCATTTAGGATAGAGATGAGGAAACATTTCATCACTCAGGAGTGTGGTCAACGTGTGGAATTTGCTACCACAGAAGATCGTGGAGATTGGGTCACAATATATTCAAGGAAGAGACTGAAGATTTGTTTCAGATACTGAAGGCATCAAGGGATACAGTGTGAGAGTGGTAGTATGTCTAAGAATGAAGCCAACCATCACCATGCTACAAGGGCTCCTCTCATTTGATGAAAAACTAACATTCAGTCAGAATGAACATGAGGAAAGATGCTGAATGGCATCTCAAGCCCATAATGAGGCCTTCTTAAGCAATGAGTTTTCACAAGCAGAACAAGTGCCCTACGTCCCATGCCTAAGCCCACAGTTAGTCCTACATTATCAGTTACTGCTACAATGATCACTTGGGGTGGCTCGTAGATTCTTTACAAGGCAAATTGTTTAAAAAGAAAGTAGTGTGGCGTATTTATAGAATGAAAAACTTCTTTGTTGTAATGAACAGCAGCTTCGTAAGAGAGCAAGTTTTAAGTAAAGGAAAATACAAAGAAATTCATGCTTCAATGCGGAATTAATCTTTTTGCACAGTTTCGGTCACGTGAGGATGCCTGGCTGAGACTGCCTTTTAGAGATTGTTCACGATGTGTCGGAGTCACGCAAATTCCCAGTCTCTTCCCTTGACCATCACCAAGTTCAGATCACTGGTCAAAAACTAAGATTACTTGCACAGTCATCTGACTCCCTGAAACTCCAACTCACTCAGGGATCAGATCTCGTACATAACAAAGTGAACTACACTGTCAAAGACTTTATGTAATTTTGCATTATCCACAGGTACAATTTCAAAATACAGGGCAAATGCAATGTAAAAGTAAGCCCGCTGCTTTTGTACATAATGCGGCTGGCTGTACAGACACAAGGCTGCAGAATCGTTCCAGATGAAGGAGGCTTTCCATTCCGTACAAACTCATCCATCCAGAAAGACCATATGGGTCCCAGATTGCAACTTCCAACTGTTTGATATAATTGTATCATTTCCACCCACACAACCGTGGTCATTGTCAATTTCATGCTTTAATCTGTCTGAAGATAAACTTCCCATCATCAGTCCAAAATGAGCATTTTACCAGCTCTTCTAATTCTCTTATCTAACCTAGGTTAAAGAAATTTTAGGGATTCATAAAATTACTCTCGTTACCACTTTATTTCACTCAACTGATTGTTTTCTCAGTATTATGCTTACTATAGAATTATATTCTATATAGTTCTACCATAGTGCTACTAGCTGCTCTGTACTCATTACCATTACATCAACCTAAGAGATCATGATCTCCTTCAATACATGTGTATTTATTTCAGCACCACTCATAAGGTACGCTCATTTGTTTCTCTATGTGTAACAGTTGCACGTAGTCTGTGTTAAATTTTAACTGCCACTATTCTGTGCAATTCCATAGCTTTCCAACATATTTAGCTGTTTCTTTGAATTGACATGAGCAAGTTTGTCTAGTTTCATGAGTTAAGTCATTGAAGTAAACTACATTGGAAACATTACTCATTTCAATGTCATGTTCTGGGACATCCCACAAAGTACTGCCCCTACGCTGACATAATTGTTTTAGCAGGTACTGATTGGTTATCTGGCCACCAGGTAATCTTTCACCAACTCGAAACATTAACCTAGATTTGCGCAGCCTTGAACCTTGTACGTGAAGCTTTGTCGCACGCTTTCAGAAGTTTATTACTCTATGTTGTAGAGTTTAGGAAAACCTAGTTGACTCAGCACCGCCTCCAACAAGTCCAAGCAATTGTGGGGACAGGATGTACCCTTTCTGAAGCCACACTGATGATAATTTGTTCGGAATTTTTTCATACAGATTATCTTCAAGTTTATGCCTCATAAATTATTCCTTGCAGAACGAAAAGAAAACAATGGGTCTTCACATGTTCACATCATTTTCTGTCACCCATTAGTTATGAGCACCATCTGAGCTTCCAATCTGTTTCAGACATAGTAGGAGCTGCAGATGCTGGAGAATCTGAGATAACAAGGTGTAGAGCTGGATGAACACAGCAGGCCCAGCAGCATCAGGAAGGCTGATGATGACTTTCTGAAGCAGGGTCTAGGCCCGAAACGTCAGCTTTCCTGCTCCTCTGATGCTGCTTGGCCTGCTGCGGTCATCCAGCTCTACACTTTGTTATCTGAGCTTCCAATCTATTGGCAATGCTCCCCTGGCTCCCTCAATGCAATTGCCACACATTTAAATCATGGTCAGTAATTTTGCTTCGTGGATTGTATGTTAATCAGGTCTTTCCTAGGTGAATACTTGAAGGAAATTAGCATTCGAATACTTGCAGACCAGGGAAATAGGAGATATTTGGATTCCAGAGAATTGTGAGCATTCTGTTGAGAGATGAACAGTCAGAATTTGAAATGTGATACCTGACAAGCTGACACATTCAAATTACTCCAACTATTAAACCATTAACGTGAGATGCTCGTGGAAAGATATTAGTACTCTATTAGTAAGACTCTTCTTCTACCAAACTTTGTCCAAGTTCTGCTACCTCTATATTTTGGAAACATTTCCGTAACTTGCAGCTTACAATGGCCTAAATATAGAAAACTGAGTCATACAGCATGGAAACAGACCCTTTGGTGCAACCAGTCCCTGCCAATCATAATCCCAAACTAAACTAGTCCCACCTGATCATGCTTGACCCAAATGGTTCCTTCCAAATGGTTCTTATTCATGTACTTATCCAAATTTCTTTTAAATGTTAAAGTGTAACGGCATCCACCACATTCTCACTAAGTTAATATGACCCACTGCGTAAAAAAGTTGCTTCTCACGTCTGTTTTAACATCTTTCTCCTCTCACCTTAAAAATATACCCCCCAGTCTTGATACCTCCAACCCCATGGAAAATACATCCAACCATTCACTTTATCTATGCTCCTCATGATTTTACAAACCTCTAAGGCCATCCCTCAACCTCCTGCACTCCAGTGAAAAACCTCCCAGCCAATCCAGCCTCCCTTCATAATTCAAACCCTCCAGTCCCAGCAGCATTCTGGTAAATCTTTTCTGAACCCTCTCTAGCTTAATAATATTCTCCGTATCACAGGGCGTCCAGAACTGGACACCGTATTCCAGAACAGGCCTCACCAACATCCATTACAAACGCAACATGATGCCCTGACTCCTTTACTCCAAGGTCTGTGCAATGTAGGCAAGCATGCAAAATGTCTACAAGTGATGCAAATTTAAGGAACTATTCACATGGACCCAAGTGTCTCTGTTCTACAGCATTACCCAAGGCACTCCTTTGAACAGAATAACTCATGTCCTTGTTTGGCTTACCAAAATGCAATATCTTGCATTTATTCAAATTAAACTCCACCTGCCACTCCTCAGCCCATTGACCCAATTGATCAAAATCTCTTCGCATTCTGAGATAATGTTCTTCACTGTCCACTATACCACCAATTTCAGCATCATCAGCAAATATACAAAGTATTCAGCTTTAGCTCTGTTTTTAATGTTAAAGGCTACAAACGTGAAACTCACATTGCCCAAACAAAACTTTGCATCATGAGTAACTAATCCATCCAAGAAATGTGTTGCAGATCAAACTGCGGAAAAAAAATCTCAGAAGGGGTGTTGCAGGCTGCTGTTGAAGAGAGATGGTTTGAAATAACACGCTACATTTACTGCTGCTGTCACCTTTAACTATTAAATCACCTCACACTGCAAGTGTTTTACGAGTGTGGCAATTTACATTTATTGACTGGAGGAAGGGGAAGGTGAAGGTAATGTGTATTCCATGGTATGGAGCTGGATTAACACAGCACGCTAGGCGGCATCAGTGGAGCAGGAAAGCTGACGTTTCGGGTCAGGACCCTTCTTCAGAAACATCAGCTTTCCTGCTCCTTCAATGCTGCCTGACCTGTTGTGTTCCTCCAGCTCCACAACCGTTATCTCACATTCTCCAGCATCGGCAGTTCCTCCTATCTCTGCATATTCCATACTGTCAAGGTAATTATCAATGCTGATAATGCTGTCTGACAGCAGCATATATAAAGGTCTTAGTGCACAGCAGGCACAAGGTCAGCACGGCGGCTCAGTGGTTAGCACTGCAGCCTCACAGCACCAGGGACCCGGATTCGACTCCACCCTCGGGCGACCATCCATGTGGAGTTTGCACATTCTCCCTGCGTCTGCGTGGGTTTCCTCCAGGTGCTCCAGTTTCCTCCCACAGCCCAAAGATGTTAGGTGGACTGGACATGCTAAATTGACCAGAATGTCAAATGATGTGCAGGTTAGGTGGGGTTGGACATGACCATGTAGGATTACGGGAACAGGGTGGTTCTGGATAGGAGAGAGAGAGATAACGGGAACTGCAGATGCTGGAGATTCCCAGATAATAAAATGTGAGGCTGGATGAACACAGCAGGCCAAGCAGCATCTCAGGAGCACAAAAGCTGACGTTTCGGGCCTAGACCCTTCATCAGAGAGGGGGATGGGGGGAGAGGGGGATGGGTTCTGGATAGGATGCTGTTCGAAGGGTCAGTGTGGACTCGATGGGCCAAACGGCCTGCTTCCACACGGTAGGGATTCAATTCTGTAAGCACAAAGTAGAATTGTTAGGAAAAGCCCAAAAGTAATGCCAGCATCCTGCAAACATTGCCGGTGTCCACACGGTCCAACAGGTAACCAAAACCAGGCCATACCACTGCATTTCTGAAATAACATCTTCACAGGTTGAGAAAGCAATTAGCAACATGCTGTTTTAAAACACCACATTCCCATAGGTACTGGAAGGCCAGCTTTAAGTGTGTCCACAGGCCATTTTCCGACCACAAACCTATAATGTGTTAATAGTCTTGCATTCAGCCAGCATTTCCTGTCACACTTAAATTAATTCCTGGCACATTTTGGTGTATTCTCTGACTCACCATGAGCAATGCCATTAAAAAACAGAGCGCACTGAGAAAAGATGTCTGAATGGAAACAGCGACAATTAAACCAAAGGTGTTTTTTCTGCTCGTTATTATGTTAATAAGCTTTTTACACATCTACTTAACACACTTCCAGTTAGGTGGAACTTTCCCCAGAAAACATGGCAATTAAATCACTAACATCTGAGCAAAAGTAGTTCTCTTAAGAAGCCATTCCTGGTTCCACAAACTTCATTTTTCCTGATCCATTTTTCTGGGAGCTTGTGTCAGAGGTCAGTTTACATACTCTTAAAGACGCCATATTAGGCTCAAAATAGAAATAGCTTTTTCCTCTCCTACCCAATCAGTTTCTACAAATTAGAGTATTAGTCTCTCTAGTCTGCCTCGGTCATCTCTATGCTACCCATAATGCTTCACGCAAAATAGACATTTACAATTCACTGAGGATTCCTGAGTTTTCAAATGTGATCCGGGGAAATGCCATTTAGTTGAGGAACTGACTCACGATTTTTGAGGCCAGTGAAGATTTCCTCATTAGTAGAACGAGCAAGCTGCTCACGAGAATCGACATTTGCATACAGCTTATTGTGTAATCAAATATCTCAACCTACTCCAAACAGGAGGACAACAGATTTGAGTCAGGAAGGAAATGAAGCAAGTGCCCAAGGAAAGAGACTGAGTACTCAAAGACTGAGGTGAAAGACACAGGTCACTCAGTAGAGAATTTCAGAGAGAAAGAGAAAGATGGGCAGCAGTGAATGGGACAGCAGAGGAAGCTGGGCTGGAAAGGGGTACTGGGGAGCAACGCCAGCATGATGTTATACCATTGGTAAAAAGGGATGGTCCAAACAATACAGGCCAGTAAGCTTAACCGCAATTAGAAATTTACTTTGACATTTCTAAAGGGTCAGGATAAATACTTATTTCAAAACCCACTGTCTGATTAATTTGTCAAAACAGATGTTATGGGAAAGTCGTGATCAGAGATAATGGGAACTGCAGATGCTGGAGAATCCCAGGTAACAAAGTGTGGAGCTGGATGAACACAACAGGCCAAGCAGCATCTTAGGAGCACAAAAGCTGACGTTTTGGGCCTAGACCCTTCATCAGAAAAGGGGGATGGGGGAACAATTCTGAAATAAATAGGGAGGGGGGGGGAGGCGGACCGAAGATGGATAGAGGAGAAGGTATGTGCAGAGGAGAGTACATGTGGGCAGGTAGGGAGGGGATAGGTCAGTCCAGGGAGGATGGACAGGTCAAGGGGGTGTTTGAAGTTAGTAGGTAGGAAATGGAGGTGCGGCTTGAGGTGGGAGGAGGGGATAGGTGAGAGGAAGAACAGGTTAGAGAGACGGGGATGAGCTGGGCTGGTTTTGGGATGCAGTGGGGGGAGCTGAGATTTTGAAGGTGGTGAAATCCACATTGATACCATTGGGCTGCAGGGTTTCCAAGCAGAATATGAGTTGCTGTTCCTGCAACCTTCGGGTGGCATCATTGTGGCACTGCAGGAGGCACGGGATGGTCATGTCATGTGAGGAATGGGAGGCGGAGTTAAAATGGTTCGCGACTGGGAGGTGCAGTTATTTACTGTGAACCGAGCGTAGGTGTTCTGCAAAGTGGTCCCCAAGCCTCCGCTTGGTTTCCCCAATGTACAGGACACCACACCGTTGCAGTGGATACAGTATACCACATTGGCGGGTGTGCAGGTGAACATCTGCTTGATGTGGAAAGACATCTTGGGGCCTGGGATGGGGGTGAGGGAGGAGGTGTGGGGGCAAGTGTAGCACTTCCTGCGGTTGCAGGGGAAGTTGCCGGGTGCGGTGCGGTTGGAGGGGAGTGTGGAGCGGACAAGGGAGTCCCAGAGAGAGTGGTCTCTCCAGAAGGCAGGCAAGGGTGGGGATGGGAAAGTGTCTTTGGTGGTGGGGTCGGATTGTAGATGGTGGAAGTGTCGGAGGACGATGCGTTGTATATGGAGGTTGGTGGGGTGGTAACATGAGGACTAGGGGGATTCTCTTTTGGTTGTTATCGTGGGGGCGGGATGTGAGGGATGAGTTGCGGGAAATGCAGGAGACACAGTCGAGGGCGTTCTCGACCACCGGGGGTGGGGTGGGGGGGTGGGGCAGACAGTGGAGAAGAGTTGCAGAACGTACGGGAGTGGAATGCCTCATCCTGGGAGCAGATGCGGTGGAGGCGAAGGAATTGGGAAACGGGGATGGAATTTTTGCGGGAAAGAGGGTGGGAGGAGTTGTATTCTAGGTAGCTGTGGGAGTCAGTGGACTTGAAAAGGACAGTGGTTTATAGGTAGTTGCCTGAGATGGAGACAGAGGGGTCCAGGAAGGTGAGGGATGTGTTGGAGATGGCCCAGGTGAACTGAAGGTTGGGGTGGAAGGTGTTGGTGAAGTGGATGAACTGTTCGAGCTCCTCTGGGGAGCAAGAGGCGGTGCCGATACAGTCATCAATGTAACGGAGGAAGAGGTGGGGTTTGGGGCCTGTGTAAGTGCGAAAGCTACAAAGAGGCAGGCATAGCTTGGGCCCATGCAGGTACCCATGGACTGTTTAACATGAGTTTTTTGAGGGGGTCATAAGTCAATGAGAGTGGTGTGTTTGACCCAGTGCATATGCACTTTTGCTAAGGACGCACATGATGAACTGATTATGCAAGTCGAAGTCCCAGCCACTCTTGGTAAGGGAGCCAGTTGGATCCTGAACATCTCAAAGGCAGAGGGCAACGGGTGATAAAAACTGAAAGATCTGCGGATGCTGTAAATCAAGCAGCAAACACCGAAGTTGCTGGAAAAGCTCAGCAGCATCTGTGGAGATCAGTTCCATGGAAGGGTCACCGGGCCTAAAACAAAACTCTGATTTGTTTCTTCACCACAGGTACTGCCAGACCCAATAAGCTTTTCCAGCAACTTCTGTTTCTGTGAGCAAATGATGATGGTGGATAGAAATAGGTGTGACTGTCATACTGTTAGAGTGTGATTGCTCAGTGCAAGGTTCCTCATTTCCTTGTGGCATATAGCACTAACTTGGCCCAGAACAACTGGGGTAGGATTAAAAAGTTTGAATATGATTACAAAGTAGGCAACTACAGACTGTAAGAGTGTATCCATGGTCCATCTGACTGCCAATGTAGTGGTAGGTCGAGCCTCAATGCAGAGAATTGTGTATTTGGGGAAGGCTAACAAAGTAAGAAAATGCCCAATAAATGTGCGGACGTCAACAGGTTGACGAGGTAGAGAGGGAGTTTGGATTACAGGTCTGCAGATCTCTGAAGATGTTGGACAGGCACTACCATATCAGCCAATGTAGACCTGATGGATTGAATGCCATCTTTCCACGCTGTAAGTTTTTAGGAAGCTCAAATGTGTCCCGATTGAGGGTTAAAAATCAATCAACATCACTCGATAAAAGAATCAGCTGGCACTGCCACTTGTGAGCAGATTAACTGCCTGGCTTCCAACAGGGGCAACACTTACAATTTGGTTGCAAACTGTTTTGTAATGGCCTGTAGTCTCGAGAAGTATGATAGAAATACAGGTCTTCCCAGTGTCGTCTTCAGTCTGATTTCCTCTGCAATCGCTCAGCTGTGGTGCCTTCATTTTTCTCTGCCCCAGGGCAACTGAGATTGTGGTCTCTATTCTGTCAACATCACTGGCACGTGGGCACAGGGGGCACTGATTTCATACCACTGGAATGAACTGAAGAAAAACACCCTCACTGAACGTTCACATGAGAGGAAGAGGAGCTGTTGGCAAAATATTGGGTCTGCAGGTTGACTGAAACATGGACAACACTACACAGGGTGTGGAGAAGGATCCATTGGGATTAGCATGAGAACAGTGGTCATAGGAGAGGCTGTGATCGATGACTTCCTTGCAACTGGATTTAACCTTTTGCAGAACAACAATGAAAAGCAACATTGAAACAGAGGATATAAGGGCAGTAGACCATTCAACCCTCTGAGCCTGCTCCATCATTTAATATGGTCATGGCTACTCATCCAACTTGGTATCTTGTTCCTGCTTTCTCCCATCATACCCATTAATCTCTCTACCCCAAAAAACTATATTGACAATTACTTCTTGAAAACATTCGATGGTTTTGGCCTGGACCATTTTCTGTGGAAGTGAATTCCACAGGGTCACCGCTTGTTGGGTAAAGACATTTCTCCCCATCTCAATCCCAACCTTTAAACTGTCACCCCCTGGTTTTGGGCTTTCTGGTCACCAGGAATATCCCTCCTATGCTTACCCTGTCCAGTCCCATTAGAAGTTTATCAGTTTCTAGCAAATCCCTCTTCATTCTTTTGAACTCCAGTGGATGCAGATCGAACTGATCAGTCTCTCTTCAGTCAATCTTGCCATTCCTTCTTTACAATCCCTCCATCACCAGAGTATTCTTCCTCAGATATGGTGACCAAAACTGCACACAATACTCCAGGCATAATCTCATCAAGACTCCTGTACAAATGCAACAAGACATCCCTGTTCCTGTACTCGAATCCTCTCACTATAAAGGCCAACCTGCCGTTTATCTTCTACACTACCTGATAAACCTACGTGCTTAGCTTCAGCGAGTGATGCACAAGGACACCCAGGTCTCATTGCATGTTCCACTTGCCCAATCAGTTGTTGTTCAGATAATGACGAGCCTTCTTTTTGCAAAAGTGGATGACCTTACACTTATCCACAGTTTACTGCACTCTGCCAGAGATTTGCCCAGTCACTCAAATCATACTGAAGCATCTCTGCATCCTTCTCACACCTCACCCTCCCACCCAATTTTGTGTTGTCTGCAAACTTGGAGACATTACATTTAGTTCCCTCAGCACATTCATACAAGTTGTCAATAGCCGGGGTCCAAGCACTAATCCCTGTGGTACATACTAGTCACTGCTTGCGGCTCAGAAAAAGTCCCACTTATTCCAACCCCTTGCTCCTTGTCTGCCAACCCATTCACTACCCCCAATCCCATGTGTTTTGATTTTACATGCTCACTTATTGTGTGGGATTTCCTCAAAGGTCCTCTGAAAGTCCAAATAAACCACAGCCATTGGCTCTTCTTTGTCAACTCTACTAATTAGAGTTCAATATCCAGTTGAAAGATTGATCAGGAAACAGATTTACCTTCAGGCCTTCCCAAAATAAACTCCACAGAGGCCAGTATCCCATCACCAAGTCATCCCTTTACTTACACATGCATAGCACATGACAACGATCCAGCTTCCTCAGAGCCAGCTCTCAGTGAACAGAGCCGCTGACACCCCACTTTACATCTGTCAGCCAGGACTCCCTGATTCAGGTTGTTCATCTGGTCCAATCAGGAAACTTATATTCTGTGTGGTTCCCCCGGCTGACCTCGTTATAATCACTACAGTTCCCTCCTTTGCATCTAATAAGGTTCTGCGTTATGATACTGGAGACGTATAATTTCAGTTTTCAAATACAGACCGAAGAAGCCCTCGACTTACAAGTTACATTTTACTGAGTTGTGAGCAGCCTAGAGTCCAGGATCTCTCCTTCAACATTCACAGGAAGGTGTAACATTTGACTGATCAAGCGGAGGTTTGAAACAAAAATAGAAATTGCAGGAAAAGGCATCATTGGTGGAGAGAAATCACAGTTAACATTGCGTGACCCTTCTTCAGAATGTTGTGGCTTGATATCGGGTTTGTTTTAGCAACATTCAAGGATTCTGAAATATGCTGACTACTTCCCAAGTCTGTCTTACCAGGTGTCTGTTGATGAAGAGATCCAACTCCAGATTAGCTGCACCAGCTCAATTTTCTGCAAACAGTGGCATCGAATGTTTGACAATAGAGACCTCTGCAACAAAAGTTCTGAAGTAGCAAGCAGTTTTCCTTGCCACACTCCTGTACTGCAGTGCACTGTACATCAGCAACACATATGTGGGTTAAGGAAAGTCCATCAACAACGTCTCTGTCCCATTCTCCCGATTCAAGGGCTGTCAAACAAACACAAGTGTCCTTCCTGAAGCCAGTTCCACAAATATTCAGGCAAAACTCCGACGAAGCCCACCTCAATTCAATCAATTATGTCCTAATGACACAAAGCCACACCTACTTGCCAGGTCCTAATTTCTCAAGTTGCAAATGGTTAGTGTTCTGGTGCAGTCCACAGACAAATTCATAAAAACATACTGAGGCTGCCCTTGAAGCTCAGCAGCATTGGCATTAATGACTGGGAGGAGCTTGTTACAAATTATTGAAAATTCTAGCCCTAATGATAAGGAACAGAAGGAGAGGAAAGAAAGCAAATCCTGGATTCCTGATCCCACTACCTCATGGTACATCCAGCCCCATAGATACACAATAATCTACGCATTGAGAATACTTCAGCCACATGGAGACCCATGACAGAAAGCCATGACTGAGAGTAGATTTTGCCCAACACACAGATGATAACTATCTGTCTCAGTAACACGAGCATATCTCCTGGGATGGCTATCGATCTCATGGTAGATGGATTCACAAAAATCTAGCTGCTTCATCGTCATTTTAATGCTACTATTATTTACAATTTTTTGTTTTTATTGAAGATTTAACTAGTGGGATTGATAAAGGGGAACAAGTGAATGTCGTATACTTGGATTTTCAAGTGTAATTTGATAACGTGCCACACAAAAGATTAAACTATTAAGTCTCTCAGAGTGGGGGGTGGTGATACATTCCCATGGATACGGGATTGGTTAATGGGCAGAAGCAGAGAGTTGGGAATAAATGGGGCATTTCTAAATCAACATGATGCAAATAGTAGATTTGATTTAATTTGATTTATTATTGTTACAAGTACCTAGATACAGTGAAAAGTTTTGTTTTCTGTGCAGTACAGGCAGGTCATATCATACAAAGTGCATTAGTGTAACAGAACCAAGAATACAATGTTACTGCTACAGAAGAGGTGCACAAAGACAGAGAGTAACATTCAAATTTTTCAATTTGAGGGGTCCATTCAGAAGTCTAATAACACAGGGGAAGGAGCTGTTCTTGAAATTGTTGGTATTTGCACTTAAGCTTTTGCATCGTCTACCCGATGGAAGAGGTTAGTAGGGATTGTAAATGGGGTGGGAAGGATCTTTGATTATATTGGCTGTCTTCCCAAGGCTGCAAAAAGTGTAAGTGGAGTCAACGAATGTAACATTGGCTTACGAGATGTTTTCGCAACTCTCTGGCGTTTCTTATGGTCCTGGGCAACGCATGCCAGGCTGTTATGCATCCATCAGGATCAGTCCTGGGGTCTCAGCTATTTCCAATTAATAACAGAGGCAGACAGACAGACCAAGAGCAATGCATCTAAATTTGCCAACACTGTAAATATAGGTTGGAGGTGGAAGCTTTGATGAAGGCACAAGGAGGCAGCAAACAGACAGATTAAGAGAGTGGGTAACAAGCTGGCAAAGTATAATGTGGAGAAGGATGACGCCATTCTCTTTGTTGGGAAGGATGAAAAAGTAGAATAAATTTTACAAGTTGTGAAACATATGTTGAGATGTTGAGGTTCAAAGGGACTTGGGAAAGGTAGCTTGTGGATACTGTCAGCAAGCAAATGGCACGTTACCTTCACTGCAAGTGGATTGGAGCAGGAGATTGAGGAAGTCTCCTAAAAATTGTATAGAGCTTTGATGGTCACATCTGCAGGGGGCACAGCAAAGGTTCACCATATTGATTCTTGGTACTGAGAGGGTGGTCCTCTATTGGGGCTGAGTAAATTGGGCTCCTGGTGGTCTCACTAAAACATACAAGGGCTTGACAGGGTGGATAAAAAAGCCAATAAAGGGTCAAATCTCAGAATAAGGGGCCTACAATGAAGACGAAGATGAGTAGAAATTTCTTGACTGAAAGAGTGAAACCCTTGGGGATTTTCTATTCCAGAGCTCTGTGGATACTCCAGTATTAGAAATATGTTTAAGGCTAAGATAGAGGGATTTTTAGTTTCTTGGAGACTCATCAGATATAGGAATGAGCAGATAAATGTGTAAATGGACCCAAGGCTGCCAATCAGCCAGAACCACAATGAATGGCAGGTTGTGAACCATACAATCCACTCCTGCCTCCATTTCTTACATCCCTACGTCATTATGCTCATTTGTCTAAATTCTCAGTCATACTTCATGCATGGTTACAAATGGTCAATTTTAAAATATTGTCCAACTTGTCTCAACTTATTCTGCTGTGCTCATGCATTTTTTTTTTGTCTTTGGTTTTTGGACACGATTCTCTGATAACAAAATCATCCTTCTCTCCAACTGTTTCAAAATATGCTATGTTCGGACACTCAGCCCATATGTTAATCCAAAGCCCCGAGTATGCTCATGTTGTCAGCTGACCAAACACGATAAGGATGGAAGGCTACTCTCAACATAATGGTCTATTGACAGCACGGTGGCTCGGTGGTTAGCACCTCTGCCATGCAGCACCAGGGACCGGGGTTCGATTCCACCCTCAGGCAACTGACAGTGTGGAGTTTGCACGTTCTCCCAGTATTTCGTGGGTTCTTCCAGGCGCTCTGGTTTCCTTCCACAGTCTAAAGATGTGCAGGTTAGGGTGGATTGGCCATGCTAAAGTACCCACAGTCTCCAGGGCTGTGCAGATTAGATGGGGTAGCCGTGGGAAAGGCAGGGTTACAGGGATAGGGTGGGGGGGTAGTCTGGGTGAGATGCTCTTCAGAGGGTCAGGATGGGCCAAATAGCCTGCTTCCATGCTGTAAGGGTTCTATGATTCCACCTGAATCTATGGCTCAAGCAATTTATTCCTTATTTATTTTCTTACATTGGAACAAGAAGCATCTTACAAAGTTAGAGACAAATCATTCAAGAGTGAGAAAAACTTCTGCACATAATGGGTAGTGAAAATTCTAGCACTCTCCCCTAGAAGGCTGTAGACACAGAAAGCTTTCAAGATTGAGATCAAAGGATTTTTGCAGAAGTATTGAGGGACACGTTTCAAAGGTAAATAAATTGAGCTAACAACAGGTCAACCATGATATAATGTATGATGAAGAGGCTTTTTTTTGCTTTATTCAGTGAGACTCACTAACAAAGCCAGCATTTATTTCCCATCCATAATTGATTGTGCTGCTTAAAATCATAAATGGTGTTTAACGGAGATAATGGGAACTGCAGATGCTGGAGATTCCAAGATAATAAAATGTGAGGCTGGATGAACACAGCAGGCCAAGCAGCATCTCAGGAGCACAAAAGCTGACGTTTCGGGCCTAGACCCTTCATCAGAGAGCTCTGATGAAGGGTCTAGGCCCGAAACATCACCCAATGGTGTTTAATTACTGGGGATGGGCAGTGGGGGGGAGGGGTGGGGTGCTGAGTGTAAACTCAACCTAATTCTCCTGGTAATGACCAAGGGGCTGACGGAAAGGACAAACTTGTTAACCTTGGAGATGACACTTAAATAGAAGGGGCTAGAATAGGAACAAAGTCTGGGATTCAAGTTTTAAAAAGAATTTAGAGCTCTTACTTAAGAGGCAAACAAAACATGTGAGGCACCATATATTGAGGAGAAGAATGAGGAGACAGAGAAGGGAATAAAATGATCACCGGACAAACAGAATGACTAGTGGAAGATACAGTCAGAATGATAGGATATGAATTCTATGGAAGGATAGCTAAAGGATTTATGACACAATGGTTAAACACTTTTGAGGTGAATTTATCAGAGATTCCCAACAAGGCAGTGCTGGTAAATGGAAGGCATGTTAGCAATTTCACAGAAGACTCTTCTACATATGGAGAGGGAATGACCTCGTGGTATTATCGCAGGACTATTAACCCAGAAACCCAGATAACGATCTGGGGACCCAGGTTCAAATCCTGCCATGGCAGATTGTGGAATCTGAATCCAATAAACTATCTGGAATTAAGAATCGATCAATGACCATGAACCCATTGTCAATTGTTGGAAAAGGCCACCTGGTGCACTCACGTCCTTTAGGGAAGGAAACTGCCATCCTTACTTGGTCTGGCCTACATGTGACGCCAGACCCACAGCAATGTGGTTGACTCTTAATTGCCCTCTGGGCAATTAGGGATGGGCAATAAATGCTGCCTAGCCAACAACGAATAAAGAAACAAAAATCTAAAAACAAATCCAGAACAGGATGTTCAGCTTCTTGAGCCCGATTGACAATTCACTTAAATGATTGCAACAAAGTTTGATGGCACTGGCTTACATAAATCATACACTGGGATGGATTAATGCTACAACATTGAGCCAAAATGAGAAGTCAGTGCTGGACACCTTAAGCCATTGGTGTGACTGCACGTTAAATGTTGTGCACAGTCCCAGCTTCGCCAGAATAATACTGCAGCGACCTACAGGGAAGGGACTGGACCCGAACAACTTGGGGTGGGGGTCCAGGGAGGCAAATGAACACAAAATGGTCACGTTCTCCCTGGGAAAGAGCTGCTCTAGAGGTGATGACAAGACAATGCAGCAACCACCAGAAGCAGTCTCACTTCATCCAAACAGTCGAAGCAGAAATCACGACCAGCATTTTAAAGGGTGGTGAATCCAAAAATAACCCATGGAAACATTAATTAAGTGAGAACGTGTTATATTTATTGAATTGGGCTCCTTTGGGAAATTGTGGAAGCAGAAAATGTTGATTCATTCCAATGTTAATTTCAGAAAATAATATTTTGGGATACCGTGAATGAACACTCTGATGTTTTGATAGGAACAATGAGTCGAGATAACACAAAGCAAATCACAACTTCAAAAGGACAAGAGACCTAGTGGTGCACAAGTCGTTGAATGCAGTAGCACAGGATCACAAAACAGTCAGTGATCCACTTGGAATCCTGGGCTTTATAAAGCAGCGACTGGGTACACAAACAAGAATTTTATTTTTGCTCAACCACACAAAACACTGCGTCAGTGAAAGCAATTTGAAGTATCACACTTCACAAAAGATCTGAAACCTTCAGAGTGTATACAGCAGGGATTTATTAGAATGATTGCAGAGGTGAGGGATTGTAAACAGAGCGGAGAAGATGGAGTTAGTTTATTCAGAGTAAACAAAGTGATGAAAAGATTTGATTGTGCTGCTTAAAATCACGGAGGATTGAGGCACAGCAAATGACCGAAGGATCAATAAACAGATTTGAGGGGGCTGGTTCCTTAAAAATAATTTGAGGCAACATATGGAAAACATTTACTTACAAGCATGGATTTGGAATGCAATGCCTGAGACAGCGATGGAAATAAAATCGATCTTGCTTTCAAAAAGGGAGCGGATAAGTACATGAAGGAGAAAACAAAAGATGGAAATGGGGCAAATAACCAAGGGGTGCGATTAAATAGAGTGTCCTCAGAAAGAGCCAGAGGTGCCTCAATGGGCCGAATGCCCTCTGACTGTTCTGCAGTGCTGTACAATCTTCTGCCAAGCTAAGTTTGAGAGGAAGAGATTCCCAACTCACTCTCATTCTGGGCTAGAATCGCAGAATCCCTACACTGGTCCTTCAAAGAGCATCCCACCCAGACCAAGCCCCCTGCCCAATCCCTGTGACCCTGCATTTCCCACGGCTAATCCACCTAGCCTGCACATCCCTGGACACTATGGGCAATTTTGCACGGCCAATCCACCAAACCACAGTGGGAGAAAACCGGGGCACCCCAGAGGAAGCCCACGCTAGCACGAAGAAGCACGTGCAAACTCCACAAAGACAGTCACCCGAGTCTGGAATTGAACCCATGTTGCTGCTGCTGTGAGGCAAGAATGCTAAGCCACTGAGCCATCCTTTTCCTCACCTGATATATGGATGTTATGTGACTCCTTTATGACCACATCAGATGAAACGTTTACTTGATAGAATAGTGTGTTTTTTAGGAAGAGAAATTCCTATGTTCGCTCTGTGCCTGTATTAACTCATCAGGGTGCACCAAATAATGCAAATTCCAGAAACCACCAAAATAATAAGGAATAAAATTCCTCATTTGGGTTCATACTATCGTTGAACAATCAGAACCCCCATCAAAAATTGGTCTAACACTGACACATTGCCTCCCCCACTAAAAAACTAAAATTAAATTTTTCTCAGTAGAAAAGCTTGACGAAAGTATGGAAATATAAAATCTCTAACAGGCAAACATCTGCTTGCCGAATGCACGTTTGGGATAATCGTTACAAAATTCCACAGCCCTGAACAAAGATCCAGAAACATGAAGACAGCAAGCATGAGGAGGATTATTGCTTTCGAACAAGAATACGCTTTGCATTGACACAGTAGTGAACAACTTTCCAAATTACAGGTGAATGTAAATCAACAGTCAATTCCTTGAAACTCCAAACAAACTAATAGTCATTAAAGTGATAACTCTGGGTGGGGTCAGTGGGGGGTTGACATTCACTTTTGTGCAATGTACTACAGATATTAGAAATTGGTCACAAAGTGTCAGGCTGGATGAACACAACAGAACATCAGGTCTAGGCCCGAAACGTCAGCTTTTGTGCTCCTGAGATGCTGCTTGGCCTGCTGTGTTCATCCAGCTTCACACGTTGTTACCTTGGATTCTCCAGCATCTGCAGTTCCCATTATCTTAGAAATTGGTAACGTGCTTTACACGCTGAGTAAAAGAAATTGCCACCTCCTCATCATCAGTTCTGGGCTACCTTTCAGCAAATTTTGTCTCTTTTGTCCTAAATCAACTACAACATGGAGGCAGAAAATGCACATTGCAAAACAATGAAATGGTTTCGCTTTCCACAATTAAATATTTACTTCGCAATCACTCTGATATATGAAAAAATGTACATTGGAATGCAGCCAAAACTGAACAAGGCACAATGATTCAATTTGGAACAAGTCCAAAGAAGCACTTAAATGTACCTTGGCTGGTAAAGCAACGCTTTTCTTTTTTACTCCTGAGTGACCGCTCAGACTATTTTAGGAATGTCATAGCGATGAGCACACCTATGATCACTTGTTTATTCAACTGCAAACATATCTCAAACATACATCAGGTACAGACAAATACAGCAAATCTGCAACTTTAGTGAAGCAAGTCGCGCTGTAGAACAGTCTAAAAAAGTGGAACAACTGCTTAAAATGGCCAACCAGGTGAGGAATGCTGATGTAGACAAGGTCCAAGAGGTTGAGGAGGCAAAGATTGCAGTGTATTTCCTGAAGGTGCAGCAGTCAGTTAGTAAACTCTAGTTGGACATGTTCCTGAAGACATCATCACACAACCATCCTGTAATATAAGGGGTTATGCATCACCATACGGGGGCTATGCCGATTGGGTCACAGGCATAAGTACAGGAAGTGATGCAATGTCACGACTTTTTTGTTCTCTCTTGTAGCCTCATGGCAAGATGAGGCCACATTAAGATGCTTCTAAAGTCAGGTTGACGTGTTCCTTACCTCAGCCAACTCTAAGTATTCTTTGCACATCAAGAACACAGCACAACCAACCCCACCACCCCCCCAAAACCACCAGTCCAACACTCCTGTCATTGGTCATTTGACATGTCTGTCAAGCACATGCTCCACCTTCCCTCACCAATCAGAAAGTAAAACAGCCTTTCTTAGCCAATCAGGTCATACTTAAATTTCAAACAGGCTTTGTCCCTACTTCCAAATATTTTCTTGTTAAAAACTAGAACTTTAATATTGGAAAAAGGCCAAGAAGAAACCATGCATAAAAATAATTGGCCAGAGGAGGCTGCCCTTGAAGAAATGGCGGCTCAGGTACAGTCTCGACACATTGCCCAGAATGGGAGAGGCTGGACAAACAAATTCGGTGACAACAAAATCGGAGCTCCACCAAACAAAACAGGAAAAATCCGGCCTCTGTCAATTTGACATGGAAGTGAGAACTACCGGAATGCAGCAAGGTCAGGATGAAGGATCTCGGCCCGAAACGTCAGCTTTTGTGCTCCTAAGATGCTGCTTTGCCTGCTGTATTCATCCAGCCCCACGCTTTGTTATCAAGGTCAGGAAGGAGGTCAGGAAAGAAGATAAAAACAGGAAAGGCAGAATATGAAAAGCAACTGCCAAACACAAAATCGAATTAGACAAATTAAAAGAGTTGTAAGAGAAGGAATGAGACCAAGCAGAGACCAAACACCGGACTTACACAGGAGATAGGGGTAAATGGCTGAGGTACTGAATAATTATTTTGTATCTGATTTAATAAAAGAAGACGCTGCCCAAGTCGTGGTGAAGGAAGTGGTAACTGAGACTTTGGTTGGGTTAAACTTTGAAAAAGAGGAGCGACTAGAAGGGACAAACCAAAGAGTTACAAGGATCGTCCAGGAGATGGCTCGGATAAATGGACAAAGTTGGGACTTTTTCTCCATGGGGAAGGGTAGGTTCAGCGGAGATTTGAGAGAGGGGTTCAAAATCATGAGTGGTCTGGGCAGCATGGAGATGGAGAAATGGTTTTCATTGCTGAGAGACTCAAGAACATGGAAAGACTGATGTGAGGTGACTGATGAAAGAATCCAAGGTGAGATATGGAAAAGAACTACTTTGCCCTGCAAGTTCATAGATCATAGAATCCCAGTGTGGAAACAGGCCCTTTGGCCCAACAAGTCCACACCGGCCTTCAACGCATCCCATCCAGAACCATCCCCCGTAACCCACCTAATCTACACATCCCTGAGCACTGTGGGAAATTTAGCATGACCAATCCACCTGGCCTGCACATCTTTGGACTATGGGAGGAAACTGGTGCACCCAGAGGGAACCCACGCAGACACAGGGAGAACGTGCAAACTCCACACAGACAGTCACCCAAGACTGGAATTAAACCCGGGTCCCTGGTGCTGTGAGGCTGCAGTGCTAACCACTGAGTTGTTACTGTCAGGAAAGCACCAGCTGAGAGTCTGACTGCGGTAGATTTGATTGTGGTTTTCAAAACGTAATTTACACGAATCTAAAGAGGAAACATCTGCAGAGGTTCAGGGAAAAGGTGAAAGAGTAGGGTCGGCTGAACTGTCCTTACAGAGAGCTGGCGCAGAGACAAATGACCTCTTTCTGTGTTGTGGATAATCTCTGATTCTACGAAGGCGCTTAGCTCTAGTGTGATAAAACCTTGGGCATTGAGAGAAGTAAGGCTAGCAACTTCCCAGGTGTCGGACGCAACCTTCCAATCCTGCTTTCGACAGAGGGGCTACAGGATTCCATGTCACACCTCTGTCCCGAAAAGGAGACAGAGATAAACCTGACAATTGCAGGCTAGTCAGTTAGTGCTGTTGGCAGAGATGCTTTTGAGAAAATTAGCAGTCAGTTGGGCAAGTGTGAGCAATAAAGGAGAACCCAACATGGATTTCTCAAGAGCACATCATGTTTAAGCAACTTGATGAATTTATTGTTGAGGTAACACAGAGCACCGATGAAGGTAGCGTGGTTGATGTTTTGCACACAGAGAGGGGGTGGAAGAAGTACAATATATTAGGCTTGTTAACACAACCAGTGAGACAGAAAGGCAGAAGGAACATGACTAAAAGTGAGCAATGGGGTCACGGTACTCTAGCAAACAGCTGTTTAACAAACTACTGAGGGGGATCCATTAATGTTGCCAGGGTTTAGGACTTAAGACCATTATATTACACATTAATGACTTGGATGTTAGGATCCCACATCCAATTGAAAAACTGGCAGAAATTTGGCAAGCAACTTACAAGTGTAGCAAACAACATGGATCACCTTTATCAGAACAGTCACAGTCTTCCAGGATGGTGCAGCCATTGACGGGCCAAGTTGCCAACTCCTATTCTTAGTCCTTATGATCTTATGAACTGATAGATTGGGCAGGTACATGGTAAATGAATTACACTGTAGCAGGGTGCAAAGAAATACATTTTTGCAGGTAGAACCAAGAGGAGTGAAACAAACTAAAGATATAATTTCGAAGAGGATGCAAGAGGAGAGACACCTGGAGTGTTTCTGTCCAAACCTTTGAGGCTGGCAGCGCCAATTCATAAAATACGTGGGAGCCTGCACTTTATAAATTGAGTACAGAAGCGCAGGAATTATGCTAGCTTCAGCAAGTATGTGAACGCTATACGGACAGTACAGAGTAGAATTACTAAAGTTGTTCCAGGGTCAGAGATTTTAGTTACATGGACGCTTTTGGACAAACCAGATGGTTTCTTCTTAAAGCTCAGGAAGAGACCAGGGGATTTAATCAGGGCATTTAGAATGATGAGAAGCTTTGATATGGTAAATGAAGAGAAAATGAAGGATCGATAAATAGAGGGGACAGATTTGAACAAAGAATGCGAGGTGTAATACAATAAACATTGTACCTTAGTAAGAGGCTAGAATTTGGAATATGCTATCTGGTATTCGATCACTACTTCCAAAAGGGAAATGGATAAATACCTAGGAGAAAAAATAAATTCTGGGGTGGGCAAGGGAGAAGAGTTGAGGGAGTGGACACTTCTCAAGAGATGGTCAGCACGGTGGCTCAGTGATTAGCACTGCTGCCTCACAGCGCCAGGGACCCAGGTTCAATTCCACCCTCAGGCGACTGTCTGTGTGGAGCTTGCACATTCTCCCTGTGTCTGCGTGGGTTTCCTCCCACAGTTCAAAGATGTGCAGATTCGGTGGAGTGGCCATGGGAAATTGCCCATTGTGTCCAGGGATGTGCAGCCCAGGTGGTTAGCCATGGGAAATGGAGGGCTGTAGAGACAGGTTGGGTCTAAGTGGGATGTTCTTTGTGTGGACTCAAAGGGCCAAATGGCCTGCTTGCGTGCTGGTCGGGATTCTTGGAGACATCACTGGCTCAAAAAACCACAACTGCCTCCTCCGCAGCTCCAATATGAATCTATTAAAACATAAAGAAAAGCATTTTTCCTTCTTTTAAAGATGTGCCTACGATTTTACTTGCAGCAGTGTCGAGGAGATTAATGTTTAATTCATGGAAACTCTGGAACAATCCTGGAGGAGCAGCAAACATATGTAGCAGGTTCAGTGGCATGTAATGCTTCAAAATGAAGGTGTACAACTCCTCCAGGAGTCCTACTGCAAGAGGCCTACTTACTCCTATTGGCTGGTCAACTTTGCACTGCGGGGGAAGGCAGCTCGACCTACTGATGATTTGTCTCAGCGATATTCACATCCAGAAACATTTCACACCCAGTAACAGAGAGTCAATTCTCTCTCTCTCTCTCTCTCTCAAACAAAGCAGCAGCAAGAATGATTCTACAGAGTGTAGGACAATCATTGTGATCAAATACTCCTTTCATCATATCCAAATGAATGAAATCAAATTCACAAAATGATTTCATCAGTGTGCATCAAGCCTTATTTGCAGAAATGAGCATCGTCAGCATTTATGTCGAGCAGTAAGAAAAGAAACATGGTTTCCCTGGAATAATTTAGCTGTCTTTAATATTCTTTTTACTGACAATATGATTGATCCACAGTGAGCTTGCTGCAGCATCTCCTCTGTTCGACAGAGATACTGTTTCTGCACCAAAGGTTGCAGGTACATCAGGAATGAAGCCCAGCAGCAACCATATGTCATATATTTGCAGAACAAAGCCGGAGCAGCTCGTGTCTGGGGAAAAAAGCGTCACCACTAATCCTCCGTCCTACTCTCGCAAGCAGAATGCTCGTCAGGTTAAACAGCCCCAGGTGTAAAAACAACATTTAACAGTCCACTAGCAGAACTCAAACAGAAACTTAAATACCAAATCTGCAGTCCCACTGGTCTCTAAAAAGGCCTCTCCTGAGCATGATGGGACTATATGCACCTTCAGAATGGAGTCATATTCCCGGTTATTTCCACAAACCTGTTAGAAAATGCTACGACATGTCAAGGGCACGTAAGACTTGAACTGAGAATTTTTGGCTCAGAAGTAGGCCTCTGCACCATGAACGCCCTAACTCCTCCTTCCAGTGTATTTTGCTAACCGAAGACTGTGGAGCAGGTGGGACTTGATCCCTAACCACCTTGCTCAGAGGTAGGGACGCTACTATTGCTTCACAGGCACCACGGTGGCTCAGTGGTTAGCACTGCTGCCTCCCAGCGCCAGGGGACTGGGTTCAATTCCAGCCTCAGGCGAACTTGTCTGTGTGAAGTTTACACATTCTCCCCGTGTCAGCGTGGGTTTCCTCCGGGTACTCTGGTTTCCTCCCACAGTCCAAAGGTGTGCAGGTTAGGGGGAATTGGTCATGCTAAATTGCCCATAGTGTCCAGGCCTGTTGGATTAGCCATGGGAAATGCAGGGTTACAGGGATATGGTAGGTGGGTGGATCCGGGTGGGATGCCGTTCAGAGGGTCGGTGTGGACTCAATGGGCCGAATAGCCTGCTTCCACATTTTAGAGATTCTATGATTCTCCGAGAGCCTAGCTTCTCCTTCTTATACTTGATCTAAGGGCCTGGTTGGTTGACAGTGGTAGAGGATGAACTAATAAGGAATCTTAGTAAGAAGAAGCAGATTTCTTAACATGGCAACTACACTGTCTTAGTAAATACGTCTAACTAGCCAATCAGGAACAGTGGGCAGGTTTTCAGATGTCAGGTTAATTCGTCACCACAGAATTCCCATCCTGTAAATAATATGATGAGAGCCAGATCAGTTTCTGATCAATGCTGGCAGTGGGGGACTTCAGTGATGGTAGGGTCATGGACTACCAAGGGATAATGGTTTGCTTGCCTTGTTGGAGATAGTCATTGTGTGGCACTATTGTAACTTGCTGCTGATCATTCTAAGCTTGGACAATGACCAGGTCTTGCTGCATTTGAATATGGACTGCTTCAGTGTCTGAGGAGTCATGAATGGTGCAATCATCAGTGAGCGTCCCCACTTCTGGCCATACAATGGAGGGAAAGTCATTGGTGAAGCAGCTGAAGATGGTTGGACTGCAGACTTTACTTCGAGGAACTGAGGGGCTCTTAGAGTGCAGTGGTAGTGTCCTTACCTTTAAGCCAGTAGGTCCGGTTTCAAGGCCCTCCTGCTGCGAGGTATATCATATCACTACTCAACAGCATGAATAGAAAACTATCTACTTTGAGGAGATGCTGAGTGACTAAGCTGATTGACCATTCCCGCCACCCCCTAACAACCATAACCACCTTGCGTGCGGATTGTCTCTGATTAACAGAGTTTTCTGCCCAATTCTCTTCGAGTCCAGATTTGCTGTGGGTCCCTGATACTACACTCGCCTTCCAGAAGTGAGTTCCAGACCTCTCCCGTCCTCTCCGCAAAAATCTTTTCCTCACTTCTCTATTGGTTATTCTACCAAGCTATTTCCATCCATGTCCCCAGTCACTGATCCCTCCTTTAGGATAAGTGGGCCCTACCCATGCACTTTATTCAAGGCCCTTACAACCTTGAACCAATCAATCCAGTCTTCCCTCAGATTCCTCTATGCCAAGGAAAACATGGCCAGCTTATCCGATCTTCCAGCATTGCTGTAATGTTCCCATCTTGACAACATCCCCATAAAATTTCCTGTGTACCCTGACAAGTAAACATAGAACATAGAACAGTACAGGCCCTTCTGCCCACCGTGTTGTGCCAAACTTTTACCCGAATCCTAAGGTCTATCTGACCTCCACCCCTACCTTATACTATCATCCATTACAACCTTTTGTACAACAAAATTACAACCTTTCTATGCTGAGGTGACCAGAACCACACACAGTATTGAAACAGTGGCTTGACACATGTTTTATACAATTCCAGCATTTCCTCCTGGTCTTAAATTCAACGCCATGGGCTGATGCCTTAACCAGCTCGCTGACCTGTCCTTCCACTCTCTGGAATCTGCGCACATCACCTCAAGGTCCTTCAACCCCTCTACACATCTCAATATGCTTCCATTTATTGCGTGTAGGGTCAGTTAGCTGAGTTGTCTCGCTGGACGGCTTGTAATACAGAGATGTCAACAGCAAGAGTTCACTTCCTGGACTGGGTGAAATCACCATGAAGGTCTAACTCTCACCTTTCGCCTAAAAGGTATTGTGACCTTCAGGTTAAGCTCATCACCAAATCGCCTCTCTCTAACAAGAACGCATTCTGTGGTCTTCTGAAACCATTACATTTTCCACTGTATTGACTGGTGTATTCCTTCGCCTTGTTTGACCTCCTCCAATGCACACACTGTGGGCTGAAGTCCATTCCAGCAGTGGGCACCGTTCCCAAGGACTGGAGAGTTAGCTGACCGTGTTGAGCTGTAAACTCAGAATCAGCAGCGTGATAGCCATAAATGTATTTGTAGATTCTCGGCAATACAGAAAGGCTCCAACTCCAACTTTTCAACTGCTGGCCAGGACCACAACCTCCAGATAAAGTCCAGGCCTCAGACTGACTTTTAAATAATAGGCCGCAGCCATTTTACATAAATCTGTATTCTGATTAGAAATAATCTTGCATTCATTGTACTCAGTGGAAAAAATCAAATTTTATTTCTGCCCTGAACATTGTCAAGCAGACCCAGGTAACATTCTGGGAACTCAGGGTCGAATCCCACCATGACAGATGGTGGAATATGAATCCAATAAACATCTGGAATTGAGAGTCTAACGGTGAACATGAATCCATTGCCGATTGTCAGGAAAAACTCATGTGTTTCGGTAATGTCCTTTAGGGAAGGAGTCTGCCATCCTTACCTGGTTGAGCCTACATGTGACTCCAGACCCACAGCAATTGGTTGATTCTGAACTGCCCTCTGGGCAATTAGGGACGGGCAACAAATGCTGCCTAGCCAGCAAAGCCCACATCCCACCAATTAATTTTTAAAAAATATAAATACTATTCACCGAGTGTTTCAGAAAGCTAGTCAGAAAGAGCAAAATTAGCTCTTTCCTCATTCTAATTTGAGTCAATTGAATGTCAGCTTTTTGGGCAAACGCAAATGCTCTAATTACAAGCAGATGATTTAGAAAAAATATAAAATACTCCAATGCTTGTTATTAGGTACAGAGGGAGGAGAAAGAAAAAAATGGAGGAAATGTACACTGAGAGAAAGATGGAGAGACAGAGAAAGAAAACGGTGGCATTCACATGAGCTTTAGAAACTCGTCACAAAACAGTGGATCCAAAATTTAGAATCAGAGTTTCTAAAGTGCGGAAAGAGGCCATTCAGCCTCTCAAGTCTACACCGATCCTCTAAACAGCATCTCACCCAGACCCCTGCATTAATCCCCATTAATCTACCTAACCTATATATCCCTGGACACCGAGGGGCATCATGGCAAAAAATATCTCCAGCTCAATCCTTCGGTGGTTAGAGGAGACAGTGTGAGGCAGACCCTGATGCCCGAAGCTTGAGTGAAATGGTGCAGCATTCCCCAAAAATTTTGGGGGGAAAACAAAGGACTAAATCTCACCCCCTTCTCAGCTTTACAGCTAAATTTTGTCCATCACCTGCTAGAACAAAACATGATCAATTTCTAACCAGCAAACAGATTAGTTTCATGCATGACTGTCCGAGACAGTTTGACAGCCAAGGAAACGGGATGGATTCTTCATCATTTGTGCAAGAAACCCACACAACCTTCTGCTGTCAGATTTGGACCCTCTCCTTCCCGATGGCTGAGTCTGTCCAAACCGCTCCTTCACCATTGGAATTCTGACACCCTATTTCACTACCTAGGACTGTGAGGACCCTTATTTAGTTATCTATGTCAGACCAACATCACACCATCTGCCAAAGACCAGAACCTCTAACTCAGCACGATCAAACTCCAGGATGATCGCTCCCTACCCTGAGTGAGCTAAGGTCGAGGACAATAACTCCTTAAGCTCGCCCTGTCCTCAGTACTGGGGAGCTACTCCAGCTGGGAAACACTTGCTGTCCATGATATAGAAAAGGAGCTGTCAAAGGCTCATTGGTAGCATTCTTTACCGCAGAGTCACAATACATTCAGGTCCTACTTCAAAAACTTGAGGATATAATGTAGACACAGACATCAGTCGCAATACTGAGGAGAACAAAAATGAAGTTGCTGGAAAAGCTCAGCAGGTCTGGCAGCATCAGTGGAGGAGAAAAAAGAGTTAACGTTTTAGGTCCAGTGATCCTTCCTCAGAACTGAGGAATAAGCAATACTGAGGGGATACTGGCCTGCTGTCCTTCCCTTGGGGTGTTAACATGGGACACACTGGCTTGCTTTGGTGAATGGAAAAGGTCCCATAGTCAAGGGCTGGGAGGTCCTCCAAGTGTCTCTGCCAATGTTCTTCAATCACCATCTAACTGGTCACTAATGGTGTTGGAAGCACAAACAGAGGTTGCTGGAAAAGCTCAGGGGGTCTGGCAGCATCTGTGAAGAGAAATCAGTTAACGTTTCGGGTCCGGTGATCCTTCCTCAGCACCAGACCCAAAACGTTAATGCAAATTTCTCTTCATAGATGCTGCCAGACCTGCTGAGCCTCTCCAGCAACCTCTGTTCTTGTCTCCGATTTAAGGCAGTTGCAGATCTTTCAGGTTTTTAGCAATTGTGTTGATTCTGAGTGGCATAATGGTGGGTGCAAATAGCAGTCAAAAAGGACCAGATGCTATTCCTTAGGTGAGCTGCAAAATACTTGGTCAGACTCCGAGAGCATGCCTTGGCCCCATGGGGCTGTCTTTCTTTTAACCTTCCATCACCAGGGGCTGACTGCCCCTTTAGCGACCTCAGTGAGAGAGTGCCCCAAGCTCTGACTGTGTTGCACATGTATGAAATCATCCAGCCTTACACCTGTCCACCCATACAGAATCCCAAATCTCAACCAATAAACAACACACGTTGACTGAGGAGAGGCTTTCCTTCTCCAAAACAAAGCTTCCTCAGTAAGTTTTATTTGCAGCCTATTATTGTAAACTCCAGAAACCTGGAATGTATACAGACATGTCAGTGCATTGTTAGCAGTTCCAGATCTCAGGCTGTTTTCATCTGCATGTACCAGGGTCACTGTAATAAACACAAGGAGGAGGGATATCCAATCGTAGAGGAGTGTTCAGGATAGCGTTAACTTGCTACTTTTTTTTCCACTAAATTACTATTGTTTGCATCTTGCTTTTGCCATTATTTTGCATGATTATCTTGGTTCTCAGTTAACTAGGAATAACATTCACCAAAGGAATGAAGTTTGACAAATTTGCTTTGTGCGAGGTCTGCGTTGTATCGAATAGCTTTCCTACGTTCTGCTATCCGCGCCAGCATTCACCTGACTGGTCTGTTATGTGCTCATTTTCCTCAGAGACTGAAGTTTCCAGTTAAGCAGTGTGCTGGGATTACAAACAGAAAGTGCTGAAGAAACTCAGTAGCTGTAGGGAGAGAAACAGAGTTAAGGTGTCAGGCCTGGTATGACTCTTCTTCAGACAGCCCTGGCATGTTAACCCTATTTACTTCCTCACAGCAGCCACCTGGCCTGCTGAATATATTACTACTTTTTGTTCTTATTGCAAAGCTTCAGCACGCGTGGTATTTTGAGTTTCTTTTAGAGAACTTTGCATTTGTTTGTGTCGACAGGGAATGTGAGTGTCCTCAGCACACTTGGCACAAGCCCTTTTACAGAGAGGTTATCCTTGCTGATCGATATCTGTTTTACAAAGAAATATCGCTGCCAGCACACCTTGTGCAGAGTCAGAGTAGCACAGTGCAGAGTCAGAGTAGCACAGTGCATCCCAGCACTTTCCAACTGAAACCCCATTTGACCATAAGACACAGGAGCAGAAATTAGGCCATTTGGCCCATCCAGTCTGCTCTACCATTCAATCATGGCTGATAAGTTCCTCAACCCCATTCTCACACCTCTCTGCAACCTTTGATCCCCTTGACATTCAAGAACCTGTCTATACATCTCTGTTTTAAATGCACTCAATGACGTAAGCCTCTACAGCCTTCTGGGGCAATGAGTTCCACAGATTGACCTACATCAGGTGATTTTCCAGTCCTCTGGGAACCTCCCCCGCACCCGCCCCCACCGCCCCACCATCAACTCCAGTGACTTCTGAAAGATCGCCACTAACACCTTCACTACCTCTTCAACTATCTGCTTTACAACTCAGGGGTGTAGTCCATCTGGTCCTGGAAAGTTATCCACCTTCAGGCCATTCAGTTTTTCTAGCACCTTCTCCTTATTGATGGCCATCATACTCAGCTCTGCACCCCCTCCCCGACCACAGTGAAGGCTGACATAAAGTGCTTGTTCAGTTCCTCTGCCATTTCGTTGATCTCCATTGCCATCTCTCCAGTGACATTTTCCAGCAGCCCAATATCCAATTTTACCTCTCTTTTGCCCCTTGTATATCTGAAGAAACTCTTTCAATCTTCTTTCATATTACTGGCTCGCTTACCACCATATTTAATCTTCTCCCTTATTTCTTTTTTAGTTGTTGTCTGTTTGGTCTTTGTCAGCTTCCCAATCTCCTGGTTTCCCACTGCCCTTCGCCAAATTGTACGCTTTCTCTTCTGCTTTGACACTGTCCTTGACTTCCTTAGTCAGCCATGGTTGTCTCATCAGCCCTGTACCATGCTTCTTTTCCCTAGGGATGAATTTTTGCTGCATCTCCTGAATTACTCCCAGAAATTCCTGCCATTGCGGTTCCACTATATTTCCGGCTGGGCTCCTCTTCCAGTCAATTCTGGCCAGCTCCTTCCTCTGTAATCGCCTTTATTCAGTTGTAATAGTGTTACCTCTGATTCCAGCCTCTCCTCCTCAAATTGCAGAGTAACTTCATTCATATTTTGATCACTGCGTCCTAAGGGTTCCTTCATCTTAAGCTCCCTTATCAAGTCAGCCTCATTGCACAACACTAAGTCCAATATTGCCTGTTCTCTAGCAGGCTCCACCACAAGATGCTCCAAAAAGCATGTAGAAATGTAGACATTTTGCAAATTCCTTTGATTGCAATCACTACCCAACCTGATTTTCCCAGTCCACCTGCATATTGAAATTCCCCATGACCACTGTAACTTTGCCTTTCTTACATGCCTTCTCCATCTCCTGGTGTATCTTGTTGACCCACATCCTGAGTACTGTTTGAAGGCCAGTACTCTACTCCCAGTTTGGTTTTTTTTCCTCTTCACGGTTCCTCAATTCTACCCACACAGATTCTACATCATCTGACTCTACGTCATTTCTTGCTTTTGATTTAATTTCATTTTTTAATAATAAGACAACCTCACACCTTTCTGCCCACCTGTCTGTCTTTTCGATAGGAAGTATATTCTTGGATATTTGGCTCCCAATCCCGATCCCCGTGCAGCCATGTTTCCGTGATGCCTACCACACCATATCTGCCAATTTCAATCTGTGGCACAAGCTCATTTACATTATTTCGAACACTGTGTACATTCAGATACAACACTTTCAGTTCTGTATTAGCTGTCCCTCTTCTCACGGTCATCCCTTTATCCGGTGAGCTTCAAGTTAGATTCCTGACCCTTTCCAAACACACTGTCCTATTTTGTGTTTTGAAGACTTTCATAACCTCTCCTGAGTTCTCCGTTCTTTTCATTTCTTTGTCGTACTTTTCCAAGTGGAGGTATTAAAATCATTGTGACCCCAAAGTGGAAACTGAGACGAATGGGTATCTGTGACACAATGTCCCTTCACTGAACAGTCAAAGAGTCTTTACCTTAACTCCTACAGGAACATTACTCAGGTCTCAGCCGGGAGACCTCTCCCACAGAGTTTCCAAGTGGTTTGCACACTATTCTGTAATCTTCAATGCCACTTCCAACAAGACTTCTGTCATCAGTAATGGTCAATTTAGGACCACACAACAATGACACAGAATGAGTACCATTAGATAATCTAATTACAAAATGGAAGAAGCCATCGACACAACCAATAGCTCCAGTCAACATCCATTCACCTTGGTGTGTGAAGGAGCTTAAATCTTTTACAATCGAGATCCGCTTGAAGACAGGGAGGCTTCACCGTGAGGAAATGTGATGTTCTAGTACTGAGTACGTGCACAAAGGTCACAAAATTAGAAATTGCTGGAAGAAAACTCCGTAGGTCTGTCACAGCATCTGTGGAGAGAGAAAGCAGAGCAAACGGTTTCGGGTCCAGTGAGCTTTCTTCAGAATTAGACCTGAAATGTTAACCCTGCTTTCTATTCACAGATGCTGCCAGATTTGCTGAGCGTTTCCAGCAATTTCCATTTTTGTTGCCAATTTACATCATTCGCAGTTCTTTTGTTTTTTTTGTTTAAAGGAATGTGGATACTAAACACTGATCCTTCAGGAGAATGTCCTGAGGAGATAGGTGACTGACATTGTTTATTGAAAACTCAAATGTTAGAATTAGGTTAGAATTAGAAATGGCTTTATTGTCACATGTGCTCAACTGAGTTCGGTGAGAAATTTATAAGTTGCCACTTACGGCACTATCTTAAGGACCAAGGAACCGAAGTACAGGTTCTTAAGCACAAATTCTCAGGGAAACAAATAATTAGACAAATAAGAAGTTCCAAATAACATTCCTTCCACACTGGGCCTTGATTCCAGACAGCACAGGGCTTTACCTCAATGCTCTCGAGTTGCACCCAGTACGAGAATTATGTTCAACCCCATAACTGTCAGTGGGTTTGAAAAACCCACTCCAAAGGGGAACGTGACTTCTCCCCAGGCATCAGTAAAGACCAGGGAACTGAGCTACACAAGGAGCAGGACATCGCCATAACTAGTAAAGGGTGGACACGGGGTCTCAGTTGTAGCTTCCTGGGACAGGATAAAGCGTGACGCAGCAGTGGGGAGGAAGACATGTTCGGGATAAAGTGATGAAACCAAGACACAGCAGAATCGATCACTCCTTGGGGGCAGGAGCACTGCCAACCATCCTCAGAGGGGGTTTTCACAGACAACACTTGCTACTAAAAGAAAGTCCCTCAAGATCACAACTCAAAGCCAGAATGGGCTTTTATTACAGTGTTTGGAGTTTCAAACAAGTCATTTCACGAGGCTTTAATGTTACAGCCAGAAATATCGTCAGTGCGAGAGTACCTCCATGTAGTCAGAATGAAAGAAAAAACAGAACTTGCATTTCTGGTCAGCTCTTCCTGACCCAGGGATTCCTCAAAGCACTTTCCAACCAAAGCAGGACTTCTGCAGTGAAATTTTCCATTTGATTTCGTTTGTCATTGTTGCATGTACCTAGGTACAGTGAAAAGGTTTGTTTTGCGCGCCATCTGGGTAGATCATACCATACAAACTGCATCAGGGTAACAGAACAGAGCAAAGAATACAATGTTAGAGCTGTAGAGAACAGCAAGATCAGCATGAAATTCAAAATTCAAGGGGCCCATTCAGAAGTCTAGTAACAGCAGGGAATGAGCTGCTCTTGAATCTGTTTGATACATTGTATAAGCTTTTGTCTCTTCTGAAATGTAGGAATCGTGTCAGCCAATTGTGTGTGTCACCAACTTGCACAAAGAATAATATGAACATGTCCAGCTTATTTATTTCTGGTGATAATGGTTGTGGAATAAATACTGGCCAGGAACTATGAGAAAATTTTGCATATTAAGGGATCTGTTGCACTTGCTGTCCTCAATTTGTTTTATTGCTGTTAAATGCAACGTAACAGCTTATGTAACCACACCTGTATCTTATAACAGATGCTGAGCAGTGTGTAACATATAATGATACTTTAGCATTTATTTGAGTATGTGGCAGCTTAATGCTGAAGATGTATTCCTCCTAATACATTGCAAATCCTGACAAAGTAATTAACATCCCCAAACTTCACTTCCAGGTCCTCATCTCTGTAAAATTTCAAAACAATTCAATCACAAATTGTGTACTTGAGGATCGGAAGGAACAACAACTTGCATTTGTGTAGTGCCTTTTATGTTGTGAATGATCCCATGGCACTGGTCACCTCAGCACAAAAAGGCTGTAATTTTGTTGTACCAAAGGTTGTAATGGATGGTAGTATAAGGTAGGGGCGGAGGTTGGATAAACCTTAGGACTAGGGTAAAAGTTTGACACAACATCGTGGGCCGAAGGGCCCGTACCGTTCTATGTTCTATGCTCTACCTCACAGCAGTGGAAAAAGAACTTTTACACTGACACACTGGGATGCGTAATAGGGTGACAGAGACATGACCAGGCTAGATTGAAAGAATGTGTAAGCAATACAGGGCGGCACGGTGGCTCAGTGGCTCAGTGGTTAGCACTGCAGCCTCACAGCGCCAGGGACCCGGGTTCAATTCCAGCCTCGGGCAACTGTCTGTGTGGAGTTTGCGCATTCTCCCCATGTCTGCGTGGGTTTCCACCGGGTGCTCCGGTTTCCTCCCACAGTCCAAAGATGTGCAGGCTAGGTGGATCAGCCATGCTAAATTGCCCGTAGTGTTCAGGGGTGTGTGGGTTATAGGGTGAGGGAATGGGTCTGGGTGGGGCGCTTCAAAAGGGTGGTGTGGACTTGTTGGGCCAAAGGGCCTGTTTCCACGCTGTAGGGAATCTTAAAAAAAATGATGTGAAAATTGAAGTAATGGCGGACTGGGTGTGAATGGGGGTCACCTAAAACAAAGGGTGACTAGAACTTGGCGAGCATTAAAAAACCGGGCAGCAGCATGTCAGAAGAACAAAAGGCTTCCTTCTGCTGCTGCTTTTAGTAATGAACGCCGAATGTCACATGGAAGGCCAACAGTGGCTGAAAACACAGACTTTTTATCAGGAAATGCTCGTTTTTTTGTTTCACGGTTAGTCATGATCAGAGATTGCTAGGTTTGAAGAAAACATGAATTTTCTGGTTTTTCAGATCAGGCTTTGTGGCTAGTTCAAAAGACTGTGTCTCCATCCAGTGATGGACTAAAATAATCCAATGACCAAATAAAAAGCAAACGGCATGTTAGGTTAGATGAACAGTGGAGATTTGACTGTATTGTGATTTTATTTTACCCACTTTGAAAACAATTATGTTGTCAAGATTAGATACCTTCAAGGAGTTAACTTTTGAGACGCTTAGCCTCACGTCAACACAAGAAGCGGGATCTCAAATTGTGAGGGGTCACATTGTAAAATATAACATTATTTCTTTTAAAAATATAAATAATTCTTAGTTCACACCAGACTTTTGATTCATAAACCAGCAACATTTTACTGCTGAAGGAGAGAATAAGAGTCACTCCTGTTATATCTAATTAAATGTCTATTAATTGAGGGGTTGAGGGTAATGTTAAGGTCTAAAGGAGCAGCAGCTACTATTTATAATATCTGCATACCGCTCAGCAAAAACGTTTACCGTGGGACTTACCTCCTCCAAGTCAAGATATGATGGACTGTAAAAGATCTTTCATATGTTCATATAAATTTTCTCCATTTTAAACGGGGGTGATGACCTCGTTAAAATGAATGCCTTGATAACTGTGCTCAGTATCTGTATCACACAAGACATTTTTTAAGGTCAGAAATTGAATTTTTTAAGAACTGAAAACTGCTATGAAGCCTTAACAGGCAAGTACCTTTTCCAAAAGATAGTTCAAAGGCCAGAAATTCTTGTGAGTAGCTCAAGTGTCAGGCATGGACCATCATCAACAAGAGATAAACTAATAATTTAGCCTTGACATTCAATATCATTCCCATCACTGAATTCCCCCACCATAACAGCCTGGGAATTAATAACGACCAGAAACTGAACTGAGCCAGCCACAGTGGCTACAAGAGGAGGTCAGAAGCTAATAATTTTGTAACAAGTAACTCACCTCCTGACTTCCACAAAGCCTGTCTACAAGGCACAAATCAGGAGTGTGATGGAATCCTCTCCACTTGCCTGGATGAGTGCAGCTCCAACAACACTCAAGAAACTTGGCACAGTCAAGGATGAAGCAGCCCACCTGTTTGGAACCCACACACCACCTTCAACATTCACGCCCTTCACCACAAACATGCAGCAGCAGCAGTATGGAACCACTTACAAGATGCATGGGAGAAACTCACCAAGGCTTCACCTTCCAAACCACAACCTCCACCATTTCGAAGGACAAGGGCAATGGATACGTGGATACACACCACATTCTGCAAGTGACCCTCCAAGCCGCTCTCCATCTCTACTTGGAAATATACTTTCATTACTTCAAATGGTACTGGGTCAAAATCCTGGAATTCCCTCCCTCGTAGTACTCTGGTTGTCCATGCAGCTCAAAGAAAGCAGCTGTTCAAGATGACAACTCACCATCACTTTCTTAAAGACAATTAAGAATAAAGAATAAAAGCTGGTCCATCAGCAATACCCACAACCCACGAACAACTGGGGAAACAAAAATAAAGGCAGATGGATTACCTCCATATCAATTTCTTCTCCTTACAGGATGATGCCCAAATGTGTGTTGGACTCATTTAAGTCATTGTCTCTGTAATGCAGTTAGAAACCAGGTCAAGCCTCACCCATAGGGTGGAATCCTATGGTGGTGACATGGGTTTTGGCCACTAGCTGCAGACCTAGCAGGAACCCTGCTCCTTGAAGAAGGTCTTCTGCAACTTATGCCAGTTGGGCACTAAGTCTCATCCCACGAACAAGGCCAGAGAGGGAGTGAGGGACACACAGAGAAAGAGAGAGAGAGAGAGAGAGAAAGAGAGAGAGACGGGGGGAGAGAGAGAGAGAGAGAGAGAGAGCGCGGGGGGGAGAGAGAGGGGGAGAGAGAGGGGGTGGGAGGGAGAGTGGGGGGTGGGAGGGAGAGACAGAGGGAGATGGAGGGAGAGAGATGGAGGGAGGGAGATGGAGGGAGGGGGAGGGGGAGGTGGGAGGGAGGGGGAGGGAGGGAGGGAGAGAGAGAGAGAGAGAGAGAGAGAGAGAGACAGAGACACACAGAGAGAGTGAGAGAAAGTGCGAGAGGGAGAGCGAGGGAGGGAGAGGGAGACAGAGGGGGGCAGGGAGAGAAAGAGAGAGAGACAGACAGACAGACAGAGAGAGAGAGACAGAGAGAAAAAAAAGACCTTGCCTACACTCAGCAACACCAACATGGAGCCAGTGGCCACTGCTGGTACTACAGCCATTCTCAGTCTTGGTTCAAGCAAGAACCTAGACATTGGTAAGTGATGCTGAGGTTGGGGTTCCCAAGGGAACACGGGACCAGTTGCAGGTGTAAGTTCTGGGGGGGTGCTCACCCCTGGATACCGAGTGAGACTGAACAAGGGATTCCTGGAAGATCCTATCCCAGGGTATGATCATCATGCCCTGCCCTACTCAGAACAAGCTCCCCCACCCCGAGCCATGGCAGAGAAAAAGCCATTAATTAGACATGTGCTGCCCTAAATGCCTGCTGAGTGGGATGGCCCTCCCACCACAGGTTTTTAATTGGGGCAGGGTGGGGGGGTGGAAGCTGGTGAACCTCCCATTTGTCACAACACCACCCTCAAACTCACCTTCAGATAGGCACTAGAGTCCCCTCATAGACTTATAACTCCTCTCCAGGAACCCTCACTTCATTTATTCAGCTTTAGAGGAGGCTTCTCAATATTGTGAATAAAATCAAATGCATTCCCTATTTATTTTGTCGGCCATGTTTAAAACAACTTCAATATGTTTGTCACCACAGATTCTGTTGCCCCAATATTGAAAGTCCTCCCACAACCTATGTTAAATTCATCACAGAATCACTCAGAGGCTTCGTCTGCTCCAGATCTTAAACCCATTGGACTAAAGTTTCCAGATAATACAAAACACTTAGGTTAAAAAACACAACTACATTCCCACTTTGCAATTAATGAGCATTATTCTTTTATTTCACAGAAGAAAGAAATCAGTTGGAACTTCATTCATTTGAGTGGCTGTTTTGTTTAAAATGGACGATTCAAATTGCTGGGGTCAACTGATCTATTTTGTGAGTATATAGTTGTACTTAAAGGCACATTACAGCAATCTGCATTTGTACAGCACTGTTACAGTCATCAAATTCAGTTCTGGGCACCTTATTTAAGGAAGGATGTTAAAGCTCTAGAGAGCATGCAAAGGAGATTTACCAGAATGACGCCAGGAAAACAGGACTTTAGAGACAAGGCAAGATTAGAGAAATTTTTTGGATCAGAGAAGATTAAGAGGTGACCTTATCTAGGTGTTCAAAATTTACAACAATTTTGACAGGGTTTCCACCAGTTAGTACGTCAGCAACCAGGGGTCACAATATTAAGATTGTCAGCAAGAGATCTAGGAGTGAAACGAGGAGAAATGTCTTTACTCAGAATTGTTCGGACTTGGAATGTGCTGCGGGGGAAGAGGGCTGGAAGTGGATTCCGTAGGAGGTTTCAAAAGAGATACATTTGGAAGCAATGAAGTTATAGGGCTATGGAGTTAGGGCTAGGGAATGAGACTAGCTGGGTAACTCTTTCGGGAGCTGGTACAGACACGATGGGTCCAATAGACTCCTGATGTGATGATGAGACGAGATGGTTCAGATGAGGTGATGGAGAGTTACAGATTAGCTAGGAAGGATTTAAAGAGAGAGTTAAGAAGAACAAGGAGGGGACATGAGCAGACATTGCCAGGTAGAATAAAGGAGAACCCTAAAGCTTTCGATAGGTATGAGAGGAATAAGAGGATGACTAGGGTAGGAATAGGGCCAGTCAAAGACAGAAGTGGGAAGTTGTGTGTGGACCCTGTGGAGATTGGAGAGGTGCTAAATGATTATTTCTCATCTGTTTTCACTGAAGAACAGGAGAATATTGTAGAGGGGATGGCTGAGTTACGGGCTACTAGAATTGAAAGGATTAAGGTTGGTAAGGAGGTGTTATCAATTCTAGAAGGTGTGAAGGTAGATAAATCCCCTGGGCCAGATTGGATTTTCCGAGGATTGTCTGGGAAGCTAGGGAGGAGGTGGCGGAGCCTTTGGCCTTGATCTTTGAGTCCTCATTGTCTACAGGTTTAGTACCAGAGGACGGGAGGATAGCAAATGTTGTGCCCTTGTTCAAGTAGGGCAGTAGGGAAGACCCAGGTAATTATAGACCTATGAGCCTTACATCTATTGTAGGAAAAATTTTGGAAAGGACTATAAGAGATAGGATTTATAATCATCTAGCAAGCAACAATTTGATTGGAGATAGTCAGCATGGATTCGTCAAGGGCAGGTCGTGTCTCACAAACCTCACTGAGTTTTTTGAGAAGGTGACCAAGCATGTGGATGGGGCTAGGGCAGTTGACGTGGTGTACATGGACTTCAGTAAAGCCTTTGATAAGTTCCACATGGGAGGCTGTTGGAGAAAATACAGAGGCACGGGATTGAGGGAGATTTAGCAGTTTGGATTAGAAACTGGCTTTCTGTAAGAAGGCAACGAGTGGTGGTTGATGGAAAATATTCAGCCTGGAGTCCGGTTACTTGTGGTGTGCCTCAAGGATCTGTTTTGGGACCACTGCTGTTTGTCATTTTTATAAATGACTTGGACGCAGGCATAGGTGGATGGGTTAGTGAGTTTGCAGATGACACTAAAGTCGGAGGAGTGGTGGACATTGTGGAAGAGTGTTGCAGGTTGCAGGGAGACTTGGATAAACTGCAGAATTGGGCTGAAAGGTGGCAAATGGAGTTCAATGCGGATAAATGTGAGGTGATTCACTTTGGGAAGAATAATAGGAAGGCAGAATTCCGGGTCAATGGAAAGATTCTTGGTAGTGTAGATGTGCAGAGGGATCTTGGTGCCCATGTACATAGATTCCTGAAAGTTGCCACCCAGGTTGATAGTGCTGTTAAAAAGGCTTACGATGTGTTAGGTTTTATTGGTAGAGGGATTGAGTTCTGGAGCCGTGATGTGATGCTGCAACTGTACAAAGCGCCAGTGCAGCCTCATTTGGAATATTGCATGCAGTTCTGGTCACCCCATTACAGGAAGGATGTGGAAGCTTTGGAAAAGGTGCAGAGGAGATTTACCAGGATGTTGCCTGGTCTGGAGCGCAGGCCCTACGAAGAAAGGCTGAGGGACTTGGGTCTGTTCTCATTGAGAGAAGAAGGCTAAGAGGGGATTTAATAGAGACAGACAAGATGATCAGAGGATTAGATAGATTAGACAGTGAGAGTCATTTTCCAAGGATGAGGTCGGAGAGGGAGGTCAGAGAGAAGAGAAGAGGCAGAGGGGTTTAGGCAGGCAATTCCAGAGTTTAAGGCCCTGTCAGCTCAAGGCCTAACCTTATTAGGCTGGGAATGGACCTCTCAAATTTCAGATCAAATGCTGATCTTGCTTTTTGTGCATCTTTTCTGCAGCTGTAATTTTACATTCCTCGCTCTGTTCTATCACTTATGCTATTTGTGTGGTGTGATCTACAAGCAAAACAAAACTTTTCACTGTACCTAGGTACATGTGACAAATAATAAATCAAATCAAAAATAAACGGAATGAGTCAAATAGGGGAGAAGCCTGAACTCAAGAACATAGTTTTCAGGTGGTTGCTAGGCTACAGACGGTTATGGAAAGATGGAGAGAGGCGCTATGGAGAAAACTGTACATCTTAAGTGTGAATTTTAATTGCGTGCATTCTAGGACTAGTGACCGATATATGGGATGTCAATCTCAGTCAAGGGAGGGGGGGGCAATGTAGAAGGTGAAGCCTTGGGGCAAGTGAATAGTTTCAAGTTTCTGGAGTCAGTGGTGGCAAGTGATGGAAGTGCAGAAATAGAAATGCATCAATGGACTGGTTGTTGTTGGAATAACTGGAAGAAGTGGAGCGCTGTGTGACAGAAAAGGTGTTGAGTTGAAAGGAAGATTCAACAAGGTGGTCGTGAGATTGGCTTTATTATCATTAATTTAATCAACCTATTCAGGCACACATCCCAGGCAAGTGGGACTGGAATCTGGACCTTCAGGCTCAGAGGCAGGAACACTACCACACAGTGACATAAGAACCCTAGAGCTACGGACTGCAGAAACTTGGATACCAATGAGATGCGGAAGCTGACTGAGATGGATGTGCAGTGTAACGGGAAAAGGACAGCACCAGAAACCAGTGAAGTTCTGTGGAAGTAGCAAGAAAGTGTTTGAGAAGAGATCACAACAGCAAAAGAGAGAACGGGCTGGGGAATGTGGTGAAGGGATAGATAGAGGGGAGTCTGCCAGGGAACAGGAGAAGAGGAAGGCCCAAGAACAGACAAAACAGCAGAACATGGCAGCGAGAGTCATTGGTGCCTCAGCTTGGAAGAGAAGTGGGTGACTGACAGCAGGGATAAGGAAGGGCGATTTCCCAGATGGATGGTGATTCCAAATAAAAGGGTAGAAGATGAGGAGAGGAGAGGAGAGGGAGACTGGGAGCCAATAGCTGTTAGTGACTAGGTGGTTGGTGGGAGAACCAGATGGTGAGACTTCATAAGCAGACAGCCAGGGTTTGGAGGGTGCGAAGCAGGACATCAGCAGGAGACCATCAGAATGACCAAGGTTAATGCAGCGGCCTCACAGCGTCAGGGACCCAGGTTAGATTCCACTCTTGGGTGACTGTCTGTGTGGTGTTTGCACGTTCTCTCCATTTCAGGGTGGGTTTCCTCCAGGTGCTCTGGTTTCCTCCTGTATTCCAAAGATCTGCAGGGTAGGTGGATGGGCCATGGGAAACGCGGGGTTATGGGGAATGGGGTGGTGCAGGGTTGGGTCTGGGTGGGATGCTCCTATGGGGGGGGGGGCAATGCAGACTTGATGGGCCGAATGGCCTCCTTCTGCAATGTAAGGATTCTATGATTCTATTTTATTGTATGATTCCAAATCTGGAGCTAACAAAGACAGTAGATATTGGTGATGAGATATTAGGAACTGCAGATGCTGGAGAATCTGAGATAACAAGGTGTAGAGACTGGATGAACACAGCAGGCCAAGCATCATCAGTGGAGCAGGAAGGCTGACGGTTTGGGCCTAGACCCTCCTTCAGAAATTTCTGAATTTCAGATTTCTGAAGAAGGGTCTAGGCCCAAAATGTTAGCCTTCCTGCTCCTCTGATGCTGCGTGGCCTGTTGTGTACATCCAGCTCTACACCTTGCTATCTCAGATATGGGTGATGTTTTGAATGTTCAGCTCCAATGCCACCCTGTATCCCTAATTAACATTTATATTGACCAATTTCCATTTGATCGCCACTAATTTAGCCGAATAAAGTGCGGAGTTGACAAAATCTCAAGTATTTCTCCTTTCCTATCATCTTTGCATGGTTTCAGAACCCAAACATTCCCATGGTTGTCTCTTTAAAATCCACACCTATAGTGCATTTCTTGTTTGTAAATCCTAATGAGATCACAGAAGTTTGATGGTACAATTCTGAACACACTAAAGCCAGTGTCAAATTATACCTTTATCTGTCTCAAATTTCTCTTTCTGGAGCCAGTGACATTCCCAGTGGGTGGAGGGAGACACAGCCCTGCTCCAGATCCTCAACTCTAATCCCACAATGAAAGGAGATACGTGACAGTCTATATTGAGGAGACCGCAATCCATAACCCCCTCCGAGTGGGGCAGGAAAACATTTATTAAACCAAACGCCCAAAATACAAACCCACCGTCCTGGTCCATCACTGTCAGACAGTAATCTGCTGCAATCGAAAGCATCAGATAATTTTCTTACAACTTTCCATTTTTTTGCCTGTGAGCCTGCTGACTTTATACACATTTGCTCATGCAGAATAAAGGACAGTCATCATATAGCTGTATTTCAGTGCGGCTTGCACATTAGTTCTTGACCAGAGCAAATCTTTGCCAATGCAATGGATGATATATGATGTACAACCTGGGGAACTTGGCAATGCAGCTACAGCAATGGGAAGGTGCAGGAGATCATAGGTGCTAGATTACAAGGGAAGATCGGGGGACACTATGGAAATAGAATGTGCAACGTACTGGCCAAGACAATAAAGGGGCCAGTTTATAAAGATTGTGTAAAAGCAGGGAGATGTTCAATAGGGGCAGATAGGCACCAGAATGAAGGACTTCTATAATTGTGTTACATGAGTACTGGAAATATGCCAAGAACAAGTAAGTACTCCAACAGCTCCCTTTAAGGAAATGCTCCTTTAACAACTAGTTACAGTACCATTTTTATTCGGGCTGATTTGCCAAAAAAAATTCCGTGGTCTGCTCAGCACATACAGCGACAGCATCTCATGTGCAAACATAAAGAATACAAGCCTATAGGCCCTGCCTCCAGCTCTGCATCAAATCCCTTCCAAATCAACCAGTGGCCAACTGGACACATTACCACCTCCCAAAGCCAAAAATAAGGACCAGTTCCGTTTTCGCAGTCCAAAAGTCCACGACTACATGAAATGCAGCGATGAATACTGCAAACCAATCTCATTTACATCCACTCACTACAGCACGGTAGTCAAAAGTAAAAAAAAAATTAGAACACAGGGAGCAGCCATGACCTCTAACTAGCAGGACTGAAGATGCTGCACAACATTCCTGACCCTACATTTCCACCGCCACAGTGGAACAGAATGCTGGCGCACACACGGGGCATTGTAAGTCGTGCATAACTTACATTTAGACGAAAATTTACGCTGAGATCTAAAATACCTCTGTCATTTGGAATTTGGTTTGAAATGGCCACTGATGTAGCAACATCCCTACTCACTGCTCAGGAGGCAAAAAGGAGTGTTACTTCCATGTGAGACTGTTATTGAGGTCAACAAAGCCAGATGAGAGGGAGGAGAAGGCACACTCTGCAGATATCATTTGTGGTGCTTCCATGTCATTCCACGACGGGTGAACTGCAGCTCATGTGCAAACCATCATTATTTCCTGTGAAGGACAGGAGACAAAGCAATGCAGTGGAGAGGTCCAGCCCAGGTTGCCTCCCTGCTGGATTAAATCACGACATGGACTACACCTAATCCAGTCAATACAAGTGAGATAAATGGGATCCAGTTTTCAAAAATCAGATTGCAATTTCCACCTAAAATAATATCATTACACCGAACTATTTCGGGGAGGGGGGGTGGGTGTGTAAAGGAGTGGATGATCACAGAATTCCAATAATCAGAAACAAACAGTATTCAAATATAACCATCAAATGATAAAGCACCAAAATTCAATGCACAGCAGGAGATATCAGCGGGAGTGCATGGGTTAAGGTCACATAGAACACAATATGTCTATTGCTAATTATCTCCCCAAAATAGAAGCAGCCTTGTACTGGCTTAATAATGAGAGCAATAAACTAAATGGTCACATCTATTCAGTAGGTATTGTTGTGTGCTCTTTCGATTGTTTTTATTTAAGAGTCACTGCTCCTTGTGTGTGTCAGACATAATTTAATTGTATAATATCCTCAAAACATGCATCACAATTGCATTCCCAAGCACCTACACATTCGGGGTGTCCCACAGTATGAACAGAAGCCAATTTTGAGAAACCTGGAGCAGGCATATGTTGAAAAGCAAAACATATATTGCAGCACCAAATGGTTCCTGTACCAGGGAAATTAAAATCCACCCTGATGCAGGCTCCCTCTTTCCTGAAGCAGCACATCCCGCACCGACACTGCAGTCCACAGTGAGGAATTTAACACAGAGAAATTCTCTGCAAACAAAGCACTGGAAACTCCAGCAAATGGAAGAAATCAACTGCAATTTATTTACGCAGCAAGCCACATTCTGAAGTGCAGAGGGTCCCTCTGCACTGACTTGACAATGGGTTTTTTAAAAATTACACGCTCAGTGCATTGGAATCAGAACAATGGAACGTGCTGATGGACAAATTTGTCAAGGTACCTTTCTCTTTCGATCCCGCGAACGTTTCCGGTGTTTTTTGACCACTTTTTCATCCTCGGTCGCAGCTTCCAATTCCCGGTTTTTCTTGATGTGGGATGCAGCATGAGCCATCCTGGGTACTGGTAATAGCTGGCCAAATGTGACAGCTTAGGGTAGGTACAATTCCCTGGCAAATCTCACAAAACCAGTCTTCAGTGTTTTTTTTGTCTTTCTCTTTCTTCCTCTCTGTGCTTGTAGTCACCGATGGAGAATTAAAACCACACAAGGCAATGCTCACCAGACAAATGCAGGGGCTTGGGAGACATTGTGCATTGACTGACTTTATCTACCTCTGCACATCTTGCAGGAGGAAGCCTTTAAACAGTGCGGCCATTCTGATGCATTTATGTAGTGAAGAAGTCAGCTGGGATAGTGAAGGCAGTATCGTGGATAGACTGTATCTCCTGCTTACCAACTGGAAGTGCCTAAGTGACATCAATGAAAGGGGGAGGCAAGGGGAGATCCTAACAGGAGTAACAGCTACATCAGGAGAGATACAAACGGACGATGCACTAAAACAGAGCAACAGTCAAGTGTCCACATATTATTAACTCCTCGCGACTCACATAAGCATTTTATTGCTGACTTAAACAGGCAGGCAAAGGTGCACCGGGTTACGGCACAAACCTGTGATGCAGTGGAACGGGTCTTTCTACACTGCTGATGCAGACAGAAGCCACGGTGAAATGACTTTTACATTTCCATTCCAACACCACCACACCTCCCCCTCGACCCCCACCCCAACACAGGCCAAACGGTGCATTGTTCAGCAAATGGGGGGGGGCAACCCAGGGACCTACATTCTCCCCAGATCTGACAGGTCCCACCAATCTTGTCATTCGCACATGTTGCTCATGTGAACTGAGTAGGAAAGCTTTCTCTCTGGGACTATTCATTACTGCGTCCTGCCTAAATGTGTAATCACACAGGCTCACATCGCAATTGCTACAGTCCTACGTTCCCTAGAGCTACTCTGACAAGGCAAAGAGCAAAAAGAAACTAAACAAAAACACCCTTGTTTCTCTAAAATGACACCATCTGCTTTAAGGTCCTTTCTTTTGGAGCCAAAAATTATATGATGGTATTTTTGTTGCCACCTGTGTCCCAGGTTGCTGCTGACTGCAGGTTTTGAATATTCATGATAGGTGGGAGAGAGAGAAAAATACAGCAGACTGCACAGATCCTGGACATAGTAATAACTGTGGCCAGAAAATGGAGTTCTCTCCTTGCAATATAAAAGGTAGACAGCACAGCAGACAGGAGCAAGGGAGCGGGGGTATCTGTTCCATCTGCCTCCACTCCGAGAGAGTGGGACAGCTGTGGGTATTTGTACTGCAAGGCTTTACACACGGTACGATTCTTGAGGGCTATAAAAGGCAAAATCAACTCTAAATAGCTGCTGTCAAAGGATAAACAGTAAAGCTTCTATTGTTGCCCAACAAAAGAGTCTTTTAAAATGGTCATTGCGTTACATTTGCAGGGTTTTGTTGAGAGAGGCTGTTGCTGAAGCCTGGGATTCTTCACTTGGTTTTGGAGTGCAGGCTTTGCTTAATGGAAGGAAGGGTGTTTCTCCCCATTTTGCCTGCATCAGCAAACCTAAGACGAGACCATTCTACAGTGCCACTAACGACATGAGCAAGATGTACGCTGTCGGCTGCAGGTAGGATTAAGCAAAGCAAGATGTTCGCAAAGTCACTAATATTTGGCAATTTGATGGAAATATCAAACACCTCCATTTGTACATCGCCATGTCGTGAGACAGGCTGCGTCACGCCCCTTCTCATCATTTGGAATAATCATACTGACAGGCCATTAATGGTTAAAACCCGGTTCATTCCTTGAAATGAAGATGATGATTAAAAGCCAAATCAGTGAGAGTGACGGAAATGTGATTCTTTATTCCATTTTCGCTATGCAAGTGGCACATTACATGGCAGCCAGCACTGATCTCTGCAGATATATCACTGACCTGTGTAGAGAAATGGGCACATGTGCCAGCAATGGAACCATGCCAGAGCAGTTTGTGCAGCTAAAGCTCCGCTTTGTCCTGTTTACAGTTGAATTAGATGAAGAACACCGTCCAGGAGTTGCAATCAGAAAACTAAATCACTCATTAACTTACAATATCAATGATACATTAACCTGACAATGGCTGGAGTGTTTTGCGATTTTAGCTGTTATGCTGAATACTGAATGAATTGTATTTGAGAGAGTGAAGCAGAACAGGCAAGTAAGAGAGGTGTGAGCGTGAGTGAGTGACAGAGAGGTTGAGTGTGTGCAAGGCATCACAAGTGTGAGAGGGCACGAGTTTGAGTCTGAGTGAGTGAGTGTATTTGTGCATAAGTGAATGTGAGAGTGTTTGAGCGTGAGAGTGTGTGTCTGTGGGAGAGTGAGAACAGCAGACAGGGAGTACCAGGGAGAATCAGCGAGCATGAGAGAGCGCGAGTGAAAGCGAGTGCGAGAGGCAGCACATGTAAGAGTGTACCAGCCTGAGTTTTGCCCTGATGGACTGTCAGTGTTGTGGCAAAGATACCTGAAGAAATCGAGCATCCCAAGTCCCAAACCTTTGCCAGCATTTTGCATTATCATTGGGGCAGATCACAAAAGTGTTTCCTGGGAGGTAACTGGTCATTTAAATGATCACATGAGGCTTTGTAGTTCATGATGCCTGAAACACAGACTGTGGAGATTAGACAAGGTAAGAGCGGCTCTGTTCTGAGAGCACTTCATTTGGATAGCCCGGGTATCCATGTGGCAAACTGAGGTAGCTCAGTGGCTATGGTTCAAGGAGACCCTGAGGTGAAAGTCAGGATCTACATTCCCCTCGATTTTTCCGACACCAGAAGTAAAGGTAAAAGCTCCGAGTGGCTGCACAGCTTAGAGGGAACACTGGTCAGGATCTTCTGGGGGTGGGAATGTGGGACTTCTAACTGTGAAAGTTGGGCGTAAAAAGAAACAGCACTAATCCCTTGCAACTGTCCCATTTATTCACAGCTGTCAATAAACTATCAAAGTCACAACAGGAATCAAGACCAGTCAGCAAGTAACAACAAATGTCAACATATTTTTATGAATGAGTACTTTTCTCCACAGAGTGTAGTCATGATGCACAACTTAAATTGAAATATATTTTTTCATTGATGTGCCCAGATACATGTGGATACTCCATTAGATAGCATGGTAGATGCAGGGGGAAATGAGTGGTGGTTGTAAATAGACAGCAAGTTGGAATAGGGTGCAGGAGGACTGATGGCAAATGGGTGGAAAGCGTTAGGTTACATGAGTTGGCATGAATTTGTTAAAACTTCATTCACAGGAAGAGGGCGTCACTGGCTAGGCAGCATTTATTGCCCATCCCTAATTGCCCAGAGGGCAGTTAAGAGTTAGCCACACTGCTGTGGAGTCACATGTAGGTCAGACTAGGTAAGGATGGCAGTTTCCTTCCCTAAAGGTCACTAGCGGACCAGATGGGTTTTTCCCAACAATTGACAGTACGCAATGTGGTGGAAGCAGCTTCAAATCGAGGTATTCAAGATGCCATTGGATGTTTTTCGGATAGTAATGGTAAGCAACTACACTCAATGGAGAAAAGCACTCTTATTCATAAAACCACATTGACATTTGATGTCACTTGCTGACTGGTCTTGGTAAATGGTAAGACGGGATATGGGGAAAAGGCAGGAGACTGGCTCTGGGTATTAGAATTGGCGCAGACATGATGGGCCGAACGGCCTCCTCCTACAACATTACAATTCTGAGATTCTGAGAGAGTTTTGACTTCTCCCTCATCACAATCAGCTAAGTCTACACAGGCCTGCTCAGTCATTCCAAGCTGTAGACAGCACCGGAAACTCTTTTGTTTGTATTTTTTTAAAAAAAGGTTCCACAATCTGTGATTTTACCGACTCCATACCAGGCAGCCATGCTTTAAGCGATCCATGAGCTTCAGCTCTCGACCCACTTCTCAGCCCACTTTCCAGAAGCTTCTAAAAAGCTACTTCTAAGGCTAAGCTATTGATCATCTCCCCAAGTGCCCCTTCAATGGCTCCCCGTTGAAAACGTCTGTTTCTAACGAATAGTGCATTTGCCAATTTTTATTATCTTAAACACACCTTTTGTTGTTGTGACCAACTCCCTTGAAGACTGATTCAGAAATGGCTTCTCCCACTGTGACCCCCAACTCTAACATGGCAGCTGCCAGGCTGCTCTCTGGTAACTATCTTAGCTCCCATCCACAGAGCTGGACGGGCTGAAATTTGGATGTACGTTCTGGATCCACACGCACAACAAAGTCGAAGCCGACCAAAAAAGGGTGTATTTCCCCGAGACGCTGAGCTCAAACCTCAAGCACAGCTAAGAACGTCAGCAAGAAACCTCAGCTTTACCTCATTATCACCTCCTTCAACATTTCCGTCACTTAATGACTCCTGGAGAGGGCTGCCAGTTCTGGTTGGACAAACGCCTAGGAGCTCCATCACACCATATCCTGCCCAATCAAACAGGTTTCAATGCCTACTTCCAATATTTGTCTCATTAATTGGTTTAAATAAAATGGCACAACATTTACCATTTCAGGAGACTCCAAGACAAACCTGGGGTGTTTGTAAGCCCTTCTCCATCTCTCCTCACACCTCACCTCCTAGTCAGTCACATGTAGACAGGGCAGTTAAGGTGATGTTCAGTACCCCTGCCTTCATTGCTGAGGCCTTCGAGAATTGGGGTTGGGATAACATGCTGAGGTTGTCATTGGAAGGATATCATCAAGCTGAAGAAGGCTCAGAAAAGATTTACCAGGATGTTAAACAAAAACCAAAAGAATTGCGAATGCTGTACATCAGGAACAAGGAAGGGTCACCGGACCCGAAACATTAACTCTGTTTTTTCCTTCACAAATGCTGCCAGACCTGCTGAGCTTTTCCAGGATGTTGCCAGGAATCATGAGTTTAAGTTACAGGGACAGGCTGGATAGGCTAGGAGTTTTCTTTTCCATTTTTTCACACTTACAGAGGTTTATAAAATCATGATAGGTATAGATAAGGTGAATGGCAGGGGTCATTTCCCTTGGGTGGGGGATTTCAAGATGGCAGGGCACATTTTTTTAAAAACTTCTTTGTCTTCTCACCTTAAAAAAGACACGAGGGGCTTTTTTTTTTACACATACAGAGTGATTTGCACATGGAATGAACTTCCAGAAGAAGTGGTAGATGTAGATATGTTACCATGTTTAAAAGACACTTAGATAAGCGCACGAATGTTTGCAGGGATGTGGGCCAGCAGCAAGCAGGCGGGACGAGTTTAGTTTGGGATTATGGTCGGCACAAACTGGTTGGGCCAAAGGGTCTTTTCTCTGTGCGGTGTGGCTAAAAGCTCATCAACCTGAATCATTCACTCTGTTTCTGTCTGTCTGAGCTGCTGGGCGCTTGTCAGCATTTTGGCTTTTCTGTCTCAGATTTCCTATGCACAGTATCGTTTCTGTCAACTTTGGTTTAGTCAGACCACTTTAAGAACAACTTTGGTGCTGAAATCTCTTGACTGCCCGTCCTTTGGACAGCATGTTGGCTTCCCCCCTGACAACTCTTTGTGCACCCCCATTATCACCAGCCACCTCTCCATTCCTACAAATTGTGCCCATTTCACTAGAAATGATCTACAATGTGCACTGCCACACATCCCTTTGTACAAGTTGTCACGTGTACCTCAATGGTTAACACCCACACTCTGGGTCCTGTGGTTCAAATCCCACTTCAGCAACCAGAATGCCTCACTGTCTGAAGCGCCAAAATTTGGACGTGACATGAAGTAGAGGCCTCTCCTCTCCTCCGAAGGATATAAAAGATCTGTGGACACAAGTTCAAAGAGGAGTGCTGGAGTTTTGTCAGGTTCAAGCCCAATGTTTATTCAGTAGTGAACATCACTGAAACCGATGATCCAATCATCCAATGAGCACATTATTGCCTGCAGGAACTTGCTGAGTTTCCCACATCACAGCAATGATTACAGTTCAAAGATTTGACAGGCCGTTCAAAGGTGCCACTGTGGGTCAGTGGTTAGCACTGCAGCCTCACAGCGTGAGGGATCCAGGTTGGATTCTACCCTCGTATCTGCGTGGGTTTCCTCTGGTTGCTCCTGTTTTCTCCCATAGTCCAAAGATGTGCAGGCTATGTGGATTGACCATGGTAAATTGGCCCATAATACCTAGGGATGTGCAAACTAGGTGTGTTAGCCATGGGCAATGTGAGGTTATGGGGATATTGTTAGTGTTTCTTGGAGGGTCGGTGCAGACTCAATCGGTTGAATGGCCTCTACCTGGATTGCAGGGAATCTATGATTTCCGGAACTATAAAGTTGAGGGACATCTTGAGGTTATGAAAGTCACAACATAGATATGCAGCTTATAAACGGTTCAAGACGATTATGCCTTAGAATGATTATCGATTGTCAACTACAGAGAGTATGAATGAGGGTCTACTCCAGATTAAGGATGGGTTTCACAAGAGTTCAGGAAACTGACTAGGCCGGGAGTTAAGGTCCTTAAGATTTTGTATACCTCGATCAACTCTGATCACAGTCCTTTGTTTTCAAAGGAGAATAGTCCCAGATTCTCCAGTCTAGCTCCATAATTGAAGGTTCCCCATCCCTGAAACTGCTCACATGGATTAATTCTGTTTGGTCTCCCTGATGTATTCACATCCTTTCTAAAGTGCCCAGCACAAGACATCATACTCCAACTTTGGCGAAGCCAGTGTTTTAGACAGGTTTGACATAACTTCTCTACTTTTGTACTCCAGGACCCTCCTCATAAAACCCAGATAATGTATCATTTATAAGCTGATCTCTCAACGTGTCTAGCCACTTTATATACAGACACACCCGCGCACAGGTCCCTCTACACGTGCACACTCTCTAAATCCCTTTATTGTTATTGACAATAGACAATAGGTGCTGGAGTAGGCCATTCGGCCCTTCGAGCCAGCACCACCATTCATTATGATCATGGCTGATCATCCACAACCAGTATCCTGTTCCTGCCTTATCCCCATAACCCTTGATTCCACTATCTTTAAGAGCTCTGTCTATCTCTTTCTTGAAAGTATCCAGAGAGTTGGCCTCCATTGTTGTACCCTTTGCTTCACAACATCTATCCATGTTCTTCTGAACAAAATGAATCACCTCACGCCTTGGGAGGCTATAGCCTAGTGATATTATCACTGGACCATTAACTAAGAGACCAACGTATTGTTCTAGGGACTCATTCAAATATATTCAAATACTGCCACGACAGATGGTGGAATTTGAATTCAATAAAAATCTGGAATTAATTGTCTAAATGATGACCGAGAATCCATTGTCGATTGTCAGTAAACCAAACTGATTCACTAGTGTCCTATAGGGAAGGGAATTTGCCATCCTCACCTGGTCTGGCCTACATGTGACCTTTAACTGCGTTAACTCAGTTAACGTTTCAGGTCCACTGAATGGGTTCTGAAGAAGAGTCAATAAACTTGAAATATTAGCTCTGTTTCCTCTCCACAGCTGCTGCCAGACCTGCTGAGTTTCTCCAGCAGTTTCTACATTTGTGCAACGTATGCAATTCCTGCATCATTTAGTACGGCCCCCACATCTAAAGAAAGCTGGAAAACAATGAATAGCACCTCCCAGAAACCCACTTCCACTTCTGTTAGTTACCACAGATCCAAATCATTGGGTCCTGGTACCCCACCAAATGTAAACACAGATACCCAAACCAAAACCACAGTCTCTAACTGTCAAAAAAACAAGCTCATAAACTAGGTACAATCACAAAATTTACAACTATCTGGATGGGTACATGAATTTACAGGGATATGGGCCAAATGTCAGCAAAGGGGACTGGGTCAGTTTGGAACGTCTGGTTGGCGCAGACAATTTGGTCCAAAGGGTCTGTTTCCGTATATATCACCCTATTACTCTGTAACGTTCAACACCTCAAGTGTCTGAGGCAAGATCCCATTCCCAAGAACTCTGGGGAAGAGAACCCCCATGCCAGGAGTGCCAGCGAGGGAACCCTCAACAGCGCACCACTGAGGAACTACATTCCATTCCGTAATGCAGAATTGTACGGATTTGGCACAAACAAGAAAGCTGCATGCAAAATGTTATTACCTGGTGAATGTTCTTGTTTGTTTTTAAATACTGACTGGAAATCTCCCACTGTGCACTGCCAGTACATTGCTCTCACTTAGCCACACACGCCCACGTCAAGGGAATGAGCCAATCTGTGAGAAATCACCCCGCTTCAGCTGGGAAAATGCCTGTCGCTACAGTCAGTCACACACATTGATGACATGAGAGAGAGGGGGAGAGAGAGAGAGAGAGAGACAGAGAGACAGAGAGACAGAGAGAGATCGATCCACATGAATCCCTGTGCAGTAGGTCAGGAAGGTGGCTTACTGTTATCTTCTTCAGAGCTGGGAGCAATGAACCAACATTTGCTGGACCAATGGCTCCAAAGGAGAGAGAAAGCAGTCACTGATCGCTGGGGGGGTCCTCGCAGTGATGTGCACATTCTCACCGCCTTCCAGATTTAGTGCCTCATCTCTGTCCCCATGACTTGCCTCACGTTAGGCACAGACTAAAATAAGCCATGCTCGCTATCACTGTGTCCCGCTGGAAACAATCGGCGCTCCCGGAATTCCCTCCAAACCTCACTGCTTTAGCTTAACTGTCACATACTTCAATGCTTGAAATTAGCCCTGAGCCAAACACTGATACACCATCTCCATCTCAATAGCAGCTGAGCCACAGTGGTGATGGTATCACTCTCCAGTGACTGAATGGAATTCAGCCTCGAGCAGGCGAGCTGCTGGGGTCTTCTTACCCGACAGAGCCAAGAGAGAAGTAGCACTCATATCAAGGTTTTATTCCAAAATAAAACTTCCCATTCGGAACCAGAAGGAGGCGCTGCGCTTCTAGGTCTCTGGTGACAAACTCCTGCCCTGCCCTTCCTTCACAACCAATTCCCACATCCCACTGCCCCTGCACCTACCCTTCCTTACACCTACCCTCCACAGTCCCACGCCTACCCCACCACAGCGCCCCAACACACCTTCCCACACCTATTCCCAATGCACCCACTCCTTCTGAACCCCCACCCCATCCACACACCCCTGTTCCCCAGCACTACATGTCCCCCATAACCCCACTCGCACCTATGCTGCCTCAACACCCCAATCCCATCACACACGCTGACCCATACCCACCCCTCAGATCCCCAGCACCGGCGGTGCTGTTTACACCCCTGGGCTGGGGTTTGGATCTTGGTCCCTTGATTTCCCTCGGTCTGAACTCAGAATAGCACCAGGTAAATGAATCCTGAGTTAAATCCACCTCGTTCTGTCACAGAGTGGGCAATCGGACCTCTAACTAAAACCGATAGAATCTTCCGCACCTCCAATCACTCGCCGACAGACCAGTAGAACACATCATGCAGCAAGCTACACCGTTAACTGTAAGTTAGATTTTTTGAGCACCTGTAACATAATCAAACATCCCAGGGCGCTTCATGTGTCACATTAGGAGATATTAAGTCAGTTGATCACAAATTTAACAAAAGGGGTGGTTGATTAAGACTGTCTTAAAGGAGGAAAGTGAAGTGGCGGGGGCGGAGGGGGGAAGGGCATCAGGAGGGAATTAGGAAAATGCAAGAGGTCAAAATTTAAAAAGCTCAGGCTTCTCGGAAGGACATGGCGCCGAAGAGGGTCTGAGGGAAGAGGTGAGGTCACGGAAAAATTTGAAAAAGCATACCAGGCTATTGGCCAGGTGATGGAAAATGGGATTAGAAACATGAGGTGGTTGTCTTTGGCTGGCATGGATGGCAATGGGCCTAAGGGCCTTTTCTCTGTGCTGGAGATCTCCATGACTCTATGAAACTGATCATGGAAGTTTCAAAATCAGGGTACTGATAGGTGAATGGGTAAATGGTAACCATCTCAACCATCATCTGAGGAAAGTTCACTGGACCCAAAATGCTAACTCTGTTTTCTCCTCCACAGATGCTGCCAGACCTGCTGAGCTTTTCCAGCAACTTTGTTTTTGTTCCTGTTTAAAGCATCCACAGTTGTTTTGGTTTTTACCTCAACCGTCATCGATGGTTATGAAAACCCATCTGGTTCATCAGTGTCCTTTTAAGGAAATTAGCTACCTTCAACAATGATCTACTCGTGATTCGAGATCCACAATTATGTGCCTGACTCCTCACTGCCCTCTAAAAAGGCCCAGCAAGTCCCCCGTTCGGAGATGGGTAGAGTTTTAGATGGGCTCAGACAGTATACAGTGTGGGCGACTAGTTTGGGATATGTGGAAATACTCAAGTCGGGGAATTTTTCAAATACTGATGAGCAGCAAGAATATGCTGTAGGCCATAACTACCCTATCCCCACCCAACTCTCCACACGACTGAACTCAGAGACAACCATGACCTTAATTCTCATGTTGTTAAAAATTAGTTGCACAGGAAGCCCGGTCATGAATTAAGCATAAAGCATATCCAAAGTACCATCACTATTACTGTCTGGAGAAAGGGGGAAATGGTGTAGTGGGAACAATAATCCAAAGACCCAGGCTAATGCATGGGGCATGGGCCACAAATCCCAACACAGCAGCGGGTAGAATTTAAATTCAATTCACACGTCTGCAGTATAACCATCTCCGCCATCACTAACGGTTGTGAAAACCCATTTGGTTCATCAAATCCTTTTAAAGGAAATTAGCCATCCTTACCAATGACCCACGTGACTCCAGATCCACAGCAATGTGGTTGGCTCTAATCTACCCTCTGAAATGGCTCAGCAAACTATACCACTCCAGGGCGCAGGGATGGGCACCAAATGTTAGTCTTGTTTTTGACACTCCTTTCCCCCCACCCACCCAACATCAAATAACCTTCGAAGAACTTCTAAGAACTTCTAAGGGTGCAGGAGCAGTTTCTAGAAATGACTTCAGACGTTAATCGCTTAGATCAGGGAGCTGTCAAGTGAGAGGTTTGGGGGATTCCTGAGCAATTTAAATTTGAGAAACACTGGTGCATTTCCTATCCTTTTGCAATCTAAGATAATTCAAAGCTTCAAGAAAAATAATAATTTATCCCTTGGACAGTCAACTACGTTAAATGTGTAAATCCAAGTCATAGCAGGGAGTTCTGTTGGATTTCCAGAACCACCACTGTTCAACGTAAATCAAACTCTGAATAGGCATCCAAACCCCCTACAAACCACACTGCATATTCAGGGCAATGATGAGAAGCGTTTCTCAGATGCTGCAAGTTTGATCTGGAAAACATTGTCAGAAAGGATGGTGAAAGCAGATTCGGTGGGAATGTTCAATAGGGAATTGTATCTGTTAGTTGAGAAAGAAAGGAGAAAATCGGGCACAATTGGATAGCTGAACGGTGTCCTTCTGTGTTATATGACTGGCTTATGTAGTCGTAGAGCCACAGAGTCATACAGCACAGAAGCAGACCCCTCACAGTCCAACTAGTCCATGCTGAACATAATCCCAAACGAAGCCAATCCCACCTGCCTGCTCCTGGCCCATATTCCTCCAAACCTTTCCTATTCATTTACTTATGCAAAAGTCTTTCAGACATTGTAATTTTACCCACATCCACGACTTCCTCTGGAAGTTCATTCTACGTGTGAACTGCCCTGTTGTGGAAAAATATGCCCCTCCAGCGTTTTTTAAATCTGTCTCCTCTCACCTGAAATATACGCCCCCGAGTCCTGAAATGCCCCATCCTAGGGAAAAAACAACTATCAATAGCCCATTTATACCCCTCATTAGCTTATAAACTTCTGTAAGTTTGCCTCTCAACCTGCTACACTCCAGTGAAAGAAGTCCCAGCCTAGCCAACTCTTCTTTTGGCCCCTTCCTGTTCAATTTGACTGAGATTTATGGTTAACATGATGAAAGCAGCCCCACCTCCCCAAATCTGTGCAGTTAAGACTAACCACCTCACTTCAAATGATGCTTAAGTTTTTGAATTAAACTCAACTTGGTGGGATTTGAACTTGCAAGGGTTAAGGAAGAGCCTGTATCATTGAAGCAAGATTGGAATGTTCAAACTGTAGGGAGAGGCTGAATGGGCTGGGGCTACTTTCCCTGGAGCGTCGGAAGCTGAGGGGTGACGTTGCAGAGGTTTGTAAGATCATGAGGGGCATGGATAGGATAAATAGGCAAGGTCTTTTTCCTAGGGTAGGAGAGTCCAAAACTTAGAGGGCACAGGTTTAAGGTGAGAGGGGAAAGATATCAATGGGACAACTTTGGATGTGAGTTTGCTCGCTGAGCTAGAAGGTTCGTTTTCAGACATTTCGTCACCATTCTAGGTAACATCATCAGTGAGCCTCGGGTGAAACGCTGGTGTTATGTCCCGCTTTCTATTGATGTGTTTAGGTTTCCTTGGGTTGGTGATCTCATTTCCTGTGTTGGTGATGTCATTTCCCGTTCTTTTCATGCAGAGGGTAGCGTGGATATGGAATGAGCTGCCGGAGGAAGGGGTGGAAGCTGGTACAATTACAACATTTAAAAGGCATTTGGATGGGTCCATGATTAGGAAGGGTTTGGTGAGATATGGGCCAAATGCTGGCACGAGATTAATTGAGGATGCCTGGTTGGCATGAACGGGTTGGACCAAAGGGTCTGTTTCCATGCTGTACATCTTTATGACCAAGAACTTAGAATTGACTTGTCATGAGCAGTCATCTGAAGATGATAGTTTCAATTTTTTTTCCAATAACTGTTCTATGTTCTATGTTCTATGTTCTAAATGCTAGGCCAGTAGTATTGTCCACGCCCTAATCTCTCAGAGGACAGTTAGTTGCTGTGGGTCTGGAGTTTCCTGTAGGCTGCACCACGTAAGGAAAACAGTTTTCTCCAGTATAACGAGGAAAGTAGGAACATTGTTCTAAAGGACGTCATGAACCAGATGGGTTTTCCCTGACAATCAACAATAGCTTCATAGTCATCATTAGAGTCCTAATTAGTTCGATCAAATTCTGCCATAGAGTCACACAGCATGGAAACTGACCCTTCAGTGCAACCGGTCCATGCCAAACCGAAACCCAAACTAAACTAGTCCCACCTGCCAGTTCCTGGCCCACATTCCTCCAAACCTTTCCTATTCATGTACCTATCCAAATGTCTTTTAAACAAATCTGACAATACCTGTGTCTCTGGTTTAATAATCAAGAGATAATATCACAAAGCCATCGCCTCTCTACCAAATACTCTCAATCCTCCAAGAAAACCAAATTTCTCCTCATCTCATTCTTAAATGGGTAAATGTTTTGTTTCTTTCTTTCAATTTCCAATGAGTACAATTTTGTTATTTCAGAACAAATGAGACTAGATTAATTGTGAAAACTGGGCAGAATGGGCAACTTGGGCTGAATGGCCTGTTCTCATGCTGTAAACCTGTGTCTAATAGTTTTCTCCCTTTTCAAAAAAAACAATAGCATCAAATTCTGATTTTGATGGAGAAAAGTAAAATTCTGCAAATCCAAAAATGAGCTTTTCAGGGCTTATGAAGGTATTTAGAAGCAATTATGAACTTAATATGGTTTTTAAAAACTCAATTTCACCACATCCAACAAGGTGAAACTTTATCAAGCGCGTTTATAGAGAGACTAATAGTGCCAAAGTGGAAATTCTCATAACTACATTGGGTGCTTAGAGAGTGCATTCTGGGAAGATGGCAGCAGCACACCCTCTGGAGAAACATGGAATTGACAACGGCACTTTCTGAATTTTTCAGATTGGACTGCACAAGTACAGATTCCCAAAGCTGTTCAGATTCAAAACAGCAAGGACTCTCTGCACAAAGAGAAAGGAACATGCAGAAAGACAGAAATCAACAATGCTGTTATTGAGAGAATCTTACAGTCCACCCAGGTAAATAATTATTTAGATACATGGGAGGGAAGCAGGAAGGGATGTCAGCAGCAACTAAGACCTGAATTAATGGAGTGAGAACAGTCTACTCTTCCCGCAATATTGCTCCTGCATTCCGCTTTTGGACTCTAACATTACGCTAAGTGGTTCATATTCTACAGTGGGGGAGAACCGACTTCTTTACCATTCGTGTTTACATATCGAAGTCTAGTGAGAGTAACTTCTTCACTGTGAGTAAGTGACAATGTTCACGAGCACTGCTGCTCCACTCAGAGTCAAACTCAGCAAAGGCACTGCCTCTCAGATGTGGAAACGGTTTGAGCGCCCGATGACCAATAGCATTGGACTCAAAGGCCACAATACGCACACAGTTTTTGGAAGAGCCTTTCAGCTTCACTTCACAAATTACCACAAATTTAGTTTGGTCACGTGGCAGATAAAGTTTAATGCAAAGAAGAAAGGTCTGATCCATTTTAGCAAGAAAAACTGTATAAAAAGAATTACAGAGGGCTGGCATGTACTCAACAGATGAAATCACCTCCATCTATGCTAAAAATCTTTGGCGTTTTATTCTTGTGTAAGTTCAGTTATGGTTAGCTGACCCTTCTCTTGGTGCCCGTGCCAAGGATTGTTAAATTCCATCTCTCACTCATTCTTTCAGACTGTTTATAACCCTTGACCACAATTTTACTCACCATTCCTAACAGTTCCTTCTTTGGATCAGTTTCCAATTTCGCCCAACGAAATGCTTTTGGACTTCTTCCAACTGTGATGGCATTATGTAAGTGTAATCAGTTCTTGTTGACACAACTCGCTCTTTTCTTACAGGGCAGGGAACTCCATTACCATTGCCTCTGCATTCCAACGTGGCCTCCTCACTCTGCTCCCTTCTTCTCCCCTCTTCCAAAGGCATTCCCTCCCTTCCTCGGCCAGTTGTTACCTGGAGCCTTTCCAAGTGACATGATGCATGTTGGTGAGTGAAATAAACACACAGAGGCTGGTATTCCATCACCAAGTCACCCTTTGTTTACATGTGCACTGTACACTGGCTGTGGCCAGGCAGCTTGGCATCAGACGCTGAAGTGAGGAGATTCTGAATCCCCTGTTTATGTCTGTCGACCAGGGCTCCCTGACTGGCACAGGTTTACAGCCTCAATCAATGATCTCAGTCAACAAGATCCACCTGGTTCCAATCACTACAATCGAGCTTCTGAAGTATTAATAAGTACAGGTACCTACACCAACCTTAGTGTTACCCCCACGCAAAGACCATCAATACTATCAGCAACTGTCTATAATCCTGGGGTTCTGGCCCAAACGAAGGGAGTGGACCTGGAGAACAAATCAACAATAAAAGAGTGGGGGAGAATGGCTGGCAGGCAGGCAGGCAGGAGAGGGAAAGAAAGGTAGGCAGGCAGGAGAGGGAAAGAAAGGTAGGCAGGCAGGACAAAGAGAGATATTACTCAGGAGAGGGGCAAGAGAGAGTAATATGCTGTTCTATACTAGGTGAAGGAGTGGAGAGTATGGCAGTGAAAGGATATAGAGTTGGAAGAGCAAACTTAGGGGAACAAAAGTGTATGTAGTACATAGAGCACAGAAACAGGCTCTTCAGTCCAACTCGTCCATGCTGACCCAGATAATCTAGATAAATCTATTCCCATCTCCCTCTAAACTCTTCCTTTTCATATACCCATCCAGATGCCTTTTAAATGCTGTAACTGTACCAGCCTCCACCACTTCCTCTGGCAGCTCAATCCAAACACACACCATCGGCAATGTGAAAAAGTTGCCCCTTAGGTCCTTTGTAAATCATCTCCCCTCTCACCTTAAACCCATACCCTCTAGTTTCAGATTCTTCCACCTCAGGGAAAGGACATTGTCTGTTCACCCTATCCATGCCCCTCATGATTTTACAAACTTCTAAGGTCACCCCTCAGCCATTGATGCTCCAGGGAAAATAGCCCCAGCCTATTCAGCCTCTCCCTGTAGATCAAACCCTCCAGCCCTGGCAATATTCTCATAAATCTCTTCTGAACCCTTTCAAGTTTCACAATATCTTTCATTTCAGAGGGTGACCAGAATTGCACACAGAATTCCAAAAGTGACCTAACTAATGTCCTGTACAGCCGCAACATGACCTCCCAATTCCTACACTCAATACACTGACCAATAAGGGCAACATACTAAAGGCTTTCTTTACTATCATGTCTACCTGCATCTCCACTTCCAAAGCACTATGAACCTACACTCCAAGGTCTCTTTATTCAGCAACACTCCCCAGGACCTTACCATTAAGTGTATAAGTCCTGCTTTGATTTGCCTTTCCCAAATGCGACACCTAACATTTATGTAAATTAAACTCCATCTGCCTCTCCACAGTCCATTGTCCCATCTAATCACGATCCCATTGTACACGGAGGTAACCTTCTTTGATGTCCATTACACATCCAATTTTACTGTCACCTGCAAACTTACTAACCATACCTCCTCTGTTCACATCCAAATTATTTATATAAATGACAAAAGGCAGTGGGCCCAGAACCGATCCTTATGGCATACCGCTGGCCTCAAGTCTGAAAAGCAAGCCCCACCACCACCCTCTATCTTCTACCTTCCAGCCAGTTCCATATCCAAATGGCTAGATCTCCCTGTATTTCATTTGATCTAACCTCGCTAATCAGTCTGCCATGAGGAACCCTGTCGAACACCTGACTGAAGTCCATACAGATTACGTCCATCGCTCTGCCCTCATCAATCTTCTTCGTTACTTCCTCAAAAGAACTCAATTAAGTTAGTGAGACATGATTTCCCACAGATAAAGTGACATTGACTATCCCGAATGCCTTTTCTAAATACATGTAAATCCTGTCCCTCAGGATTCCATCCAACAACTTGCCCATTACTAATATCAGGCTCACCGGTCTATTGTTCCCTATCTTTTCCTTACCACTTTTCTTAAGTAGTGGCACCACGTTAGCCAACACTCAGTCTCCCGGCACATTACCTGTGGCCATCGATGATACGAATATCTCATCAAGGGATTCACCAATCACTTCCCTAGCTTCACACAAAGTTCTTGGGTACAACTGATCAGGTCCTAGGGATTTATCCACCTTTGTGCGTTTTAAGACAGTCGGTACCTTCTCCTTTGTAATATGAACATTTTTCAAGATGTCGCTACCTATTTCCCTACATTGTCTATCTTCCATATCCTTTTCAATCTACTGAAGGGCTGAAAGCCTTTGAAGGTGGGACACAATGAATGGAAATAATTTTTGGTAAGGTCTGGTGAAATTCAGCAGTGCTGAAAATGAATCAGAATGCACAAGATTCTCCTGAAAATACCCTGCCCATTGAGTGCCAGCAACAGTTGGATTACTCCTTTCAAATAATTCATTTTCTGAGCTTCAATACAGATAAAAGAATAATAGCAATATTTGCAGTTCCTCCAACAACTCAATTTCACATCACAACCTTTCTTTAGTCGTCCGTTTCTTCGAAGTAGCTGCGAGGGTTTTCAAGCATTTCATGCACACCCTTGGTCAGATTTTCTACATCATCCACACGTCTGATTTTTGTCATTACTGTATTATTGGAAACTGGCTTTAAGAGCAATTACACTGATTTCTTTCAGACAGCAGGCATGCTGCTTCAGTGTAGCTCTTCCATTATCCTTTTAGATGATTAGATGTTGACATAACAGAGAAAATGCCAGTAATTCCTTTCACAGGAAGGCATATGATATAGATTATGGATATTCAAACAGAAATCTGTTTGAGAAACAGGCATTTTAATAAATTGAGTCATACAACACAGAAACAGACCCTTTAGTCCAACCAGACCATGCCGAACATAATGCCAAACCAAACCAGTCCCACCTGTGTGTTCCTGGACCACATTCCACACCTTCTTTTATTCGTGTACTTATCCAAATGTCCGTCATTATTTTATACACATCCACCATCTCCTCCGCAAGTTCACTGCACACATGAAAACCATGTTCGTGTGTAAAAAAAACTGCCCATGTCCTTTTTAAATCTCTTTTTTTTAGCTTAAAGATGTGCCCCCTAGTCTTGAAATCCCCCCTCGAAGGGAAAAGGCAATAACATTAACTCTGTCTATACCCCTCATTATTTTGCGAACTTCTATCAGAATGCCTCTCAACCCCCTAGGTTCCAGTGGAAAAATATCCCAGCCTATCCAGCCTTCCTTTATAACTGAAACCTACAGCAGCCAAATCCTTGGAGTTCAGGTAAAACCATGCTGTACTTTTTCTCAGGACAATACGTTATGTCCAGAACTATAGATAGTACTCTACATGTGCTCAAACATGGGTTTTACGTATCTGTTGTATAACATCTACCTTCTTTTAAATTAGTTCTCGAGCCATAAAGGCCAGCATTCTATTGGGCTTGTAGCAGAAAATAATCAGAAAGATCACTACTTCTGGGTTTTCACCATTCATAAGGTGCCTTGATCTCTCTTTTTTAGTTCTAAAATGGTTGAATACACACTCACCCGCACAGAAAATTATTTGATGCCTTTTCACTCATTCACTTCCACCAATCAATATTCTTTGTAAATTTAAATTTCCACACGCTCTGCCTACAACACAGCCATCTTTGTGTCGTGAGCAGATTTGGAGCTAATCTCCAGATTCCAATTCCATCATCCGTGTGACGAATATTCACAACAAACAGCTGAGACCCGGCTGAGATTATTCCGTGGCTCCATTGTCACATCCAGTCAGCAAGGGGAGCAATGTATCATCCTCATCTCTTGTCTTCAGTTTCCTAACCAGCCCAATCATTTACCTCCATTCCATGAACCCCAACTTAACCAACAGTCTCATGGGGAACATGAACAATGCCTTCATGAAGTCAGTGTGTCTTACAGTGTCCCAGAAGGTTGATTACAAATCTGCACAACACAATGCAGAAACATTTCCCTTTCCATTATATCTTCATTTAGAAAACTCTGTCAGCTACATCAGGCTGTGACCCACACTCTCCAAACCCCTCGCTGAGCAGCTGAACATTTTCCAAGGGGGTTCAGTCAAATTATTACAATATTATGGATACCAGTAATTTGCTGACAAACAGATATCTGACTAGCTGTTCTCTAATTCGCTGGTTTCTGTCTCTCCACCTTCTTCAACAGTGCAGTGAAATGTAACTTTCTAATCTAAAGTAATGGTTCTAAAACTCTGAGAGCACTGAAAGACTACAGTCGACGCATCTGTACACAGTCCCTTTCAAACCAGCTGATCTGGGGTGTCTCAATCATGAGCTCTAATATTACCCAAATTACAGCTTTTTGCTCACATAAATTTTGGGAAGCCCCCATTCCATGATTTAATACTGTTTTTCCTTGTAAAGTATGGCATGTTTATTTTTAACCTTACTGCATATTCTGACGTAAAGTAATTATTCCACCTGCCTGCCATTTCTTATCTTTATTTAAAACAAGGGTTCATACAGTTCTTGATTATCCTTTTTGCAATATTTTTTCTTAAAAGGTGTGCTGGAACTCCTCACGTTTCCTTTCATACTGTCTTTTGTTCTTTCCACCAAATTTGGCATCTTTTGTTGGTCTCTCTCTCTCTGTCGCTAGATATTCAAGTGTTATCTGCTTTCTCTTTTGATTTTACATTATTTATTGGTTATGCATGACTTTTGTTTTAAAAAAGTAGAGTTTCTCTCTGAAGAGTATAAGCTGGTTTCCTGTCACAGCCAAATTTCTTGTAAGCTTCTCCAAATGATCATTGTCACAACTCAACTTGAGAAAGTTGACACTCAAACCTCATTTGTCCAGTGGCTTGTTAAGCACAAGCCCAAACCCCTTCCACATACTCAGAACATTGTCTACACCCGAGCTTTTTCTTATTTCAAGGTGAGACACACTTTATTCATCCACTATATTTAAAATATAACAAAAATAAAGAAGGAATTGGAATAATTTAACTCAATTGGAAAACTTGACAGAATAATAGATACAGTAATGGTGACTAATTAATTGCTCCAATATAATAACATCCCATAAACACACAAAAGACAAATTCAGAAAACAGACTGTCTCACATGCAACTCCAGGAGCCCAAAAAAAACATCAAGAGAAAATTCCGAGACAGTGTAACAGCCAGGAGTTTACTGCAACTTCCAACTCTGCCGAGATCTCAGCAACAACTGCTGAAAGCTTAAACTAAAAACCATAGTTCTGTGAGAGTCTGACCACACCCATTCAGGCTACTTCTATTGTTCCAACTTTAAATAAAATCCCAAGGCCTCACAAGCTATTCACTCTGGTAGCTCTGGCAGACTGCTCTTTACCTCGGCGGTAAAAAAAACCATTCTTCGAAAAACAAACCAAATCAGGCAAAATAACTCTAAAAGCCACAGCATCATCACAAGTTGTCACAAAAATTAAAGATTTAATAAAAAGGACTCTAAGTTCCCAATTATCATGTTAACAGAAAACAGTGACCAGATTCCTCTGTTTATGAGAACTGCTAGTTATTCCAAATAAATAAATACTAGCCACAAGTTCCTCACATTTTGTATGACAATTGTTACATACATATTATCACATATTCCTACATTTTGCTCCATTGTGACCCCTCTTTGTCCCAACTCACTGAAGTCAGTCTTATCTGAAACTGGAATCTTAGTTGCTACTGTGTGTTTCTCCCTCTGGAACACCGCAATCAGATTATAATTGTTATGTGATTAATGATCACAGACAGATGCTAACTAGGACTGTGCCCTTACTAAATCTGTTTTGGCCTGTTCCCTTGTTGCCAATTATTGCAGGAAACTGTCCTCAACTCTCCCACAAAATACTCAGCCTTCTAGACACAAGTTTGTCTGCTCATTCCAATCTGTACAAATGTTAAAATCTCCTGTTAGAACTGCATTGCTTTCACTGATTGACAGGTTCCAGTGGATTTCATCCTATGTTCTTAAATTAAGTGGCTAGAGAGATAAATAATACATTGGTTCCAATTGTCCAAAATTTCCAAGATCGGTCACAGTTTCATTAGTTTGGAAAATAGTGAAGGCATCTGCAGTATTCGAAATGGGAAAGGAGTCAAAGCACATCATCATAGAGGAGTTAGTTTAACCATCTGATGTAGGGGATATGTTAGAAACTATTATTAAGGATGTTACGGCACACTTAGGGGGGAAAAAAATCAAAATAATCTTGATTTGGCTTTATGAGACTTTGAGAAAGGAATATTATGCTTAACCAATTTCTTGGAGAATTTTTGAAGTAACAATATGCTGTGGATAAAGGGGAAACCGGTGTGTAAACTGTACTTAGATTTCTAAAAGGATTCACTAAGGTGCTACTTCAAAGGCTGTTGTAGAAAATAAGGGCAAATACATTGTCATCAATGGGAACTTGGCTAGTTAACAGGAAACACAGTACAGGTTTACACAAGTCAGTCAAAACCAAAAGAACTTCAGATGCTGTGAATCAGAGACAAAACTAGAAACAGATGGAAAAGCTCAGCAGGTCTGGCAGCATCTGTGGAGAGAAATCAGGGTTAATGTTTTGGGTTGAGTGATACTTCCTCAGAACTGGGGAACTATTTGTAGTTTTGTACATGAATCATTTTCTGGTTGGCAAGATGTTTACAATGGTGTGCCAAAGGGAGCAGTGCTGGGGTCTCAACTTTTTATAACTTATACAAAAGACCTGGACATAGGGACAGAAGGAATGGTTGCTAATTTTGATGATGATGCAAAGAGAGGTTAAGTTATGAAGAGAACCTACTGGGCTGCAAAGAGATAAAGGATAGGAGAAATGAAAATGCAAAGATCGAGCAAATGGAGCATAATGTAGGGAAATGCGATAATTCCAGTTTTGGTGGGAAGTATATTATGTAAATGGTATCAAATTGCTGAGCTCTGAAATGCGGAGAAATCTGGGTATCTTAGTGCATGAATCACATAAGCTTAGTATGCAGGTCTAGCCAATTATTAGGAAAGCTAACAAAAATGTAGTTGTGAGCAAGAATGAAGACTGAAACAGGGTGATTATGCTTCAGCTATACAGGGTCACAACTAGCACAGAGTGTACAGTACCATTCTCTTTAGTTAAGGGAGTATATTAATGCACTGGAAGCTATTCAGAGAAGTATATCAAACTAGTTTGTTAACCAGAGTTCAGAGGCATTATGTTCCTTTAAAGAGTGAAGGACAAGGCTGGTAAGAGTAGAGAACAATGGATGAATAAAGATTTGAGGTTCCAGTCAAGAATACAAAAGAATCAAATATTAGATACAGACAACCAGGATTATAGATAGAACTAGTTTAGTTTGGGAAAATAGTTGGCATGGACTGGTTGGACTAGTTTTCATACTCTATGACTCTGTGACTAATATCAGGAATGGGTGCAATATGTTCTGAGGGAATGTGGGATAGATTGGGCTACAATCCATTAAAGTTTGGAAGAGTAAGAGGCATCTTGACAGAAATGGAACTTGGCAGGGTCGATGTAGAAAGGAAGTCTCTTCTTGTGGAAGGATCTGAAACTAGGAGTCACATTGGCCTTTACAATTGAGGTGAGGAGAATGTTCTTCTTTCAGAGGGCTGTGAGCCTTTTGAACTTTTCTTTGATTATATCAGAGGCTGTCAAAGATAGATTTTTGGTAAGGAACGGGTGGAAGCTTATTAGGGCTGGGCGGGAATGTGATGTTAAAATTACAATCTGATTAGCCATGGTCTAAGTGGATGGCAGAGCAAGCTCAAGGAGCTGAATGGACTATTTCTACTGATTCTTACATTTCTTAATGTTTGTAGCAAAGCACATGGGAGTAAATAGAGACATAAAGCACAAACACTGCCATGTTAAAACTGTATAAAACATTGGTCTGGCCCCAAATAGAAAACTATGTTTTATTCTGTAAACCACACGTTAGAAAGGATACGAATGTTCTGGCGAGAAGAATTTTACCAGAATGGTTTGAGGCAAGTGGGATTCGGCAGGCTGGGGAGGTCAGGCTGTACCTAAACCCCAAGGTCTCTCTGTTTGACAACACTGCTGAGGGCCCTGCCATTAACTGTGTAAGTCCTGCCTTTGTTTGTTTTATTAAATTCAATATCTCGCACTTATCCAAATTAAACTCCATCTGCCACTCCTCAGCCGATTGACCCAATTGATCAAGATCTCTTTGTAATCTTGGATAACCCTCTTCACTGTCCACTCTTCCATCAATTTTGGTGTCAGCTGCAAACTTACTAACCAGGCCTTCTACATGCTCATCTAAATCATTTATATAAATGACCAACAAAAGAGGGCCCAGAACCAATCCCTGTGGCACACCACTGAGCACAGGCTTCAGTCTGAAAAACAACCTTCACCACCACCCTCTGTCTTCTAACGTCAAGCCAATCTTGTATCCAATTGGCAAACTCTCCCTGAATCCCTGATCTAACTTCACTAAACAGACTACCATGCAGAACCTTGCCAAAAGCTTTACTAAAGTCTGTGTAAACAACACCCACTGCTCTGTCCTCATCAATCTTTTCGGTCACTTCTTCAAAAAAATCTCAATTAAGTTTGTGAGACAATTTCCCACATACAAAGCCATGCTAATTATCTGTAGATTCTCCATAGAAGAAGAACAAGAAAAACTAAGGGGGATTTTGCTGGAGATGTTTAAAATCATGAGGATTTCAGGCAGAGTAATAATGAAGAAATGCAAGAGGCAGAGATAATGAGGGAAGGAAGCACTTTTATGCAAATAGTGAGACGCCGATCTGGAAGGCACTGTATCATGACAGACTCAAAAGCAGTCTTCAGAAGATGACTAGATAATTATTCCAAGGAGATGGAAAAATAGGGATATATAGAAAAAATATGCAAAGTGGAATAAATACAAATATCCTTTGACAGGAACAGCATGGACTGGTTGGATCAAATGGCCTCCCACTATATTACAGGATGTTTGGAGGTAAGGCTGGAGTTGAGGCAGCTGATGTTAGTGCTGTCACAATGTGCTTCTAATGATTGTGGTGATGTGTGAGCTGAAGCTCATCGCAATGTCACGACACTCAGGATACAATCAGTCTGGATCAAACATTGGCCAGGGTGAAGAATCCAGTCTGTGGGGGAATGGATGATACCACAGAGAACAAAGGTCTGTCGCTCTGGTCTTCCCATTATTTAGTGAGAGGAAATACCTACTCATCCAGTACAGCAGGCCCTCATTTCACATCAATCTGTTCAACATTATTTCACATCAACACTCAGGAGTTAATAAAACTGTGGTCAAATTAAAATGAATCTCGTCACATGTAGTGTTATTTCCAGTGAGACCCACAGTGCCTTCTGCTGTCTAACTCCGCCATTTGCAGCCTCTACACCTCAGACACCTCCCCACCCCCAATCTCCAAGCCCCCACACAGCGCGTACACACACAAAAACCTGGACCCTCTCCCCAAACTTACCTTAGCACCTGGGGTCTCTACACCTTGCCCTACGCCTGGACCCTCTTACCCGTTGCCTGCCCCACAACCAGATCCTTTCTCCTTTGAAATTCCACCGTCAGTGGCACCAGAGAGAAGCAGGAACCAAACCCAGCTCCAGCTTCCACACTGGTTCCTGTGGGAACCACTGCCTCACTTAAAGTTGCCATTTTCTGGAACACAATCACAACTTCAAATCAGGGTTTACCACATCCATGTTGACCTAATAATCTACGGTCAAAAGTAAGACAATACGTAGAGAAAATGTGCAGCTCTCTCATTAATAACTGCTGAGGAGTAATTGAAAATATCAGAACTAAAAGATTCAGTAACAGTATAAAGTGTTACCCAACCAAAGTAGGTAGTTACAGGCAAACTACAGACTAACCATGAGCTAAATTAACATCATTACAGGCTCAAGGGGCTAGGTGACTTTCTCCTGTTCACGTTTCATTCAGAAGTGACTGCAGAGAAATGTTTACAAGCAATTCATTTGGCCCATCAATTCCACCCATCTACCCTCCCTCTGTAACCTGACATTTCCCATGGCTAATGAACCTAGCCTGCACATCCCTGGACACTTTGGACAATTTCAGTATGGCCAATCCACCTAACCTGCCCACCTTTGGCCTGCTGGAGGAAACTCACAGACACAGGGAGAATGTGCAAACTCCACACAGACAGTCGCCCGAGGGTGGAATCAAACCCGGGTCCCTGGCCCTGTGAGGCAGCAGTGCTAACCACTGAGCCACTGTACTGCTCTGACACACAGTACGGCTGCAGCAACTCTTGCAGGGCTCATCAGAAGTGCAAATGGCAGATTGGGCTGTGTTTGTCAGAGGGCTATGAGTCGTAGGTTCTCCAGCTACCTGTATCCAGTGACAGGACACTGCATGAAGGATGCTGGGAGGTTGCATCAGATATGGGACCTGATGCATGCAAGTCTATAGCGGACAGTGCACCTTCTACAGTACAGTGAAGCCAGGATCACTGCCATTCTGGGATTTATTCCCGTACACCCATGCAAACACCCACAACATGATAACTTAAACCATAACCTGATCCTGACGCTAGTCAATGCGCTGATGAGCACAACTGCCAGCTGTTTCCCATTGAGTGGGAGCAATTCAAGGCAAGAATCTAAAAGGAGCAAGTGGGCGCTGAAGGTTGGAAAATTACACAGTGGAAATGAGAGGCTGGAGGCAAAACAAGCATTGGTTTTATGTTTAGCTTTCTTATTTAAAAAAAGCAATGTGGGAATAGGTGAGAATGATTACAAGAAATTTCACCTGAGATGGAAAGGGCTTTTGTGGGGGGGGTCAATAGAGACCTCTGTGCGTTTTCCTCTCTGCTGCATGACTAAAAGTGTTCTTGTGCCACACTGCTGTCTGGGTGTGATGCCAGTCCGCCAACATCTGTCAGAATACATGTGTGCCCGAGAGGGCAGCTCCACTCAACACCACTTTGGCAGGAACAGAAGTAGAAGTTGCTGGAAAAGCTCAGCAGGTCTGGCAGCATCTGTGAAGAAAAAAAAATCAGAGTCAACGTTTTCGGTCTGGTGACCATTCTTCAGAGCCAGACCCAAGACATTAGCTCTGATTTCGCTTCACAGATGCTGCCAGACCTGCTGAGCTTTTCCAGCAGCTTCTGCGTTTGTTCGTGATTTACAGCATCGGCTGTTCTTTCAGTTTTTACCACTTTGTGCACGGCGGTTGAGTCAAGCCACAAATACTGGTCTAGCCAATGACACCCATGGCCCAAGAATTTGAGAGAGCTTTCCCCGGAACAGTTACATTCTTGTAATCTTACGGGCTCTACTTTGATGCTGAAAGTAACTCCATGCATTCCCTTCACTTATCTGTTAAAAGCGCTGCAGGTTCTCCTGCAGTTTTGATCAACACTCGTAAATTGGGTGTCACCAAAAATAAACAGATTAGCTCATGGCTTGTTCAGATCTGTTTATGGGGGGCTCGAACAGCCACCACACTTATGGTACAACAGTAAGTGTTCTCCAGTACCGATACACACTGGGGTGGGGTGTGAAGTGCTTTGGATTGGGCTAGGGATACCATTGCAAACAACTGCTTGCTCCTTCCATATGGTCTTCACCCAGTTGCTTGGAGTCTTGCTGTGGGCTCTCAACACAAGCAGGATCAAGAACAGCTGGTGAGATAGTCAGTTCTTCAGAATCAATGGAGTGTTGGCCCATGCAAGTTTTGCTTTGAACTTTAAAACCTTGAATTACATTACACTTGTTCATGTTCCATTTTTAAATTTTCACTGAGAATATAATGTCGATGTGCAGCGTGGGTGGATTGGCCATGCTAAATTGCCCATAGTGTCCAGAGACATTTAGATTGGGTGGATTAGACATGGGGAAGCACAATGGTAAGGGAATGAGTCAGCTTGGAATGCTCTTTGGAGGGGCGGTGTGCAGCTGTTGGGCTGAATGGCCTGTTTCCACACTGTAGGGATTGCACGGTTCTGAGATAAGGAAAAGTGCTCAAGATTAAACAGGTCGAGGAAGCTGCAGATCTTGCTGAAGTGGAGGGTGAGACCAACAGCAATTTCTAAAGTGCATTTTTCATGGGATCTGAGCATGGCTGGGAGGGCCAAGCCTTGCTCGCTCAAAACTGTCCTGGGGGAAGTATTCAACTTTCGAAGGGAGCAAGCCAATGGTCTCATGAGTTCATAAGACTAAGAGGCAAACTCATTGAAACAATGAAGGGTGCTCAACTGGGGAGATAGAAAGAGACCATTTTCCACAGCTGAAAAACGGGCACGGTCTCCCAAAATGATTGTGAGTAGTTCAGGCTGAGAAATTCTTTTATTCCGAGGGCTACAAATCTTTGGAATTCTCTCCCCCAACGTTGTAAAGGCTGCAATCAATAGATTTTGGACTCTGACGAATACTGGAGCAGTCAGAAAAGAGTAGTCAGGGATTTGGTGGGAGGAGGGGTGGGATCAATCTAACTAGTCGACCAAGCGGGTTCAAAGGTCTATATGGTCAACCCTGCTTGTGTACCATATGCCCATTGAATGAAAATAGCTTTTTAAATTCTACCCTAACATTCACTGCGAGCGAAGTCTCTCCCCAGATGAGTTGCTTCATTCAGCCTTGCCTGCTTAGGGAAGAGAGAAAAGAGCAGGTTTGCATTCGAGTGGAAACTGCTGCATCACACAGGAGCAGGTGAACGGTCAACAGTGTCGAACAGACTCCTTTGTGAGAGAGGAAGCCATTAATGTTGATTCAGCCAAATGCAAAGTGGCTGGGTTTCATTCAGAAAACGTGCTTCTGGGATGTAGCACACGAGAGATACAAGACAGGACCCACAGTAGGCCAAGCAGCTCATGATTCCCGAAGCTGTCCAACACTTGGGGTTATCCTTGTCGATCTCTGTTGAAGGCTTACAGATAGAGAGTGCTCACAAGGACTTGTCAACTGCTCCGTCAGCATTACATCCTGCATTAACGACAGAAGGCAAAACAGACAGACAAAGGGGAATTTTTAGATGAGAACTGTTATCTCCCTAAGTGAGGTGAAAAATGTGAATGAATGAAGAGTATTAGTCTTGGTTCCAGAGATGCAAACTGTTGGCTGGGCTTGCAAAAGTCATGAAGATGTTGTGTATTGGTTAATTTCTATGAAGTCGACTCTTTTGCAACCAAGGAATGGGAGGGTAGTCACTGTTTTGCAACAGTAGATTTCAGCCAATAGGATTTTGTAACTCTGGCAACCGTGGATTATCAGGGCGACTGTACAAAGTGTAGGAGAAGAGGGGGGCCATCGGCCACAGCCTGGACAGAAAACTGCTGCCGACGAAGTCAGAGATTGTAAGAACAGCCGATGCTGGAGTCAGGGATAACACAGTGTAGAGCTGGAGGAACACAGCAGGCCAGGCAGCATCAGAGGAGCAGGACCACTGACATTTCTTCTGAAGAAGGGCCTACAAAGTGTCTCTTTCCAACTCTGTGCCTGCTGTTTCTATGTGTTGATACACACAAAGCTAACCAGCGACAGTGAGCCTTCCCGCTGTCTCTCTAGCTCTGGACAAACAGGTGCCCTCATAACAATTCCAAATACCCGAGTTTGTGCTATCACACAACCAGACCAGACACATTAGAAGCAGAAATAGGCCCTTTGGCCCTTCTAGCCTGCTTCTTCATTCAATAACATCATGGTTAATATTGTTTGTATTCTGGGTTCTATATTCTCATCATCACCCACCCAAATTCCCACACCAACAAGCACTCTCCCCCCAACCCCGTAACCTTAGATTGCCTTGTCCAATGAGAATCTATTTACCACCTCCTTAAAAATATTCAGTGTCTCCCTCTCTACTGCCTTCTGAGGCAGAGCACTCCAAAAGCCTCACAACCCTCAGTGGAAAAAAGAAATCTCCCCATCCCTGTCCTAAAAGGGGTGGCCCCTAATTGTAAAATGGTGCTTCCTAGTTTGGGACTCCCACTCAAAGGGAGGCATCCTTGCCAAGAAGTATACGAGACGCTGAATGGTCAAGTCACCCCTCACTCCTCACTCCTCTAAATTCTAGTGGAAGCAAACCCAGTCTGCCTAACCTACCCAGCTAAGACAGATTGCTTATTCCTGGTTGTGTTCTAGTAAACCTCCCTAGAACTGCTTCCAATGCATTTTCATCCTTTCCCAAAGGAAGAGACCAGAACTGCACACAGTATTCAAAATATGGTCTCACCAATGCCCTGTCTAAATTAAGTATAACATCTTTACTTTTAAGTTTAATTTATCTTGTAATAAAAGATAGCATTCCATTAGTCCTCTTAATCACTTACTGCACCTGTGTACTAATTTTGTGGACTTTTGCATAAATCGCGTGTAGGATGTCAGCATCACTGGCTGGGCCAGCATTATTGCCCGTCCCAAGTTGCCCCTTGAGAAGGTGGTGGCCTTCTTGAACTGCTGCAGTCCTCCCGCTGTAGGCTGACCCACAATGTCATTAGGGAAAGTATTTCTACTGTGCAGCAGAACACCTAGAACCCCCGGCACCTCAGAAGTCTACAGCCATTCATTGTCTAAGTAATGAAGCAAATTTCTTATTAACTAGCACCTATGAGGTGAGGAGTGTGCTGGTTCATTATCAGATAACCAAGAGGTTCACAAGTCAAAAAATAAAAACACATACTAAGTAATAGAAGTGTAATGTAGTGAGTATACACATCACTGTTATAATTCATTTACAGCATAAATCACTGAAGTAATAATGCAACTTTGTCTTAAATGAAACTTACCGACAGAGCCTTCTCAACTGACTACTCAGACATCCCGGTACATCTCAGTATTTCAGGAGAGATTGAATTAACTTGATAATTTGTGTAGCCATTCAATTGAACAAAAAGTATATTTATATTGAGGTAAATATATTGAAGTATAATATTTGGACTGAATAATACAATAAACTTTGTGGTACTTGAGGTATTTGCAGCATTGTCAAGAGTGCTGGTTCGTGAGGTTCTTGCTAAAACAGTTTGCTGTACTCTTGCTTTTTTAAAAAAAAAATTCTTGCTGTCAAACTGCCACAAATGTGCATTTTCACACCAAATTCCTGCCCACTCATTCAACCCAGCCATTGGTCTGCATCCTTGTTATGTTCTCTTCACAGCATATTTCCCAGTCTATCCTTGTGTCGGCTGCAAATTTGGTCACTGAAACTTTTCACTCCCCTGATCGAAGTCATTGATATAAAGTGTAAAAAGCTAAAGTCCCAGCAGAGACCCCTGTGGGATCACTCATCACATCCTGCCAATCTGATAATGACCATTTAAACACACTCCCTTTACTGTCAGCCACCAATCTTCTACCCACGCCAGAATATTATTCTTACATCACAAACTCCTACTTCTCACAATAACCTTTCATGTGGAACCCTGTCAAATGCATTACAAAACAAATACCAAGGCAACAGGACCATCATGTCAACAGTCAGATTTACATTATCAAACATTTTCACAGCATTATCGTATAAAGTGCTTTTAAGACTGGCTGTTGAACAACGGCTCTATGGAATGTAAAACATAGGATACAACAGCACAGAAACAGGCCTCTCGACCCAGCCGATGTTTGCTGCTGTTTATGATCCACTAGGGACTCTTCCCATCTTTGCTCATCTAAGTCCACCATTTGTAACCCTTGGTCCCCCTCCCCCTCAAATGCTTGTCCAGTAACCCTGTAAATGCATCTCCATGATTCAGTTCAACCACTCCCTGCAGTAACAAGTTTTATATTCTAACCACACTTTTTGTAAAGAAGATTCTTTTCAATACCTTATTGGATTTCTTGGTGACTATTTTACAGCCTGTATCAATGTCCTTTCCCAGAAGAAAATACATTACCTCTGTATCCTCTCTATCCAAACTCCTTTGTTTTCAGAGAAATGAGACGCAGTCTATCAATCCTTTCCTGTCACGTCGACCCAAATATTTTTACCACCCTTACAGCCCTCCAGTGTCCATCCTCACAAACTTCTCCTGTGTTTTTATCTCTCTGTATAGATGATGAAAGGTAGAGGAGTCCAAAACTAGTCACAGATTTGAGGTGAGAGGGGAATGATTTAAAACGGACCTGAGGGGCAACTTTTTCACACAGAGGGTGGTGTGTGTGTGTGTGGGAAAAGCTGCCCGACGAAGTGCTGGAGGCTGGTACAAATACAACATTTAAAAGACGTCTGGACGGATACATGAATAGGACAATTGCTGGCAATGGGACTAGATTAATTTCAGATATCTAGTTGGTATGGACAAGTTGAACCAAATGGGCTGCTTCCATGCTGTATAACTCTATCAGTGTGCGCCCAACAAGATTTAACACAACTTTGCGAATAACTTGCCTATTTTTCAATAACCTCCAGAAATAAAACCCAGTTCTTGGCAAAGACTTTGTTGCTGACCTAAAGCACAATTTGTAGCCATCAGTGTGCGCGTACTGCCATGAAGCTCACGTTTCCCCACCTCACCTGAACCTTTACCTTCCAAGTAATGGGAGTTCCCCAGCCTTCCGACCAGAATGTACTTCCTCACATGCATCTTTCATTTGTCAGTGACTTGCTCATTCTGCAAGTTTATTAAGGTCCTCCTGTAATGTTTTTCAGCACTCCTCAGTTTTGAGGATCTCTCCCGATTGGCATTGTCTCCAAATTTAGAATTTGTGTCTTTGATTCCAAGTAGATGGTGGCAGTTGAGCCAAGCCAATGCTCCCCGCACCAATCCTCATGGAACATTTTCTGATTCCCACCCTCTAAATGACTACACTTGACTCCCCCCTCCGTTTCATGTCCTGAAGACAGATAATGAACCTCTTGCCTCCGGTCCCACATTCCTGAGCTCATTAGTAGTCCATCAGGACACTTCGTCAAACATTGATTGGAAATCCCAAAAAATTACAAGAGTCCTGTGAGGAATTCAGGCACAGAAACCTAACATTTCCCAAAGACAGACAGTGTCTTATTATTCAACTAAATGCTGTCTCTCAGCAACAGCAGCCAAAAATACACCAAGTTCTGGATGCAAGCTGACATCCAAATCTGCATCAGCCTTCACTACCTTATCACTACTGTGATCTTTTCAGAGGAAATAGTAAACCGAGACTCCTGTCTATTCTCTGAGGTGGCTGTAGGAACAGTTCATGTTACTTATAAAAGATCAGGGGTGTTCTATGGTGGTCAGCCCTATATATTCTGTCATTTTAAAGCTCAGAAACTGATAACTTGGGTTTTTGTTTTAAACAATATTCTCCAAGGGACCTAAATGCGCACTAATTAACTATTTTGTTTTCGGCAGCAATGCAAAAGTGACTACGTCTCAAAAATACCCCATCCTATTGCGCAGAAACCATGCAATCTGCAATAAACTCCATCCCATGATTGCTGGCTGGCACTCTCATTCTATCAAACTCCACTTCGGAAGCACCAACTCCCCAAGTTCTCATCACACAGTAAAGCTACTGGCACCCACTTACAGAACCAGGTTAGACGCGCTCTGGACAGGTGGTCACTCTACCATCTGCCCCTCCTCTGCCATTTTGTTTGAGACCTTCACAGGCTGAATAGAATCATAGAATCCCTACAGTGTGGAAACAGGCCCTTTGGCTCAACAAGTCCACACCAACCACTGGAGCATCCCATCCTGACCCATCCCCTTATAACCCACATATGCTACACACCCCTGAACACTACAGGCAATTTAGCATGGACAATCCACCTGGCCTGCACATCTTTGGACTGAGAGGGGAAACCGGAGCACCCGGAGGAAACCTACGCAGACACAGAGAAAACGCGCAAACTCCACACACAGTCGCCAGAGGCTGGAATCAAACCCAGGACCCTGGCGCTGAAAGGCAGCAGTGCTAACCGCTGAGTCACCGTGCTGCCCCTGAACTTGAGTTGGAAGTGAAAGTTAGGTGCAGAGGGATCTAGGTGTCCTGCTGCATGAGCCAAAAACCATCAATATGCAGGTACAGCAAGCAATTAAGAGATAACAAGGTGTGGAGCTGGATGAACACAGCAGGCCAAGCAACATCTTAGGAGGAGGAAAGCCTCTTGGCCTGCTGTGTTCATCCGACTCCACACCTAGTTATCTCAGATTCTCCAGCATCGGCATTTCCTACTATCTCTCTCACAGCAAGCAATTAAGATGGTTAATGGAATGCTACTGTTTGTTATGAGAAGTCTCCATAACAATAAGAATGTTATGCTCCTGTGAAATTAGTGAGACTACATCTCAAATATCGTTTGCAGATTCCATCCCTTTATCCAAAAAAAAATGTAAATGTACTCTTCAGAGGAAATTCACTAGATTAAGACCTGCAACAAGGGTGTTGTTTTATGAGCAAAATTCAGACAGATCAGGCTTGATTTAACCAGACAATATGATCCTGAATAGCCTTGACAAGGCTGACAAAGGAAGGGTGTTTCCTCTTCTGGATGAGTCCAGAACTAGGAGGCACTGTTTCAAAATTAGGAATTTTTAGGTCACAGAATCACTCTAGTGCAGAAAGGTTCCATTCGGCCCATTCACCACCTCAGTGGCGTACCGCAAGGGTCCGTGTTGGGTCCACTGCTGTTTGTCATTTTTATAAATGACCTGGATGAGGGCGTAGAAGGATGGGTTAGTAAATTTGCAGACGACACTAAGGTCGGTGGAGTTGTAGATAGTGACGAAGGATGCTGTAGGTTGCAGAGAGACATAGATAAGCTGCAGAGCTGGGCTGAGAGGTGGCAAATGGAGTTTAAAGCAGACAAGTGTGAGGTGATGCACTTTGGTAGGAGTAACCAGAAGGCAAAGTACTGGGCTAATCGTAAGATTCTTGGTAGCGTAGATGAGCAGAGAGATCTCGGTGTCCATGTACACAGATCCTTGAAAGTTGCCACCCAGGTTGACAGGGCTGTTAAGAAGGCATACAGTGTTTTAGCTTTTATTAATAGAGGGATCAAGTTCCGGAACCAAGAGGTTATGCTGCAGCTGTACAAAACTCTGGTGCGGCCGCACTTGGAATATTGTGTACAGTTCTGGTCACCGCATTATAAGAAGGATGTGGAAGCTTTGGAAAGGGTGCAGAGGAGATTTACTAGGATGTTGCCTGGTATAGAGGGAAGGTCTTACGAGGAAAGGCTGAGGGACTTGAGGCTGTTTTCGTTAGAGAGAAGAAGGTTGAGAGGTGACTTAATTGAGACATATAAAATAATCAGAGGGTTAGATAGGGGGGATAGGGAAAGCCTTTTTCCTAGGATGGTGACGGCAAGCACAAGAGGGCATAGCTTTAAATTGAGGGGTGAAAGATACAGGACAGATGTCAGAGGTAGTTTCTTTACTCAGGGAGTAGTAAGGGAATGGAACGCTTTGCCTGCAACGGTAGTAGATTCGCCAACATTAGGTACATTTAAGTCGTCATTGGATAGGCATATGGACGTACATGGAATAGTGTAGGTTAGATGGGCTTGAGATCGGTATGACAGGTCGGCACAACTTCGAGGGCCGAAGGGCCTGTACTGTGCTGTAATGTTCTATGTTCTATTGCATCCGTACTATGACCTATTGCCAGTCTCCTGCCCTTTCCTCATGTCCCTGCTCAGCATTTCTATCCAAATAAGCATCCAATGCCCCTCTTGAATGCTTCAACTGAACCTAACCTTAACCACATTTCCAGGCAGTGCATCCCAGACTGCAACTTTTTTCTCCCACAACACCCCTCTTCAATGTCTCTGCATGGCTCCTGGGTTTGGGGGGCGGGGGGGGGGGAGGAGGTGGGTGGAAGGAAATAAAACCCTTTGCAGAAGAATGCCAATGGAGACCATTGCAGTGTTCTGACCCACATTTCTCTCTAAAACCAACAACCCACTGAGAATAAATCATCAGGTCATCATCACTTTGTTATTTGTTGGGTCTTGCTACGCACGACTAAACAGGCACTTCAAAAGTTACAGCCAGTGATGAGATCTTAAGAAATATTGCATTTGATTTCATTCTGGAATCGTCACAGGATACTGCCGACGGCACCCAGCCCTGCCAAAGCAAGGATTTCTGGACCAGGCCCACCCCATTGCCATCACCAAAGACATTGCATCGTCACCACAGCAAGGAGGGGTAGACTGGATCCACCATGCCAGTGACGCTGTGAAACCGTTCCAGTTCAGTGTCCACCCAAATCATCACAGCAACCAGAAACTGTACGTATCATTCAATCTACTTCTGTCAGCTCAGCCTACCCAGCCTCACAAGTGTACCTCAGCCCTCACAAAATCCCCACTGTGTGGGGGGCTCATATTCTGTGCTTCAATATCATGGGCAAGATTGTTGACTTGCTCGCTGAGCTGGTTTGTTTTCGTTCAGACAGTTCATCACCGTGATAGGTGACATCATCAGTGCAGCCTCTGGTGAAGCGATGTTGTTCTACTCCACTTAGAATTTATACTGTCCCGTCCGTTATGGTGAGCATTGTCATTTCTGGTTTTGATCTGTATGGGTTTGTATACGGCGTCCATTTCTATATGTTTATTGATTGAAGTCTGGGTGGAGAACCATGCCTGTAGGAATTCCCGTGTGTGCCTATGCTTGGCTTGGGCTACTATGGTTACCTTGTCCCAGTTAAACTGATGGCCTTCACTGTCTGAATGTCCCAACACGAAGGAAAGTTTGCGGTGCCATTTTGCTGCTAGTTGACGTTCATGTATTGTGATGGCTAGTTTACTTCCTGTCTGTCCGATGTAATGTTTGTGGGAGTCACTGCCTGGTATTCTGTGAACTATGCTGGTTTTGCATGTCATGGGTATGTCTTTAATCCTTGTGAGTGTTTGTCGCAGCGTGGCTGTGGGCTTGTGGGCCGCCATAATTCTAAGTAGTCTTTGGAGCCTTGTTGTCAGTTCTGATATGCTCCTGATGTACAGCAGTGTGGCCAGTGTTTTAGATTGTCCTGTGTCCTCTTGTTGTTGTCTGTTTGGGAGGCACCTGCAGATGAAGTTGCTGGGATATCCGTTCATGGCGAAGATTTGGTATAGGTGCTCTTTCCCTCTCCTGCGTAGTTCTGGCATGTTGCAGTGTGTCCTGGCCCGTTGGAACACACACAAGTGAGGAATTGTTTGTGTGAGACACTGCCGATTTGTTACACACTGCTTTGAATCCTGGTGTTTCTGTTCACACAATTACACTTCAACAGGCTGGGCCTCCTTCCCCAATAAGGAGAAAGGGCTGAGCGGAGACCTGCTGAAGGCTTTAAGGCAAGGAGATTATCAATGAGATTTCTCAAACTAATGGAACCGGGAACTTTGGAAGTGGTGAAATGCCAGAAACACACAGTGCAGATGCAAATATACGGTTGGATGAGGAAGGTTGCAAGGAGACAGACACGAATAAATACAAAAAAACAAGGTAAGGCCATTCAGCCCACTGCATGCCTGCCAGCTCTCTGGTTACTATCCAATTAGTCCCATTACCCCCTCTATCCCCATTCCCTTTCCCACATGCGCGTGTCCAATTTTTTTCCGAAGGTATTCTTTATTGCTGCTTCCACCATTCTTGGAGGTGATGTGTTTGAGGGCATTGCTGTTCACCATGTTAAAAAATTAATTTTTCCTCCCATGCCCCACACAAATCTTCCCAAAGCTTTCTAGAGACCTTCCCCAGATCTTGGACCATCAGTTAAAGGGAACTGTTTCTCAGTAGTTATAATCTTATACACATCCATAAAATCTGCTGGGCTTCAATATTTGTAAAATGTATTTGTGGGATGACGGTGTCACTAGCCAGGCCAACATTCACTGCCCATCCTTAATGGCCCAGAGGACAGTAAGAGTCAACCACAGTGCAGTAGGTCTGGAGTCATGTCAGCCTGACTGAGTAAGGATTGCAGTTTGCTTCCCTAAAGGACTTTAACGAACCACATGGATTTTTCCCAACAATGGTCATCATTAGAATCTTAACTCCAGATTCTTTCTTGAATTCAAATTCAACCATCTGCCAGGGTAAGATTTGGGCCTGGGTCACCAGAACATTACCTTGATCTCGATTAACAGTCCAGCGATAATACCACTGAGCCATTGCCTCCCCTTATATGAAGGGGATATGGAAGACAACGCCATAGAGCTCATGCTTCAGCTGCAAAAAGACCTGACCTAGGCCATAGCTGAAGTACCCCATGCTCAAAGCGGTTTACCCAATCTTAACAGCAATATTATTGACCTTTTAAACAGTGATGCACAAATCTACCAGCATGAGGCCTGGCCTCCCAGGGTTAAATTACTAGGAGAGATTTCACAGATGAACTTGTAAATGCTGGTATCTAAAATGTTTAAAGGGTGATTGGATAAAATCTTTAAAAATGGACACAATAAAGTGGACAGAACACACTAGTATAGTCTAAAGCTAAGAGCCAGGCTTTGCAGTAGTGACATAAGGAAACGGTGTTTCATGAGACGAGAAGTTTCGAACTCCCTCCCTTTGACAGCAGCTCGGTTTCTACTCAGGGAAATGGGGCAAAGACAGGTGTAGATCATGGATCGGCCCCTAACTCACTGAGTGTCAGAACAAACTCCCAGTGTAAGGTGGGGGGGATAAGAGCTAGGGGTCCTCAGCATAAAACAGAGTTATGAGAACATTTGAGAGGTAGTACAAGAAAATCCTTCTTCAGCCAGAAAATGGTTAAAATGTAGGAGTTGCAGCAAGTCGAGGTGAATACTTAAAAATACAGTGAAGGTAAAACCAGCTTAACAGATCAGGGAGAAATGAATAAATGTTGTCCTGATTGGATTAGGTAAAGAGAAGAGCAGGAAGAGGAGCACATGGTGTATTAATACTGAAATGGATCGCAGAATTGCGGAATCCCTACAGTGTAGAAGCAGGCCATTCAACCCATTGAGTCCACAGCAACCCTCTGAACGGCATCCTACCCAGACCAAATCACCCCCCAACCTATCCCTGTAACCCTGCATTTCCAATGGCTAACCCACCTAGCCTGTACATCCCTGAACACTATCGGGCAATCTAGCATGGCCATCTATCCTAACCTGCACACACCTTTGGCCTGTAGGAGGAAACCCACACAGACATAGGGAGACCGTGTCTCCACACAGACTGTGACCTGACCTGTCCTGCTCCTCTGATGCTGCTTGGCCTGCTGTGTTCAACCAGCTTGACACCTTACTTCCTCAAATTCTCCAGCATCTGCAGTTCTTACTACCTCTGTCACCTGACCAGTCAAGTTAAAAGTGGAACTTCTGAGCTGTACATTCAAGATAAATTACATTTCAAAAAGCAGAACGCCAGGATTTTGCTGTTCCTGCATCAACTTGGATTTACAGTTATGTAGAACATCCCCAAGTTCTCTACAGATTGTGTGTGATAACAGTGTAGAACTGCAGGAGAAATGCGAAGCCAGATGACCAAAGACTGATTCAAAGAGGTAGTGACATCCAAACAGGTGGGGGGAGACCCAGAAACGTGGAAGGATTTAAAATGGGATGTTTGAGAGCTTACTGAAAACTTAGTAAAGGTAAAGCTGAGGAACCCAGGGATGTGGAGGAGGTCAGCACAGTGACCTCAAGAGAGCTGTAGGAAGTTACAGCACCTTCCCATCTTCAGCAGATACACACTGTCGGGCAATTGTGAGAAGGAGCCTCAAGATAGCTTCCCAAAGGTGAACATGTCAGGTCTGATGTTACTAAGGTTAGCCTACAATAATTTAATTAAGTGTGGACAACAAAATTTCGATCAAGGCAAGAACTATTTTTTTAAAAATAAACATTTGCTCATCCTTTAACCTTGCAATATAAAATCTTGAAGCACACGTGAATATTATAAACAGAATTTCAAATGCTAAGCTATTGAGAAGAAACCCGGTGCTAATAGTGAATTGTTTTCAGTAAGAGTATTATATATTCTGTCTCAAATAGTTTAATGGCTGGCAATGTGACAATCTGTGTAATAAATATACTGTAGCATGTTACCAATGAATGTATCAAACTGAATATAATCATTTTCTCACTAACCACCAGTCTTTAGAAAAAGAAATGTATCCAGCTGTATTATTGTATGCTGCTTATCGCAGCAAATAGAAATATAACATTTGTTGTTACTTTTAGTGCTTATTTTGTACAATTGTCAAAAATTTCCCTTTTAATTTTTTTTTGAGTTATTCTCTCCACTTCAAGACAGACCAAAGCAGGATAAAACTAAAACAGAAATCACTGGAAAAGACTCAACAGATCTGGCAACATCTGTGAATAAACAGCAGTGTTAAAGTCTAATGACCCTTCTTCAGAACTGGAATCGTTAGTGCTGTTTCTATCTCTGTGGATGCTGCCCGACCTGCTGAGTTTCGCTGCTTGTGTTTGTTTCAGATCTCCAGAACCTGCAGTTCTTTGCTTCATGTTAGATCAAAGCAGGCTTGCAGATTTTGCTCCCAGGATGAGACATTCCACTCCCGCACATCCCAGATGTCCAAGTTCTTCAAGGACCGCAACTTTCCCCCCACAGTGGTCGAGAACGCCCTTGACCGCGTCTCCCGCATTTCCCGCAACACATCCCTCACACCCCGCCCCCACCACAACCGCCCAAAGAGGATCCCCCTCGTTCTCACACACCACCCTACCAACCTCCGGATGCAACGCATCATCCTCCGACACTTCCGCCATCTACACTCCGACCCCACCGCCCAAGACATTTTTCCATCCCCACCCTTGTCTGCTTTCCGGAGAGACCACTCTCTCCATGACTGCCTTGTTCGCTCCACACTCCCCTCCAACCCCACCACACGTGGCACCTTCCCCTGCAACTGCAGGAAATGCTACACTTGCCCCCACACCTCCTTCCTCACCCCTATCCCAGGCCCCAAGATGACTTTCCATATTAAGCAGAGGTTCACCTGCACATCTGCCAATGTGGTATACTGTATCCACTGTACCCGGTGTGGCTTCCTCTACATTGGGGAAACCAAGCGGAGGCTTGGGGACCGCTTTGCAGAACACCTCTGCTCGGTTCACAATAAACAACAGCACCTTCCAGTCGCGAACCATTTCCACTCCTCCTCCCATTCTTTAGATGACATATCCATCATGGGCCTCCTGCAGTGCCACAATGATGCCACCCGAAGGTTGCAGGAACAGCAACTCATATTCCACTTGGGAACCCTGCAGCCCAATGGTATCAATGGCTTCACCGGCTTCAAACTCTCCACTTCCCCCACCGCATCCCAAAAGCAGCCCAGTTCATCCCCTCCCCCCACTGCATCACACAACCAGCCCAGCTCATCCCCTCCCCCCACTACATCCCAAAACCAGCCCAGCCTGTCTCTGCCTCCCTAACCTGTTCTTCCTCTCACCCATCCCTTCCTCCCACCCCAAGCCGCACCTCCATTTCCTACCTACTAACCTCATCCCACCTCCTTGACCTGTCCATCTTCCCTGGACTGACCTATCTCCTCCCCGCCTCCCCACCTATACTGTCCTCTCCACCTATCTTCTTTTCTCTCCATCTTCGGTCCGCCTCCCCCTCTCTCCCTATTTATTCCAGAACCCTCACCCCATCCCCCTCTCTGATGAAGGGTCTAGGCCCAAAACGTCAGCTTTTGTGCTCCTGAGATGCTGCTGGGCCTGCTGTGTTCATCCAGCTTCACACTTTGTTATCTTGCAGATTTTGAGATTAGATTGAACACCCCTATAGTGTCATCTTAGGGATGGGCAATGCCATGTTGCAGCGCATGGGCCAGTCAGCCTGGCTCTAGACTGATGTGAAAAGCAGGAAGGGTCTAGGCCCGAAACATCAGCCTTCCTGCTCCCCTGATGCTGCTTGGCCTGCTGTGTTCATCCAGCTCTACACCATGTTATCTCTGCTGTTCATTGTATTGCTGTTCATTGAAGGGTCTCTTGGACTGGAGAACAGGGAGGAAGGAGCCTAAATCATTACAGGACCAACAAGTAAGAAGGAAAGTTTTCAAGTTTCTTCCCTCCACAATCTGATGCCAATATAACATTCTCTCGTCAGATGACGGACCCTGACTATTTGGGATGGATTCTGTTCCCAGCCTCAAACGAATTGGAACCGGAGACTGAGGCACACAACCAGGAGGGAAAACAAAATAACATTGTTCATGTGAACTAGCACCAAACCGGAATCCTGCCTGTTAAACAGCATTCGCTATTCACAGCTAGCTTACCAATGTTGTCGGTCTGCCCAACAGGTTTCATGTTGCGGCTCACTACCACCTTCCCCAGGGCAATCTGGGATTGGCAATAAATTCTGACTCAGCCTTGATGCCCATGTCCCATAAACAAATGAAAAAAGATGGCCCAGAAAACAGCCCATCCACCCAAGGCCTAAGTCACTGGAGTGCACTGAATCAGTATCAAATGTAGCCAACATGCCTTATGATCTTTCATTAGGATTAAACGTTGGTCTTCATGATCCCCAAGAAGAATGCAGTGCCATCCATTCCCAATTCCAAAGCAATAATGTTTATACAAGATCAGAGAAAGAAAAAGATTAGCAAAAGAAAATTTCACAGCCTTGGGCTAACCAAAGCTGCTTCTCAGGCAGGAATGGACCTTGGAAATGTATTCACTCCAGCAAAGCAGGAAATGTGGTAGTTAATTTGCACAGAACCATCCTACAAACAGAATGAAACAAAATGACAATATCACGTGTTTCCAGAAGCTGACTGAAAGAGGAATGTCAGACAAGACACCAGGAGACCATTCCTGTTTCACCAGCTGAGGGGGAGAATGGATTATTGGGCCTCAGTTTCCAGTCACATTCAAAAGACAGGACCTCCTCAGGGCTGTACCACAAGTGACAACAGAGAGGAGCTTAAACCTTCTGACTCAAAACCATGGGGTTGAAAGTTGTTCCATGATTGACATGCACTGTACAAACAGCCTTGAATCTAGTCACTTTCATCAACAACCATCATTCACTTTGGTTACTTTTTCTCTGATATTCATTTTGGGATTAGGTGCGGAGGAATACAAAAAAAAAGGTATCACATCAGACTGGTAGCCTTTCTTCAGAATTATTCTCTTGGCTTCACTCCTCACGGATATTGCCAGACCTGCTGAGTAGTTCCAGAATTTCTGATTTTATTTTAGACTTGGTGCTGTATGATTCTGCAACTTGACTTGCAACACTCAGAGGCTTGAGGCTTTTCTCATTTTGACAGCCAGCTGAGTGCAGTACTGACCAGCAGCCAGTGTGGGGCGCTCTGGTGCCATGGCTGAAGGGTGTTCAGAGAAAGGATGGAGGAACACTCAGACAAGCGGCTCATGTGCGTAGAGAAGGGAAAGGCTGGTAATAGTTAGCACAGCAGCACGGCTGCAAGAACAAAGACACATTCCACGTCCGACTGTGGATCAGCTCACTGCGTCAGCTCACCTTGATCATCCCACCACAAATGCAGCGATCACGAGCAGACAGGAAACCAATGTGCTCAGTAGCCAGCTGTCAACTGCCCCACATCCCCCACCCTCACACCCTGGGGGGGGGGGGGGGGGGGGGAACCTGGTACTGCCCCACATCCCCCACCCTCACACCAGGGGGGGGGGGGGGAGAGGGGGGGGAGGGAGGGACCTGGTACTGCCCCACATCCCCCACCCTCACACCGGGGGGGGGAGGGACCTGGTACTGCCCCACATCCCCCACCCTCACACTGGGGTGGGGGGGGGGGGGGAAGAGAACCTGGTACTGCCCCACATCCCCCACCCTCACACCGGGGGGTCTGGTACTGCTCGCGTCCCCCTCCCTCACACGGGGGCGGGGGGGGGTCTGGTACTGCTTGAGTCCCCCTCCCTCACACGGTGGGGGGGGTCTGGTAATGCTCGCGTCCCCCTCCCTCACACGGGGGGGGGTCTGGTACTGCTCGCGTCCCCCTCCCTCACACGGGGGGGGGGGTCTGGTACTGCCCACATGCCACTCCCAGGCGTGGGTATTTCTTTCAGGCGGCACGAACTCAGAGGGGGCAGGAAGAACATTAAAGCTTTCGATCAACTCCATAAAGGCACTGGTACAGGGTCTGTGCAACAGACTACCGCACACACACCCCCAACACGCGCACAGCCCTCACACGCGCACCCCACACCCCCCACTTACACACACCCCAACACACACCCCCCACACACACAAAACCACGCACACACACCCCGACCCCGACACCGCACACACCCACAAACCCCGCAGGCACACACAAAACCCCACACACACACACACACACCCCAACCCCCACACCGCACACACCCACAAACCACACAAACACACACACCCACACCCACCGTGCACACACAGACATGCACACCCCCCGCACACCAACACACGCACACACACACACCCACCGCGCGCGCACACACACATGCACACCCCCCCCCCACACACACACCCCACACACAGACACGCACCCCCCGCACACTCAAACACACACACGTCCCCCGCACACACACGCCCCCACACACACACCCCGCTCTCACACACACACACCGACACGCACGCCCCCTGCGCGCACACACACGCACACGCCCCGCACACACACACAGCCCCCAGCGCACGCACACACACACCCACACACCCCCCGCACAGACACACACACACGCACACCCCCGTGCGCGCACACCCAACACGCGCGCGCACACACACACACACACACACACACACACACGCATGCACACCCCCCGCGCACACACACCCACCTACACACCCGCGCGCACACACACACATGCACACCCCCCGCACACACACACATGCACACCCCCGCACACACCCACAGCTCCCAGCGCACGCACACACCCACACCCACGCACACCCGCCCCCACACGGACACGCACAACCCCGCGCATACACATACACACACCCCCTGCGCGCGCACATACACACCCCCCACGCACGCACACACACACCCCCCCACGCGCGCACACACACACACCCTGCGCGCGCGCGCACACATGCACACCCCCCGCGCACACACCCACCTACACACGCACACCCCCTGCGCGCACACACACACACATCCACCCGCGCGCACGCACACACACACACCCCGCACGCGCACACATGCACACCCCCCACACACCCCCCCGCACACACACACAGCCCCCAGCGCACGCACACACACCCACACAACCCCCGCACACACATGCACACCCGCCGCGCACACACGCCCCCCACACGGACACGCACACCCCACGCACGCACACACACACCCCCGCGCGCGCACACACACACACCCCCCACGTGCGCACACACACATACACACTCACACCCCCCCGCGCGTGCACACCCAAAACGCGCGCGCGCACACACACCCCCGCGCACACACACACCCACCTACACAACGCCCCGCAAACGCACACCCCCCGCGCGCACACACACACATCACCCGCACACACACACCCGCATGCGCACACACACTCCCGCACACGCACCCACGCACACACCCACACACCCCGCACACACACACATGCACACCCCCCGCACGCACACACACACAAGCACACCCCCACACACCCCGCACACACAAACGCGCACACCCCCCGCACACACACATGCACACCCCCCGCACACACCCGACATGGACACGCACAACCCACACACTCAAACACACACACGCACACACACACCCGCCACACGCACGTACCCCCCTCACTCACACACCACCCGCACGCGCGCACACACACACACACCCCGCCCCCCGTGCACGCACACACACCCCCACATGGACACGCACACCCCCTGCACACAGACACACACCCCCCGCACACTCAAACACACACACACCCACACGCCCCCCACACGGACACGCGCACACACACAGCTCCCGCGCTCACACACACACACCCCTCGCACGCGCACACACATCCCCCGCACACCCACACCCCCCGCACACACACACACCGCCCGCGTGTGCACACACACACACACCCCCTATGCACGCACACACCACACACACAGCCCCACCTCCCAGCGCGCGCGCGCGCACAAACACACACACACGCAGCCCCGCGGACGTGCACACACATACACCCCCCCAGGCACACACACACACCACGCGCACATGCGCACACACGCACACCCCCCCGCGCGGTCACACACACACACCGCACGCGCACCCTGCACACACAAACACACACCCCCGCACACACATGTACACCCCCCGTGCGCACACACGCCCCCTATGCGCACACACGTACCCCCACTTCCCAGCGCGAACACACACGCACCCCCACCTCCCAGTGCGCGCGCGCACAAACACACACGCACACCCCGCACACACACACCCCCAACACGCGCACACACGCACACACACACACACCCCCCACGTGCACACACACACACCCACCCACACACCCACCATGCGCACACACATGCACTCCCCCCCGCGCACGCACACACACCCCCACCTCCCAGCGCGCGCACACACACGCACACCCGCACACACCCCCAACGCGCACAAACACACAGACGCCACACGCGCACCCTGCGCACACAAACACACAACCCCCGCACACACACACCCCCCCATGCATACACACACACACGCACAACCCCACACACACACCCCCCACCTCCCAGCTCACACGCACACCCCCACCTCCCAGCATGCGCGCGCGCACGCACACACACACCCACGCGCGTACACACACACACACTCCCCCACCACCCAGCGCACTCACACACACACACACCCCCTGTGCGCACACGCATACATACACACACACCCCCTGCGCGCACACGCACACACCCCCCGCCCACACACACACACACCACGCGCGCACACACACACACCACGCGCACACACACACACACCACGCGCGCACACACACACACACCCACCCCACACCCCCACCTCCCAGTGCGCGCACACACACACGCACACCCCCGCGCGCCCACACACACACGCACACCCCCCCCACCTCCCAGCGCGCACACACGCGCACGCACATCCCCCCGCCCACACGCACACACACCCCCGCACGCGCACCCTGCGCGCACAAACACACACCCTCCCGCGCACACACCCTCCCGCGCACACACACACACACACACACAATCCCCCGTGCACGCACACACACAATCCCCCGTGCACGCACACACACACGCACACCCCCCGTGCGCGCACACACACACGCACACCCCCCGTGCGCGCACACACACACACGCACACCCCCCGTGCGCGCACACACACACACGCACACCCCCCGTGCGCACACACACACACACACCCCCCGTGCGCACACACACACGCACACCCCCCGTGCGCACACACACACGCACACCCCCCGTGCGCACACACACACGCACACCCCCCGTGCGCACACACACACGCACACCCCCCGTGCGCACGCACACCCCCCGTGCGCACACACACACGCACACCCCCCGTGCGCACGCACACCCCCCGTGCGCACACACACACACGCACACACACACGCACACCCCCCGCGCACACACACACACACACACGCACACCCCCCGCGCACACACACACACACACACACCCCCGCGCACACACACACACACACACACCCCCCGCGCACACACACCCCCCCCCGCGCACACACACACACACACACCCCCCCCGCGCACACACACACACACACACCCCCCCCCGCGCACACACACACACACACACCCCCCCCGCGCACACACACACACACACACCCCCCGCGCACACACACACACACACACCCCCCCCGCGCACACACACACACACACACCCCCCCCGCGCACACACACACACACACACACCCCCCGCGCACACACACACACACGCACACCCCCCGTGCACACACACACACACACACCCCCCGTGCACACACACACACGCACACCCCTCGTGCACACACACACACACGCACACCCCCCGTGCGCACACACGCACACCCCCCGCGCACACACACACACACGCACACCCCCCGCGCGCACACACACACACGCACACCCCCCGCGCGCACACACACACACGCACACGCACCCCCACCTCCCAGTGCTCGCGCGCACACACACACCCCCCCACCTCCCAGTGTGCGCGCGCACACGCACACGCCCACACACACACCCCCACCTCCCAGCACGTGCGCACATACACACACCACCCGCCCACCCACTCAGAGGGCTGGAGGCTCTGGTAGAACGTAGCCTGTCAATGGAAAATAGGACATGGTAGGCAGAGAGAAACCTGTTCTGTCAGCAGTGTGCACCATTTCCCCAGGAACCCTTCTGAACTGCCCCGATTGAACAACTCGTGCAAAAATGACAATTTCCAATATTCAACTCCAACGTTTCACAAATCACAGGCAATGTGAGCTGCTAACTTGGTGAGGGTGATGACATGAGAGAGAGAGCACGAGCGAGAGACAGAGTGGTATCGGGATTCAGCAACATGCCCCCAACAAGCAAGACCTGTTTCAAATATTTTCTAATCAATCTGTTTGGAGATGTTACATGTACACCTCTGAAGCAGGCGGAACTTGAACCCAGGTCTCCACTGTAATTAATGCCCTCTTATACTTGAAGCCTGTATCAATTTGCATGGTTTAGTTTAATTCATCTCCCCCTCAACCCTAAAATTAGACTCCCCATCAAATCGCAACAATAAAGCCAGTCACTCTTTCTTCAGAGCTCATTTTGTTGATTTCTATCCTGAGTCATCATTGCAATTCTCTTTCACGTCCTTTCAACATTACAATGGCCTTAGATTTGCATAGCACATAGAACATGACAGCACAGTACAGGCCCTTCAGCCCTCGATGTTGTGCCGACCTGTCATACCGATCTCAAGCCCATCTAACCTACACTATTCCATGTGCGTCCATATGCTTATCCAGTGACGACTTAAATGTACCTAAAGTTGTCGAATCTACTACGCTGCAGGCAAAGCATTCCATTCCCTTACTACTCTCTGAGTAAAGAAACTACCTCTGGCATCTGTCCTATATCTTTCACCCCTCAATTTAAAGCTATGCCCCCTCGTGCTCACCGTCACCATCCTAGGAAAAAGGCTCTCCCTATCCACCCTATATAACCCTCTGATTATTTTATATGTTTCAATTAAGTCACCTCTCAACCTTCTTCTCTCTAATGAAAACAGCCTCAAGTCCCTCAGCCTTTCCTCCTAAGACCTTCCCTCCATACCAGGCAACATCCTAGTTAATCTCCTCTGCACCCTTTCCAAAGCTTCCACATCCTTCTTATAATGCGATGACTAGAACTGTACGCAATACTCCAAGTGCGGCCGCACCAGAGTTTTGTACAGCTGCAGCATAACCTCTTGGTTCCAGAACTCGATCCCTCTATTAATAAAAGCTAAAACACTGTATGCCTTCTTAACAGACCTGTCAACCTGGGTGGCAACTTTAAGGATCTGTGCATGTGGACACCGAGATCTCTCTGCTCATCTACACTACTAAGAATCTTACCATTAGCCCTGTACTTTGCCTTCCGGTTACTCCTACCAAAGTGCAACACCTCACACTTGTCTGCATTAAACTCCATTTGCCACCTCTCAGCCCAGCTCTGCAGCTTATCTATGTCTCTCTGCAACCTACAGCATCCTTCATCACTATCTACAACTCCACCAACCTTAGTGTCGTCTGCAAATTTACTAAACCATCCTTCTACGCCCTCATCCAGGTCATTTATAAAAATGACAAACAGCAGTGGACCCAACACCGACCCTTGCGGTACACCACTAGTAACTGGTCTCCAGGATGAACATTTCCCATCAACGACCACCCTCTGTCTTCTTTCAGCAAGCCTATTTCCGATCCAAACTGCTATATCTCCCACAATCCCATTCCTCCGCATTTTGTACAATACCCTACTGTGGGGAACCTTATTGAACGCCTTGCTGAAATCCATATACACCACATCAACCGGTTTACTCTCATCTACCTGTTTGGTCACCTTCTCAAAGAACTCAGTAAGGTTTGTGAGGCACGACCTTCCCTTCACAAAACCGTGCTGACTATCCCTAATCAATTTATTCTTTCCTAGATGATTATAACTCCTGCCTAATTCGCAAACAAATGCTTCTGTTTTGCCAGAAATAGGCAAAGCATGCAAATTATTTAGAGATAATAGGTACTGCAGATGCTGGAGAATCTGAGATAACAAGGTGTAAAGCTGAATGAACACAGCAGGCCAAGCAGTATCAGAGGAGCAGGAAAGCTGACATTTCGGGCCTAGACCCTTCATTAGAAAAAGTTATTGACTTTTTTTGAAATGATAGAAGGGAAGTGAGGGGCTACATGATGTTGGACACAATTTTCCTCACCATTCACTTGTTCTGTTTCTTCACACTGTCTGCTTGGCAACTGTGCTTCGAATCCGATTCAAAAGTAACCACTTCCAAACATGATCCTGGATGGTCTTCATCCTCACTGATAAAGAACCCAATCATTTGCCCTTTTAGAGAAGGCCCTACTACGGCTGATGATAGCCCAGTGGGTGGGTTGGTGCCTAATGGCATGTTTAACACTGTCGTGATTCATGATTCAGTCCCATTGGCATAACAGAAAACAGGGTTCATTTGTTTTGAACACATTTCTGGATCCCCATTAACCATTTCAGATTTTCTCCGTAGGGAAATGCCATCCCTTATTCATGAGCCCAATGAAGACCATCACCAGCCTCCTCTTCTCTGCTCACTGGGCCAGACTGTTAGTCACATATTTGACTGATTATCGGAAATTCCTCCCTCCGTACCAGTTTTTAGAGCAGACACTTTGAAAGGGCACCCAAGGAACTGTGTAGTCACTGACGACGAACGCAGCTCTCCCTTTCACCAAAATGTACTTGTCACTACTGCAGGCTGGAAAGGTGTTACGTCCAACCCCAATTTCTTTAACAGTCTAAAAGAAGAAAGTTGCCAAACTCCCAAAGAAAAGGTGGGATTTCTTCATCTACTCACTGAGACCCCTTTAACTATGGATATGGAGTCATCATGTGTTATTCTTACCATCTTCAAACCTGTCAATAACAGGCCAAAACGCTGCAGAGGGTAGATGATGTCAGAAAAAGGTTAATCGCCGAAATGTTTTGTTCTCGGTAAATTCCACTGTGAAGTGGCTTCTCATCGTGTACAATACTACTGATAAATATTAATGTTGGCATTGCACAGTAACCTTGTTTAGTCCTACACAGTTTGCATCAAAGTAATTCAGGAGAGTTGTTTCTTTGCTGTAAAATGTCAGGTCATGGAATAAAGGACAGTACCCAAAGTTAGACAGTGTACCAGATATCCAGCTGCTGACATTCAGTGCTTCAATCCTTCTCATTACTTTAGAATACTCAGCAATGTGGCTCCATCATGTCATTCTATCTTGGCAATGTCAGACAACAGCTGAGAACAGTCCACTGGCAATTCCAAATCCTCACAACCTTTCGCTGGTGTGCCAACTTGAAAATAAACCTGTTTCAGAGACAGCAGGAACTGCAGATGCTGGAGAATCTGAGATAACAAGGTGTGGAGCTGGATGAACACAGCAGGCCGAGCAGCATCAGAGGAGCGGGAAGGCTGACATTTTGGGCCTAGGCCCTTCTTGGCCTGCTGTGTTCATCTAACTCTACACCTTGTTATCTTTGAAAATAAACCTTCCTAAATATGGAAGCAGTGAGGTAACTTCTAGTAGTACTCGATCTTTAAATTGTACACTAACAGAAATTAAATCTATCGATTCATGACGTCCCATTTTCCTCACTGTGTAAAAGTTATGGAAGTTCAAACAGGACAGGCGGACAGGTGCAGAGTACAAATTCACCCTTTGTACCACCACACAGAACCTTCCTCACAATGTAATGTGTGTCCAGTACAGGAATACAATGTTTGTTTCATAAAAGGTTGATCACATGAAAAACTGTATGGATAGTGGGGAAGAGGAGGTGAGAGCGATTTAGGGAAAAGATACGCATTCTAGAGGACAGGCAAGACCTGGACTTCCTGGTGTGAATGACATATCATATCTACAGCCCAACACATCAGGCCCACTACTTATAACCCAAGAGCCTAAATCTTCCGCAATATAGCTTATCAACCTATTCTATTGCTTTCTTCCTACGAGTTCATGTATTATGCACTGAAATGCATCTATGGTGCTCACTTCAAGCACTTCACTTGGTAATGTATTCACTGCTTTGCTGTATATCTCACGTCTGATTTATCCAACAGGCATGCAGAGATGGCACCAGCTCCAAGTCAACCACAGCTTTAGTCACCTTGCTTTAAGACACCACAGGATTTTCCATAGACCCACAAACATGGTCTCAACCAGGTCCCCAGCTCTTTCTCTGGAAGCTTTCCTGCTGGAAAAGTGCTCCAGCACCTCCACAGGCTTAACCCACCAAGTACAGGTCAGAGAAACAACAGGCATGATCAAACACAAATGAATCAAACCATTGAGCAATACATGTTCGATACAACTTCCAACTGCAAAGATAATTCGCTCCGAACCTCCTCGTAACCCTTATCTAGCGCGACTATAGCATGATGAAAAAGACCAGTTGCAGCAGGGTGAGAGGACAGCAAGCAGTTACCACAAATGATCACATCGTTAAAAGAGTACTTGTGATCTTAGTAACAAAGTCCACCTTTCTGTGAATTTATTGGACAAACAGCATGCAGGGATGGCACGGTGACTCAGTGGTCAGCACTGCTGCCTCACAGCGCCAGGGACCTGGGTTCAATTCCACCCTCAGGCGACTGTCTGTGTAGAATCTGCATATTCTCCCCGTGTTTCCTCCAGGTGCTCCAGTTTCCTCCCACATCCAAAGCTAGGTGAGGTTTGCCATGGGAAATGCAGGGTTATGGGGATCGGTTTAGGTGGGATGCTCTTCAGAGCGTCAGTGTGGACTTGTTGCTTCCACACTGTAGGGATTCTATGATCTGCTCTGATTAATGGTGTGTCCTGTTCCACTTGGCCCTATATCATTGAGCCCCAAAATCTTCACCCAGAACATTTCTGAACTGGGGGGAGGTAACAAACTGCCTCACACGTTGGTAACCAATAAAGTATTTCTGTTTAAAGTTTGAGATTAAATGGTTGAAAAATAAACAGCAGCTGAGAAAGACTGTCAGTTAGAGACAAATCAGGTACAGAAAGGGAAAGAAGGATAGAGACAAATTGTAAGGAACATTAAGACCTCCAACAGCAATTTACAGTCTGAACACTCCAGATTTCAATTTGCTCCTTTTCAGAGTGAGGGGGCGACCAGCAGTTATTACCAAATGATCACATTGTTAAAAAGGTATTCTTGCCGCTTGTAACAAAGTCCAACTTTCTGTGGTGAGTTTAAATAATGTGCAAATCAGCAACATCATCTAAGTTCACGGAGAGATGCTGTTGTTGCTAACTGAACAGCACAAACCACCCAGCAACTTGTAGAGACCACAATTATTAAGGTGTGGGCTCCTCCTTACAGGGAACAGAGAATGCTTTGTACATTAGTGAACATACTAGCCAAGCAATTTACTTTGTCCATATTGAGAGGAAAAAAATCTATAATATTATATACTGTACTATCATTATTTTGATTACTATCAATATCCTTCTTCTGTTCTTTGTGGTAAAGGCTATAAGAACATGAGAAGAAATAGGAGCAGACAGGGGACATCCGGCCCCTCGAGCCTGCTCCACCATTTAATAAGATCATGTCTGATCTTCTTGTGGGCTCAGTTCCACTTCTCCACCCACTCACCATAACCCTCAATTCCTTTACTGTTCAAAAATCTCTCTCTCTTTAAATATACATTCAACAAGGAAGCCTCAACTGCTTCACTGAGCAGGGAATTCCACAGATTCACAACCATTTCAGTGAAGAAGATTTCTCCTCAACTCAGTCCTAAATCTGCCCCCTGGTTCTAGTTTCACCCCCCCCCAGTGGAAACAACCTTCCTGCTTCTATGTTACTTATTCCCTTCATAATTTTATATACTTTTATAAGATCACCCCCCATTCTTCTAAACTCCAACAAGTACTGTCCCAGTCTACTTAATCGCTCCTCAAAAAGCCAATCCTCCCAACTCCAGGATCACCCCAAGTGAACCTCCTCTGTACCCGCTCCAGTGCCAGTCCATCCTTTCTCAAGTAAGGAGACCAAAACTGGAGACAGGTCTGAGCTATTTATTTTTGACTTGAAGCAAGTATTGTCTCCACAATTGGATGTATAATTTATTTCAGAGCAATGAACAGAAAGGCAGCAAATATATAACAAAATGAAATGAGATCTTGGAGGAAACCTACGCAGGGAGAAAGAAATAGGTAAGTAAGGAATTGACAGAAGCCAAGGGGGTGTGATGGATGGCAGTTGCAGGGAGGGAGGCAGGTTGTGCAGGAGTCTCCTATCCCCATCACAGACAAGGGTGCTGTTTTGGAAGCTGTAGGGAGCGATGGACCCTCCGGGGAATGTTGCACTGACCACCAGGTTTCTGGTACCGAGACCAGCTGTAATGTGATGAGGGGTACACCAGGTTCCAAGCGATCGATTGTGACAGAAGGCCCTCTAGTTAGAGGCACAGACACATGCTTCTGTGGCTGACAGTGAGATATCAGAATGGTCGCTGCCTCCCTGATGCCAGGATCAAGGCCATCTCAGAGAGAGAGTGCTGGATGGTCTCAAAAGGGGAGAACGACCTGCAGGAGGTCATTGTACATGTTGGAACTAACAACATAGGAACAGATAAGGATGAGATTCTAAGGAGAGGGGCAAGGGAGTTAGGCCAGAATATGAAAAGGAGGCCCCTGTGGATTAGTAATGGGTGCTGCAAGCAGTGATGGTAGGAATAGGAGGAAGGAGCAGATGAACGTATGGCTGAGGTGTTGGTGCAGGGGAGAAGGAGTCCCATTTTTGGATCATTGGAATCTCTTCTGGGTAGAAGTGACCTGTATAAGGACAGATTGCACCTGAACTGGAAGGGGACGGCTATACTGGGAGACAGAATTTGCTACAGCTGCTTGGGAGGATGTAAGCTAGTGGGGTGGGTGATGACCCAGGGAGATAGTGAGGAAAGAGATCAGTCTGAGACAGGTGCAGTCTAGGAATAGGGCAAGTCAACAGTCAGGGCAGGCAGGAACAAAGCAGAGAACAAGATATGAATAAATTAAACTGCACTTATTTCAATGCAAGAGGACTTACAGCTAAGGCAGATGAACTCAGGGCACAGTTAGGGACATGGGTCTGGGATATCATAGTGATTAGAGAAACATGGCGCAGGGATGGACAAGAGTGTTAGCTTCATGTTCCAGGGTATAATGCTATAGGAAGGACAGAGAGGGGGAGCAAAAAGGGAAGGGGGAGTGGTGTTTGTGATTAAAGATGACATTACAGCTGTACTTAGGGAGGTTATTCCTGGGGACTTATTTGGATGGAACTGAGAAAGAAGAAATGGATGAACACCTTATTGAGATTGTTCTCTAAACCCCCTGCAATAGTCAGCAGGAAACTGAGAAGCAAATTTGTAAAGAGATCTCCATTATCCGATAAAGTGTCTGATTTTATTGGGGCGGCACGGTGGCTCAGTGGTTAGCACTGCAGCCTCACAGCGCCAGGGACCCGGGCTCGATTCCAGCCTCAGGTAACTGTCTGTGTGGAGTCTGCACATTCTCCCTGTGTCTGCGTGAGTTCCCTCCAGGTGCTCCGGTTTCCTCCCACAGTCCAAAGATGTGCAGGCTAGGTGGATTGGCCATGCTAAATTGCCCGTAGTGTTCAGGGGTGTGTGGGTGAGAGGGGGACGGGTCTGGGTGGGATGCTCCAAAGGGGCGGTGTGGACTTGTTGGACCGAGTGTTTCCACACTGTCGGGAATCTAATCTCTAATCTGTAAGAATAATAGGGTGGTTACGGTAGGGTATTTTAACTTTCCAAACATAGACTGGGATCATAGTGTTAAGGGCTTGGATGGAGAGGAATTTGTTAAGTGTGTACAGGGAAATTCTCTGATTAAGCATGTGGACATACCTGCTAGAGAAGGTGCAAAACCTGACCTGCTGCTGGGAAATAAGGCAGGGCAGGTGACTGAGGTGTCAGTGGGGGAGCACGTTGGGTCCAGTGACCGTAATTCTATTAGATTTAAAATAGTGATGGAAAAGGATAAGTCGCTTCTATAAGTTAAAGTTCTAAATTGGAGGAAGACCAATTTTAACGCTATTAGGCAAGAACTTTCAATAGCTGATCGGGGGCGGGGAGGTGGATGTTCACAGGTGAAGGGATGGCTGGAAGATGGGATAAATGACATAACGCGAGTTCAGAGGCAGCACATTCCTGTTTGGGTGAAGGGCAGGGCTGGTCGGTATAGGGAATGCTGCAAGACTAGAGACACCGAGATTTCGGTGAAAAAAAAGGGAAGCATAAGTCAGGTGTAGACTGCAGAGATCTAGTGAATCCTGAGGACAGTATAAAGGCAGTAGAAGTATACTTAAGAAGGAAATCAGCAGGGCAAAGAGGGAACATGAGATAGCTTGGGCAAATAGGATTGAGGAGAATCCAAAGAGATTCAACAAATACCTGAAGGACAAAAGCGTAACGAGGGAGAGAACAGAGTCCCTTGAAGATCAGAAAGGCCGTCTATGTGTGGAACTGCAGGAGATGGGGAAGATACTAAATGAGTATTTTGCATCAGTGTTTACTGTGGAGAAGGATACAAAGATAGACAACATGGGAAAATAAACAGTGTCATCTTGAAAAATGTTTATATTACAGAGGGGGAGCGGCTGAATGTCTTAAAATGCATAGAAGGTGGATAAATGCTTAGCACCTGATCAGGTGTAGCCTAGAGCTTAGTGGGAAGTGAGGAAAGTGATTACTGGGCCATTTGCTGAGATAATTGTATCATTGATAGCCACATGTGAGGTGCCAGAAGACTGGAGGTTGATTAATGTGGTGCTACTATTTAAGAAAGGTAGCAAGGAAAAGCCAGGGAACTATAGACCGGTGAGCCTGCTGTTAGTGATGGGCAAGTTGCTGGAAGGAATCCTGAGGGACCGGATTTACCTGTATTTGGAAAGGCTAGGGTTGATTAGGGATAGTCAGCATTGACTTGTGTGTGGGAAATCATGTCTCACTAACCTGATTGAGATTTTTTTGAAGAGGTAACAAAGAGGGCAGGGCAGAGGTCATGATCCAAATGGACTTCGACAAGGTTCCACTTAGTAGACGGGTTAGCTAGGTCAGATAATATGGAATAAGGGAGAACTAGCCATTTGGATACAGAACTGGCTAGAAGCAGAAGATAGAGGGTGGTGGTGGGGGTTGCTTTTCAGACTGGAGGCCTGTGACTAATGGTGTGCCACAAGGATCAGTGCTGGGTCCACTGCTTTTTGTCATTTATATAAATGATTTGGATAATTTGACCTTTGGAGGTATAGTTAGTAAGTTGCAGAAGGCATGAAAATTGGAAGCATAGTGAACAGCAAAGAGGTTACCTCAGAGTGCAATGGGATTTTGATCACATGGACCAATGGGCCAAGGAATGGCAGATGGAGGTTATGTTAGATCAATGTGAGGTGCTGCATTTTGGAAAGGCAAATCAGAACAGGAGTTACACACTTAATGGAAAGGTCCTGTGGAGTGCTGCTGAACAAAGCGACTTTGGAGTGCAGGTTCATAGTTCCTTCAAAGTGGAAAGTGTACAGTGAAGGCGGCATTTGGTCTGCTTGCTTTTATTGATCAGTGCACCAAGTATAGGAGTTGGGAGATCATGTTGCAGCTGTACAGAACATTGGCCTGGCCACTTCTGGAATACTGTGTCCTATTCTCGTGTCCCTGCTATAGGAAGGATGTTGTGAAACTAGAAAGGGTTCAGAAAAGATTTAAGAGCATGTTGCCAGAATTGGAGGGTTTGCTGTATATTTCTATGACGCTAATAGGCTAATGTGTTGGGATAGGTTGATCAGTTCATTTGAGCTCTAAATAATACATTGTGCAATAAAGAACTGTATCTGGGTTGGATATGGCTTTGGTAATATCTCCAACCAAGCCCACCTATCACACCAAGTCCAGGCCCTTGCCTAAACTTTAAGTCTACCAATTTCACACGTCTGTTGTCAAAAAGCTTATATCCATTCAGTTAAATACAATGACAGAAGTTTCCATTTGACGATATGCATTACTGGATACGGAGTTTTTTCCTGAAGACACAGTCCTGTTCATTTGCAGCAGGGACCCAATTGTAGGAAAGCTCCTTTGGCAGATTTTGAAGAGAAAAATTTGAGTAACCATTCAAAAGTTTCATGCATTTGCTGTTTAGAAATGTATATATTCCTAATCACTCACATTGAAACACAATCAAAAGGCCTGGGGGTATTTGAAGACAACAAAGGGATATATTAAAAGCAAACTGTCAATTTTAAAAACAAAACTGTGAAGCAAGGTATTTTCTTTTTTGATACTTTCATGCCCAAATGGCACGAAGAGAGATCCCATAGATTTCATTTTATAAAGTTTTAACAAGTGTACACTGTTGGACTCAAACATGGCCACCTATCACATGATGCACATTGGAATGTTCCGGAAATTGTGATCAGTCATGCCCTGGAAAGTCACAAACTTGTACAGTGTGGACCTTGTAGTCCACAAACACAAAAAGATCAGCAGACAAGATGTTGCACCCTGCGCGCTCTGAGTCAGTGGGAGCTACTGAAACTCATTAGTCCTGAAGTGGCCCCAACAGTACGCCCATGTTCTCATTCAAATGGGCAACAGTCCTGGTCAGAAAGATAGAAACCGATTGTAAGGTCCAAAACTATCTCATTAAGTCAAAACTATTTTATCCCAAAAAAACCATTCTATGAAAAAAAACTCCTGATTGTTGGAAAAAAAGCGACAATCGTGATTTCTGCACTGCCGTGCTTCAGTCTGATTAAAAGATCACCAAATCAGACTGCTCCGAATATAACTGGTAATACAACAGTGAACCTCCAAGCTTAGCTACAACAGCCTCTAGTCTAGGCCTCCTTCGGAATCAAGGGCTGGAAGAAACTTTACCTTTTGCGAAAGTGGATACCACGCTGTGCCTTCAAGAGATTGACAAGGAATTCTGTAACTTAAATCAACTGTAGCCATGTAAACACAGACACCTACAAAAAGGTTTCAGAGACAGTAGGAGCTGCAGATGCCGGAGAATCTGAGATAACAAGGTGTGGAGCTGGATGAACACAGCAGGCCAAGCAGCAAAGCTGACGTTTCGGAGCCTAGAGGGTCTGGGCCCGAAACGACAGCCTTCCTGCTCCTCCGATGCTGCTTGGCCTGCTGTGTTCATCCAGCTCCACACCTTGTTATGTCACCTACAAACAGGAATCTTCACAGGATATTGGCTTTCTGCACTCAGTCAAAACTCAAGTGAATTAGCGTCTGTGTCTTTGTGTTTTAAATGACTGTCAATAAGAAACTCTCTTCCCTCTTGTTTCCATCTCTTCTTTGTATGCTTGGTGATGTGTGTACGTTGCGACAACCATCTCCCGGGGTTGAATGAATGAACAAACTACAGTTTAGTTTTAAATCTGAAGAGAGTTTGTTGAAGGTCACTGAAATATCAGGGTTCTCCTACAGAGGGTTTAGGGTGGACATATCCAGGCCCATTTCAAAAGAAATCATTAAAGAAAACAGTAAACGAGAAGTATTCAATTCACTTCTCTGTTTTCAACAATAATTTTTTTCTTAAAGAGAGATATTCTCTCAAAAGAAGTGATCTATTGAACGAGGTAATAAGGTGCTGTCATCTGAACACAGGAATGGATACTCACCACCCACCCCTGTGACATTGTAATTACTGGAGAAGTTCTGTTTATCTTACTGCAAAACATAATTTATGAAGAGATTATTTTGGACTAGTAGCTGGTAATGGCAGATTTCAAAGGGTAAATTGGTTGAAAAAAAAATACATTTTCAAGTCCATAGCTCCCAGAGCATGGCCACACCAGTAGATAGGGCGATATAAAAGGCATATGGCATGTTTGCCTTTACTGGTTGGGGAATTGAGTCAGGATGTCACGTTGCAGCTTTACAAGATTTTGGTCAGACCATACTTCGGAGCATTGCATTCAATTCCGGTCACCAAGTTACAGGAAGGATGGGGAGGCTTTGGAGAGGGTACAGAAGGGGTTTACACAATGCTGCCTGATTAGAGGGTATGAGCTGTAAGGAGAAGTTGGAAAATCTGAGGCTTTGCACTGAGGTTGTAACTCACTCAGAGACAGCAAGAACTGCTGATGCTGGGGTCAGAGATAACACAGTTTGAAGCTGGAGGAGCGCAGCGGGCACAGCATCAGAGGAGCAGGTAAGTTGTCATTTTGGCTCCGAAAAGGAGGGTCCCAACCCGAAACGTCAGCTTTCCTGTTCCTCTGATGCTGCCTGGCATGCTGTGTTCCTCCAGCTCCACAGTGTTATCTCTGACTCGAGCATCGGCAGTTTGTGCTATCTCTAGAGCGCGGAGGCTGAAGGGAGTCTGGACAGAAGTCTATAAAATTATGAGATGCATAGCTAGGGTTGACAGGTGAGAATCTTTCTCCCCCAGGAGTTGAAATGTCTAATACTCAAGAACGTGCATTTAAGGTTAGTCAGAGAAGTTTAAGAGGAGATGTGAGGGGTAAGTTTTGTTTTACACAAAGTGGTACGAGCGTGGGACGTGCTGCAAGGGGAGCTGGTGGAGGCAGATACAATAAGAGGGAGCGAGTTAAAAGGGTTTTTTAGGTAAGCACATGGAAATGCAACAAATGGAGGGATACAGGCCAAGGGCAGGCAGAAGAGTTTAGTTTAATTTGTTGTCCTGTTCAGCACAACATCTTGGGCCAAACAGCTCACTCCCTGTGCTGTACTGTACTCTACTAACTCTTTCTTCACACTCAAGTCACTTTTGTCTCAAACCTTTACAACCCTAAGAAAATGAAACCTGTAGGAAATAACAATGTACCTTTATACCTAACATCGAAGAATCAGAGAGTTTAGACAAAGCCCCTTCAAGCTATCTGAAGCTCGAAGCACAAAACACCTTACTGTGCTACCCCTTCTCTCTTGCTGCGGTGAGCCACTGCTGTACAAAGCCAAATACTCATTTCATACCGAACGTTACCAACTGTTGTCTAAAGGGTTCAGCTCTGAAAGGGTTAATGACATGGAGTGCATTAAGCACTGCCCACTGTGTTGATGGTAGATTTCAAAAGTAGACAGATGTGTTCACTAGGTCTCCCTCAAAGTTTCTGCAACAATGTCCATTATACTCATGGAGGTACCTTGTATCTGATTACAACAGACTACATCTTGCTGGAGGTAAGACTTGCTTAGATTACTTTGTGGTTTTCCTCTGCCACATCAGGGCCAGGTAGGGTCTTTGTTCCTCGCTTAGGTGTAAGGATAGGCAGTAAATCTCCCTGATGCATCTTCCACCAAGATGGCAGCAGTGCTGATCCATCAAACAACCATTATGTACAGCTCCAGCTTGACACTGCAGCAGAATACTGAAGTATGAAACTACAGCGGGTGTCCACCTGTATGTATGAGATCCCACAGTGCCCTCTGTGGTATTATTCTGAAGAGGAGGCATATTCTCCCTGGTGTTCAGGCCAATACTTCTCCTGCAAAGAGGGCTGGGTAGCAAAGTGAGGCGAATAGTGTGGGTTTGATTCCCATACCAGCCAAGCGTAGCATAACATAGACTCCTTCTCACCGAATCCGCGGCATCGGTGACCCTCAAGTTAAACCCTCTCATTAATGGGAGGGCAGCCCTCTGGCAAGTTTGCCTTTTACTTCTCCTTCTATTAGCATCACGTGATCTAGTCACAGTCACAAGATGGGAGCGTGCTCGGCACTGAATGGCGCTTCCCACAGTAGAACAGTGGCAGCCGTTCAAAAATGTTCATTGGCCGTAAAGTGCTTTGAGATGTCTGGTGGTCATGAAAGGCACTACATAAACGTAAGGCTTTTTTTAAAACAAAAACTCTGCCTCCATCACCTTTCAGTCACAGAAACAGACCGTTCGGTCCAACTCTTCCATGCTGACCAGGCACCCTAAATTAAATTTAGTCCTGCAAATAATGTTCCTATCCACTGTTCTTTGAAAGCCACAACAACCACATTGGCATGGTGGACCCTTTTAATGCTGCCAAGTCAGTACAATGACAAAGTCAGCCACCAGAGATAATCTGACTCTGGCGGGACATTGTTTCCATTGTAGTGTTATTTCTGTCCTGAACTTCCCAGGTTGTCCAATTTAAGCTGGATTTTGGATCCGTGCAGTATTCCTACCATCTGCAAAGCAGCAGCATTAGCAATCCTTAATATTTGGGGCACAGTGTCTGTGAAGAAAGGCGGAGCTCTCTACTTCCCAAAGCAGAACCACCTACGTCAAAGTCATGCGTTATCAAAGTCGGGGATGGGGATCAAACTACATGCAGGTCAATGGTAACTGAGCTTGGGCTCCGCCTAGTGGTACTTTATGTGCATGCACAATAGAGCAGACCTGTCAAGAAACATTTATCTGACATAACCTACTAGGACAGGGACTGGGGAAGGGTGCTATTAAAACACAATAACCAGCGTGTCAGTCTGGTACATGGACAGAATAAAGCAGCCAAACCCTGCCAACAGAAATCCCAAATCACACCATCTATGAACACGATGTACGAGAAGCAAGCCGCAAACATATCCTGAGGTGGATAGCAGTAGCTTTCTTGATGGTGCAAATTTGTGGTTGGAAGCTCTGGGTCAAATGGGACATTAAGTTTGCAAATGTTCTGATTCACTCTGAGTCCACTGCTCTACAGACAGCATCCAAAGCTGAGGCTGCTGGCAGCAAAGTCACATTCCAGACTTAAATTAGATCATATTGCATTTTATCCTAATTTAATATGGTGATCTTTCACTAAAATATATGCAGGCTTGGGTGCCTGTGTATAATCCCCATGGTCCACATTAAATCCACAGGTGGTGACATGCCCCAGATTGTGATACTAAATTCCATTATTTTGAAATTTTCATTTACAAAATATTTAGGACAGGGGTAATAGAAGCACGTTTGCTTAAATTGTGCCTGAGTTATGAAATATGCACAAAACCCCTAGATTTCTGCGCTGCACGCAAGGTTTTGAAGCAAGATAATAAAGTGTGAAGCTGGATGAACACAGCAAGCCAAGCATCATCTCAGCAGCACAAAAGCTGACGTTTCGGGCCTAGACCCTTCATCAGAGAGGAGGATGGGGAGAGGGAGCTGGAATAAATAGGGAGAGAGGGGGAGGCGGACCGAAGGTGGAGAGGAAAAGAAGATAGGTGGAGAGGAGAGTACAGGTGGGGAGGTAGGGAGGGGATAGGTCAGTCCAGGGAAGACGGACAGGTAAAGGAGGTGGGATGAGGTTAGTAGGTAGGAAATGGAGGTGCGGCTTGGGGTGGGAGAAAGGGGTGGGTGAGAGGAAGAACAGGTTAGGGAGGCAGAGACAGGCTGGGCTGGTTTTGGGATGCAGTGGGGGGAGGGGAAGAGCTGGGCTGGTTGTGTTGTGCAGTGGGGGGAGGGGACAAACTGGGCTGCTTTTGGGATGCGGTGGGGGAAGGGGAGATTTTGAAGCTTGTGAAGTCCACATTGATACCATTGGGCTGCAGGATTCCCAAGCGGAATATATGAGTTGCTGTTCCTGCAACCTTCGGGTGGCATCATTGTGGCACTGCAGGAGGCCCATGGTGTCATCGAAAGAATGGGAGGGGGAGTTGAAATGGTTCGCGACTGGGAGGTGCAGTTGTTTATTGCGAACCGAGCCGAGGTGTTCTGCAAAGCGGTCCCCAAGCCTCCGCTTGGTTTTCCCAATGTAGAGGGAGCCACACCGGGTACAATGGTTACAGTATACCTCATTGGCAGATGTGCAGGTGAACCTCTGCTTAATATGGAAAGTCATCTTGGGGCCTGGGATGGGAGTGAGGGAGGTGGTGTGGGGGCAAGTGTAGCACTTCCTGCGGTTGCAGGGGAAGGTGCCACGTGTGGTGGGGTTGGAGGGGAGTGTGGAGCGAACAAGGGAGTCATGAAGAGAGTGGTCTCTCCGGAAAGCCGACAAGGGTGGAGATGGAAAAATGTCTTGGGTGGTGGGGTCGGATGGTATCCTGCTTTTGCAAATACCTCATTTAGCCAGAAGGTGGAGCACTAATCACTCCACTTGGTGGGTCCATTAATCCAGTCACTGAATACAGTGACAGTCCTTTTTGGAAATATAACATTGGCCACTTTAGTTATGAGCTGTAAGCAATCAGATACAAGTCTCATTACGTTGAAAGCTAAGAAATATCGTATATGTGATCACAGTCAGATTGTGAGCATTCAGGAATGCAGCACGCATAGAATTCATTACAGGATATGACAAGACACACTGGGAGAAACCAGAGCAAAGGGGAAAAACTTAAAATCGGAGCTGGGCCATTGGGATTCCTCTTATGTCAGGAAGTAGCTCTTAATGCAAGAGGACAATAGGAATCTGGTGCTCATTTCCACCTGAAAGCCACAGGGACCAGGCCAAAGTCAGCTGAGAAATGTAACTGATTGATTGCAGTTGAAAGGAACATGAAGCTTCAAGAAATGTCTGTATTTCTCTGCTGACAGAGATGATGATCGGGCTCAGTCTGTGTATACACACACACACACACACACAACAAAGACCCAGAATTCATCCCGAATGATGTCAGAGTCATGAATGGAAAAGTCTGCCTTGGGAAATTTTAATTTAATCAAGGTCACATCGAAATGCTTTCTATCACAATGCTAACTTTGACAACAGTCAGTTTAAGATTAAATAGATCAAATCTCCAGCTTGCTCACAGTCACAACATCGAACTGCACTCAACGTCGAGCATTAGGATTGAGGCGAACTTAGATTTTTGCTGAACTTAATTGAAAAGCTCCATCCAAGATGTGGGGTTCACAGCATTAACTGAGCATCTCAGTCACTGTTACTTATACCTGCACATCACTCCAATGAAAATTCATCATGACTGACTCTGGAGTCACTAACCTGAGTAAGGACAGCAGGCTCTCTTCCTAAAAGCCAAGGACAAATGATTTGATTTTTGTGCAGCATCTTTGCATCCGCTTTCATGAAAAGCTTTGCAGAATTTTTAAAAATGAATTCAACATCTCCAACTGCCCAGGATAGGAAATAAATTTAAGTTCTCTGCATTGTTAATGAGAGTTTCTGGACTGCGACATGACCAATACTCATCGTTCTATTTCAGTCAGTGGTGATGACTGCAACAGCAAGACATCTTTTTAACAACTCAGCTAATGAGAACATTGCATTCCTCTCCACAATAGTGTCAGAGTTTGGGTGTGGAAATAAGGTAGGCTGAGAGTCATAGTGGAACTACTGCGTGACAATATGCTGACCAGCGCATAGCTAGTCAGTAAATGCTGAACCACTGATAAACTTTGCTGCATGCAAAGTTTACAAAAGAGGAAATATATATTTGTCACTATTTTCTGTCAATCTGCTCTCCCCTTACGTGGCCTTTCCAATCCATTTTTCCAATCAATACAGTTCCTTTTTAAAAAAAATTCCCTTTGCATCACTTTCAAACAACAAGACCTTGCTCCGATTTTGCTTTCCATTTCAGGAATGAGCTTACACGGAGAGTGCAGTCATTTCAGGAATTAGCGATGTTACAACGCCAAGCTTGCATTTTGAAATAGCTGAGAACTGAAGGGGGAAACTCAGCTATACCTACTCATAGTCCAGCATTCAAGAGTCAGCTCACAGTTTCAATGTGTTTCAATGGGACAAATCTAATCTTCTCTCTCTGATGGCTGTATGGAAGAAAGAAGTTGTATTGCCCGAACCATCAGCTTTCCTGCTCCTCTGATGCTGCTTGGCCTGCTGTGTTCATCCAGCTCTGCACCTTATTGTCTCAGTTGTATTGATGTAGCATTTTTCACAGTCCCAACATTACCCAAAGTGATTTCGACTTTTTGATGTGTAGTTACTGCTGTGGGAAATGAAGCAACCAGTGTGGAAGCAACTGAGGGGAATATGTTAATAGACAGATAATCAGTTCGAAGGAAATGGGTTGAATGAATAATATCAGCCAATACACAGGGAATAACATCCCTGACCATCGTCAAATCAGCCCATGAGATCTTTTATGTCAAACTACGAGAGAAAATATAGCTTGACTTGACACTTGTTTCAAATACTCTGGAAATATAGCACTGACTCAATATTGTAATGGAGTATCAGTCTACAATGATCATAGTTCATAGAATCCTATGAGTGTAGAATCAGGCTATTTGGCCCATTGAGTTTACAAAAACCCTCTGAAGAACATGCTACCCAGACCACTTCCCTTATCCTATCCCTGCATTTCCTACGGCCAACCCACATAACCTGCACATCCCCAGACAGGATGAGCAATTTCTCATGGCCAATCTACCTAACCTGCACATCTTTGGACTGTGGGAGGAAACCCACGCAGACACGGGGAGAACGTGCAAACTCCACGCAGACAGTCACCCTGGGCTGGAATCGAACCCAGGTCCCTGGCGCCGTGAGGCAGCAGTGCTAACCACTGAGCCACCGTGCCCTTCACTTATGTTACGATCTTTCTGATTCAGAAACACAACAACGAACCCCTACGCACAGATATAGAAATAGATGCTTAATGCAAGGAGTGATCTCCTGGAGTACAGCATCAGACTCAAGAGGCTGGATGGCCTACACTCGCCACTGACGTCAGTGGTAGGGAAGCTGCTGGAGAGGATACTGAGGAATAGGATCTATTCCCATTTGGAAGAAAATGGGCTTATCAGTGATAGGCAACATGGTTTTGTGCAGGGAAGGTCTTGTCTTACCAACTTAATAGAATTCTTTGAGGACGTGACAAAGTTGATTGATGAGGGAAGGGCTGTAGATGTCAGAAACATGGACCTCAGTAAGGCGTTTGATAAGGTTCTCCATGGCAGGCTGATGGAGAAAGTGAAGTCACATGGGGTCCAGGGTGTGCTAGCTAGATGGATAAAAACCTGGCTGGGCAACAGGAGACAAAGTAGTAGTGGAAGGGAGTTTCTCAAATTGGAGACCTGTGACCAGTGGTGTTCCACAGGGATCTGTGCTGGGACCACTGTTGTTTGTGATATATGTAAATGATTTGGAGGAAGGTGTAGATGGTCTGATCAGCAAGTTTGCAGATGACACTAAGATTGGTGGAGTAGCAGAGAGTGAAGGGGACTGTCAGAGATTACAGCAGAATATAGACAGACTGGAGAGTTGGGCAGATAAATGGCAGATGGAGTTCAATCTGGGCAAATGCGAGGTGATGCATTTTGGAAGATCTAATTCAAGGGCGAACTATACAGTAGATGGAAAAGTCCTAGGGAAAATTGCTGAACAGAGAGATCTGGGTGTTCAGGTCCATTGTTCCCTGAAGGTGGCAACACAGGTCAATAGGGTGGTCAAGAAGGCATATGGCATGCTTTCCTTCATTGGACAGGGTATTGAGTACAAGAGTTGGCAGGTCATGTTGCAGTTGTATAGGACTTTGGTTCGGCCACATTTGGAGTACTGTGTGCAGTTCTGGTCGCCACATTACCAAAAGGATGTGGATGTTTTGGAGAGGGTGCAGAGGAGGTTCACCAGGAAGTTGCCTGGTATGGAGGGTGCTAGCTATGAACAGAGGTTGAGTAGATTAGGATTATTTAAATTAGAAAGACATAGATTGAGGGGGACCTGATTGAGGTCTAGAAAATCATGAGGGGTATAGACAAGGTGGAGAGCAAAAAGCTTTTTCCCCCAGATTGGGGGACTCAATTACTCGGGGTCATGAGTTCAAAATGAGGGGAGGAAAGTTTAAGGGAGATCAGCGTGGAAAGTTCTTTACACAGAGGGTGGTGCTGGAACGCGTTGCCAGCGGAGGTGGTAGATGCAGACACGTTAGCGTCTTTTAAGATACATTTGGACAGGTACATGGATGGGCAGGGAGCAAATGGACACAAACCGTTAGAAAATAGATGACAGGTTAGACTAAGGATCGTGATCGGAGCAGGCTTGGAGGACTGAAGGGCCTGTTCCTGTGCTGTAATTTTCTTTGTTCTTTGTATATTTTTCTTAAAATATATATCACACTGAAGTTTTCATCCTGTCTTCATTCAAATTTAGAAGATTAACTTGGCAATCAGCACTCCTACACATTGTCACACAATGATTGGAAATTTGGAGTTGAGGTCAGTGTATAATTTGGAATAGTTTCCTGTCCCGAATCCCTGGTGCGTACTCCTGTTGTGAAAGACACAATACACAGTGCAAAGGGATGGAGTGAGAGGTACAAGGAGTGGGTGAGTGGAATTCAATGTGAGGAATTGACAGAGCAATTACTTTGGATTTAGGGAAAACAGATTAGAATTCTTTCAAATGGCAAGAGACTGTGAATGGTGGAGGGGCCGAGAACCTCACGGCTAATGGAATGTTGGCTTTTAGCCGTGCCTGAATGCTCAAATGTCAGATCCTACACACTGCTTCCTGCTTAGAGCACTGCATCTCCAGGAGGTAGTCACTTATGGAGGGGGGGGGGGGGGGTGGGGTGGAACAGAATGAAATCAGCAGTGAAAAGGTAAACCGATGGGGATAATGGTGCAGGTTGATTCAATTGTGGCTTACCAAAGGACATTGGACAAGCACCAAACAGGGAAATGATTGCAGACAAAGGGCAGGGGACTGGGATGAGCTGGGGGTGTTCTTGCAGGAAGCGAGTGCTGACAGTACATGCCAAGTGGTCTCCGTTTGTTTCTATAGGTCACATACAGGGATGTATCGACAAAGTGTCACACAATGTGGTTAACCTGCTCAGAGTGGGAAAGCAATTTCACACTGGGGTCGATAAAGTTCCAGTTGAAGAATGCGGCACACAGGAGCATTGCCCACAGTGATTTCCAAAGCAGATCAGGAAACACTTCCTTCCCAAAGTATTGTCTGAAGTCACGCCTTGAAACAGCTAAGAATTGAAGGAGGAAGCCCTGCTACTCTGGAGCTTGGCTGAAATGATCGGGAATGAGATTTAACGAAGGAGAGAGGGCTAAACCAAAAATAGGGTTGAAGTATGAATCCTGGCAGCATCTTACAGAATTGTGCAGCATGTTCTCTGCCTGAATGGCCTCTTGCTGTTCCTGCATACCAGACTCAAGGGAATGAACGGCCTCCTCTTTTGTCCAAATAACTGTACATTGAGAGTAGTAAATCATTGCAGCATCTCAGGCTTTTATCTTCACACCTTCTGGCCCACATAAGTAGCTTGAAAAGTTGCTAAGGGTTTGGGGTTAATCCTGCTCTGCATAGTGATTTAATGTGTCTCTTGAAAGATAGGACCCTGACTGCGGCTAACACACAACTTCCACAGAAAGGACACCTCGCAAACTGCGGTGGCGGCTACTGAGATAACAAAGTGTGAAGCTGGATGGACACAGCAGGCCAAGCAGCATCTCAGGAGCAGGAAGGCTGACGTTTCGGGCCTAGACCCTTCATCAGAAAAGCAGCCACTGAGCTGTTTTACCTGTGGGTGTATGTGCATGCTGATACAAAACACTTTGGTATTTGGACAGGCCGTGAATTCAACAGAGATCAAACTTCCGACTCAACAAGGCTCTCAGACCTGTCATTTTCTGCTAGTTTACTACCAGGAGTTACCTTGTACCTTTAAACCACTGCTCTAGCCGCGCAATTTCAGCATGCAGTAGCAGAAATTTTTGCCACGCGTCCCCACATATCATCAATTGAAAAGTCAGCTCCTCTTCCAGACTCAAAACAGGAAAAAAAAATTGTACCTGAATCACGTGTTTGAGTCATTTATCTCAATCCATAAACACCCCATTCACTTCAACCGTTCAACAGAATTATTGATGCAGGGTATGCTATTTCTGACCTAATCCAAACTGGGAGGATACTGTGGGGAGATGAGCAGAAAGCAACCAGACAGTTTCCAACACTCCACAACTGCCCTGAAGTCTTCGAGGAATTGAAGACTCATCTCTGGGACAAAGGCAGGAAGAAGAGATGATTCCTGGAGAACAATCCGAGGAGCGTTAAAAAAAGTAACCGACCCTTGTTGCTTTCTAAAGCTGCTATTTTATGTGCAAACAGTTGTTTGGAATCCCTCAAAAATTCTCCGAGTGCCAGAGGAGCATTTTGGCTGGGAAGTGAGAAAGGAGGCTGAAAATACAGACAAGTGGTAACATGCAAATGTCAGGTGTAAATGCTGGCCATTCAGCCCCTCAATCCTTCACTGCTACCCCAGTTCAATCACGACCGTGCCCCTCAACTTCACATACCCACCTTAGCTCCATATCTTGTACTAGCCCTACAAACAGTCAAGCTTGGTCTCATTGTCCACAGCTACTTGAAGGAAGGGATAGGTAGCAAGGTTAAAGGGCTTTCAAAGAGCAAAAGCTTATTGATTAATGCGCACAATCTCAAAGGGTGCTTTGGCCAATCCACGTTTCAACACAGCTTCGCCTACTCTGCACGTCAGCCATATTTCGGTTCAGAGTGCTGAGTCACAATTACAATTGCAAGTAAGGTCATGTAGCACCAACACTGCTTAAACTGATCAGAACAGGTCCAGGCCTGAAACGTCAGCCTTCCTGCTCCTCTGATGCTGTGTGGCCTGCTGTGTTCATCCAGCTCCACACCTTGTTATCTCAAACTCCAGCATCGGCAGTTCCTACAAAGCACACTCCCTTCTGACAGATCCATCTTGTCAGGGACGAAAGATTGGCATTAGATCGGCAAAAATGTTATTATTCATATTTCTTAACATGACAAACTCGATGAAATTTGGAAACAAGAGGCGGGAATATACAGACAGCATTGTGAAAAGGTGTCATAGCTTGTCAGATTAGCCTTAGAGGGCATCACATCAAAACTGAGAATGCGGCGACCAGCGACCAGAGCCTCAGACACAGATGGTCAGAACAGGATTGGAACAAGAGCTCTAATGGAAATAAAAACTCACATTGTTGCCCAGTTTCCTAGTTAGGCTCCTGTTTTTTTTTTAATGCATTTATTACATCCACAATTTAACTCTAAAGGGGTATTGAATACAAAGGATAACTGGCAAAAATCAGGTTGAATAAAATTGGAAGAATCTGACTATATCAAGTAAATCCTTCTTTATTATTGGTGCTCATTGGCATCACTCAAAATGTTTGAGTAAGTTTGATTATGCACCACAGATTCAGCCTCTTAAATTGGTTGTTTAAAATCTAGAGTTAATAGAATGTAAAGCGCAGAACAGTACAGCACAGTACACGCCCTTCGGCCCACCATGTTGTGCCAACCTATTATCCTACTTAGATCAATCTACCCTGCATACCCTATATTTTACTATCCTCCACGTGCCTATCCAAGAGTCGCTTAAAAGTCTCTAAAGTATCTGACTCCACGACCACTGCTGGCAGTGCATCCCACATGCCCAACACACTGTGTGAAGAATCTACCTCTGACATCTCCCCTACATCTTCCTCCAATCACCTTAAAATTATGCCCCCTCGTAACAGTCATTTCCACCCTGAGAAAAAGTCTCTGACTATCCACTCTATCTATGCCTCTCTTGAGCTTGTACACCTCCATCAAGTCACCTCTCATTCTTATTTGCTCCAATGAGAAAAGCCCTAGCTCCCTCACGCTTTCCTCATAAGACGTGCCCTCCAGTCCAGGCAGCATCCTGGTAAATCTACTCTGCACCCTCTCGAGAGCTTCTACATCTTTCCTGTAATGAGGTGACCTGAACTGAACATAGTTTTCCAGGTGTGGTCTAACCAGAGTTTTATAGAGCTGCAGCATAACCTCACAGCTCTTAAACTCAATTCCCCCGCCAATGAAAGCCCACACACCATACACCTTCTTTACTATCAACTTAGGTAGCAACTTTGAGGGATCTGTGGATATGGACCCCAAGATCCCTCTGTTCTTCCACACTGCCGCAAATCCTGCTATTAACCCTGTATTCTGCATTCAAACTGGACCTTCCAAAATGAAGTTCTCCAAAAACAAGGCACTTTCCGAATGCACGCAGCATTTTGTTTTGTTTCACTCAAATTAAAATGAACTTACCTGGGCAATTTGGTTTGGTACCACATGATATCAGACAGTTCAGCCACGTTCAGTGCCAACCTATCCCCACACACACGCTAAGAAAGCGATCTTTGACCCCACCTGACCTAAGTTGGCCAAAACTATTTACTTCCCACAGGGGCAGACCAGAAATGCGGCAAAACTCAAAACAAGGCACAACCTCAGTACTGAAGTTGCCCATTTTGAGGGGGCATACGGTCAATGTTTATCTCAATTGTTACAGTGGGCAGTTATTTTAAGGTGTGACTCACATTTAATGCTAGACTTTTAATTAGATAATTAGCCAGATAGGTAAGCAAATAAATAATGCCTTTCTACACCAGTCTTCAATGCAAAACAGCAACAAGAAAAAAAAAATCGAGAATCTTTATCCATTTAAAGAAATAAATCTATCCAGGAAGGAGCAGTTCAGGTCAAGCACAGCAATAATGGATCCATCAGCTCTAATTGGCTTGGATTGAGAATGACTTTCTCAGCAAGAAACTACATTATTTAAAAACTTGAGGAGGACATAAATGCGTCTTTCAAGATCTATTGGTGTGGAAGAGAAGGCCAGACAGCAATCGGCTGATAACATCAAAATGCATAGAAAGAGTACAGATCATTCCGATTAGCTAATTACCTTCAAGCTAGTAACCCGATATGGGCTCCACGCAAAAGTCCTTCACAAGACTTCCCTTTTTTTCGATCCAGGCTAAGAAATACATCACTCTCGGTTGTTTTGGAAACACCAAATAAAGAATACAAGCTTAAATTGTGATCTGTGGTGGAAAGGCCATTCCAAATTTACTACCAACCGCTTTGGGCCTGGGGCCAAAATTGTTGCCACGTCAACTGTTGCCATAATCCAGAAGGCTAAATCTACACCCCATATTTAGAAAGCATCCAAAACAGCACTAATGTGCAGTCCACTGATTATAATGAGGTGGACCTCATAGGAGTCCCCCGTTTGGGCTGTTAAACTGGTCCAATTAGGGAGCCCTGACAGACATGTGAAAACAGGAGTGTCAGACCTCCAGCTCACTGTGGGAGCCGGCTCTGAGGGAACTGGATCAATGTCAGGGACTCTCCATGTGTAAACAAAGCGTGAATTGGGTGATGGGATCCTGGCCTCTGTGGAGTTATTTCATACAGGCATTAAGGGCTGGATCTTGTTGTCAGGGCAGTAATGAAGGAACAGTATCTGCTGCTGTCCACAATAAAAACTGCCCTGAAGGGCACGTTATCATGGGCTTCCGTTGTCTCGATTACAGTTGGAATCTGGGGCCAAATCCAGAGGATCTTCAGTGATCCAGCAGCAATGGTATGACCAGATGGGGTAAGCAACCAATCACATTGAGGCATCCTCCCAGGCGGCAAACCAGGAAGTTACTACTGAATCACTTGGCACTGAAATTTTACAGATAGTCAAAATAAATGATTGTGTCTCTTGCAAGACTTAAGGCAGAAGCTAAAGTATCATAAATAGGTTTTTAAAAAAATTAAGATTGTGGAATTGATCGTCATGGGAAAAGCTCATATTCAATAAACACCTTTGATGAGGATGTTTCGCAATAATTGAGTGTAGAAATTGGGACGTCATGTTGTGGCTGTGCAAGACACTGATGAGTACACTTTTGAAATGCTGCATACAATTCTGGTCGTTCTGCTCCAGAGGACATTGACTCAATTAAAAAAAAACACCCTGCCATTATTCCTTGCCTAAGTGTTTATTTGGCACAAAGTCACACAGCCTCTCCCACCTATTTCAAAGAATTGAAGAAACATGGACATGGCCCAATTCTTCTGTCATCTTTTTAAGAGACAATAAACTCCACCATGTATCCCTTTTAGTTTTTCTGCTGTTTTATGAAACAAAACCATGTGAGAAGTGGGTAAGGGAGAGAGTAAGAGGAGATTGGATAAAGGTGCTCATCATTAGGATGGGTCTAGACAGAGTAGATAAGGAGATATTATACCCACTTGTGAAAGGATTGTGATCAAAAGGGCACAGATTTAAAGTAAAAACCAGGATCTGGGATTCACTGCCTGACAGTATGGTGGTGGCTGTATGAACTGAAGCGTGCAAAAGGAAATGAGATTATTGTCAGGAAAAACACGAGGTGGTGGCTTAGACAGAGAATGGCACGAAGCAAATTGCTTATTCAGAGGGCCAGTGCAGACACACCGCATGATAACGATTTGTAATAAATTATCATCGACTGAGAATTTTGATTTGAAAGTAGAGATAAAGGGACTTTGGTCATCAATTCTGTGCAAATAATTCTTTTTTGAAAAAGCCAACATTTTTGATCAGCAAGTTCAAACATGGTCTCCAAGAAAGAATGTGACTTCAATTAAAAGTTACTGGGAATTCTACTGCTAAATGTTTACAAAGTGGAACTTGTTCCAGGATGGAAAGACAGATGATCAGAGGCCAGAATCAAGTTTCAGTACAGAAGAACACAGTTTTCCACCAACAGAAGGGCATTTTTTTTGCGAAGCCTTTTATAGCCACCCAAAGAGTCAGATATCAACATAAACTGCACAGAATCTGTCGCAGTTCAGATGGCAAAAATGCTTCAGCTCAATCTTGTTGTGCAATGTCAAACCCAACAGAAAGATGGGCATAATCAAGGCAATCTCAGATTTTATGAATTCAGCAGCTCCTCCTTTGAAAGCAAGCGAGGAATCACGACAGCTCAAGTGCTCATTAACAGTCTGACATGATGCTGGAAGATTACAAGATGATGGGATTATAGAACCTGCCCAACAAATAGCAATTTTGTGCACAAAAGCTACATGGTGCTTCATGACAGATCAAAGGCCAGCCCACAACTGAATCATTGGAAACATTACAGACAATGCTATCCCTCAAACGATGGAATAGTGGCTTCACTACTCAACCGAAGACTGGTCACCTGAAAGATCTTGTTGGTTTATGCAAAGCAGCGCATAAAACAATCAAAGCCAAAGGTGACTTCAACATAAAAGGCACTGTAATCTGATCACGTTGTTCAAAAATTCAAATAAAATCCATTTCCAGACAACGCTATTGTTTCAATCTCCAGTTAGTAAATGATTAAGTGCATAATCTGAAATAACATAGGTCAACTGAATTCAACAATCTCCCACACACTGTTCAGATTTGAACTGATTTACAACCGCCAAGGGCGAGGTTTAGGACTGCGGCATAACTTGTCTGAACATGCTAATTAAAAATAACTTTAAAAATTACCTACAACCCTGACCCAAGGTGCGCGCAGAATCAGGGCATCCTTCTCTTGCTTGGGGGTTAATCACCTCAGTGCAAGAGTAAAGGACCTGCTCCCATTTTGAAGCTGAATGCATCAAAATCCAGCACTCATAACCGAACTCAAGTGTAACAACGTGAAACTAGCGCGACGTGCTTTCCGCTCTGACCGAGGGAGCAGAGTGATTTTGGAGATGGAGTTTCCTTTCCAGGTCTGTAAAATGTCCACACTCACTCCATGGTTTCGGCTGGAATTGGCACTTACCGTCTACAATAAGCTGTGTATTCCAGTTTTATTGCTACTACAATTGCATCAACCACTTCCTGTGGCATTTTGATCATAAATGCTTTTATCGAGTGAGCACATCCCATATTTTCACAACAGCAGGAGAGAATGGGAATACTTTTAGTTCCAATTCACTTACCTAGAGGGAAGAGAAGAAAAGGACAGTGTTTGAGTCATCCAATCATGAACTAAATAATCACGTCTAATGGTCAACAATTTAAACATGGCTGTAAGACAGATATGAGAGATTCTTGAACTTCAAACCGGCCTGCTTTGGTAAATTCAGCGCATCGAAGTATCTGGGGTTTCAGAATAGCATGATGTTTGGTGGGACTTGATAGGGTGAGTTCTGAAAGGATGTTTCCCCTTGTGGAAGAACTAGAGAATAAGGTGATACAAAATAAGCAGTCTCCCATTTAACGCAGAGCAGAAGAGAAACTGTTTCTCCCCTCGCACCACCACCTGATTCTCTTGCCCAGAATAACTGGAGGCAGGGCCATTGAATTTTTTAGGCTAAGTTGGACCCAATCAATCAATCTCAAGGACATGGAGATAGTCAGGGAAGTAGAGGCCAGAAACAGATCTTATAAATCAGTGCAGCAGGCCCAAGGGGCCAAAGAGCCTCCTCATGGTCCTAACCTAATGTCTGTATAATTAGTTGGTCAGTAAATAACCACTTGACTTCACAATCGGTGAGACAACTGAAGATGGCCAAGAACTAGAGACCTTGCCGATCCTCCATGGCTCAGTAGGGCTGAAATATCGATGGGATATTACTCCTGAGGTTCAGGATAGCTCAGCAAAACTCTCCCCCAAATCCAATCTTAAACAGTTAGCAGCAAATATACATTCAATTCATCAGCTCAGGGCCACGCCTTCCAGTCTAAAGCCTAGTGGTTGCCAGACAGCGCTCACTGCAGTAAAACAAGTTCCTACTGCCTGAAAACCACAAAATATTTTCATCAGCCCACAGATGAGAGAGGTCATAAATGTTTAATGTTTCACCACGAGCAGATTCAGATAACCATGTGTCAATGTTTGGCAGAGTCATTGTTAGGATGACTGCTAGAAGGTCAGGCTATACAATGGGTGCAATGTTCAATGACTTCACTCTACTGCGGCCTGAATTACTACAGCCTCCGCACACAATGTAGCTTTCCAGTCGTTCGTGACAGTCAAACCCCATCAACAAGCCCATCCCTGCTGACGTGGCCTTCGGTGACCTGCCTAATGCCTTCCAGTCAGATCAGCCCTTGGTTACTGTGGCTGCTTTTGGGGTGAACTTTTCCATAATCTGAAACAATCCTAAAGGCCCGGTGGGCTATCACTTAGAAACAAAACAAAAATCTCCGACCTCATCCCTGGTACAGCATATCAATCATAAAGGGTAATGTTGTAAGAGGGTGTAGTCAGTGTGGAGCACCATTAGACAGGGGGGTGGGGTTCAGTGTGGAGCACCATTAGACAGGGTGAGGGGGTGGGATTCCGTGTGGAGCACCGTTAGACAGGGTGGGGGGGGTGTAGTCAGGGTGGGGCACCGTTAGACGGGGTGGGGGGGGGCGTGTCGTCAGTGTGAAGCACCATTAGACGGGAGGGTGGGGGAATCAGTGTGGAGCACCGTTAGATTGGGTGGGGGGGGTTCAGTATGGAGCACCATTGAGGTGGGAGGGTATTCTCTCAGTGAAGAGCACCGTTAGACAGTGGGTGGGGATTCAGTATGGAGCACCGTTAGATTGGGCGGGGGGTCAGTGGGCAGCACCATTAGATGGGGGGGGCGGGGTGGTCAGTGAGGAACACCATTAGACAGGGGGCGGTCAGTGAGGAGCACCATTAGACAGGGGGCTTGGGGGGGGCTGGGTCAGTGGGGAGCACTGTTAAGGTGGGAGGGGATTGTCTCAGTGGGGAGCACCATTAGACAGAAGCCCCTGTTACAGAACCAGACTCGGATTGCCCGAGCCTTACATTTGACACAGGAGCATTGAAACTACTGGACAGGACACAGCAGCAGGTCTATCCTCGGTGACTGGTCCTCAATGTCAATGGATTTGGTGGCCAGTGCTCTACAATCATTTGCTCCTGCTCTACGTGCGACACTCGCCGCATGATTTCTCAACATGTATCCAGAAATGTTATACATCCAGTGAGGCCCGGATGAGGAAAGACCTCTCTTAGAATTACCTCATCTGGGCCAGTCCAAAACCATTGTCTTCTGGCCCAGCTCAAGCTCAAACAAGGCATCTCACCATAAAATTTCTGGATCACTGTGTCAGGCTGAACCAAGATGTCCATAGTCAACCTCCACTCAAGTCCTAGAAACCACAGGCCCTTTAACTCAATATGTCCAAGGCTCTCTCGCATTGTGCCATCTTCAAGCCTTCAGAAACTGTACCGAATCCGAAACTCAGCAAGCTGGAACATGTCCCATATTGCAATCCCATGTGCATTCGCCTGACATCCACACTGCAATATAAAATTCTCATTTTCAAGTCCCATCTTTCTCACACAACTATCGATAGCCAATACTGGAGACGCAGAGGAGACAACGTTGTTTTATCTTGACTTGGGAAGTCCACGCACAAGATCATTTAGTTGCGTGGCATTGATGTTAGGTGTGAAGGTGACATTAAATGCTTTAGGAATATATGAAGGAGCTGTCGGTGCAGAATACCAGTGCCTTTATATTCTGTTAATGCTCAAAACGTGGATCTGGTGTGGCAGGCAGGAGTCCAACTGTGAAGCCACAAATCAAGACCTACAGCTAACATGGGTCTTCCTACAGCTGTGAGACCTAGTCACGACTGGGAACAGTACATCTTCTTTACCACTGCCTGCCCAAGTTCAGTATTTGGGCAACACGAGTGCAGGTCATTAGTCGTATATACATAATCTTAAATGGTTTAATGCTGAAGGGACTCTCAGTGGAGGAAATAAGTTCACAACCACGACATGCCCTGAAGCACCAATTATTGGATAATTAAAAAGGAACTTAAGAAGACATGCAGTGCTGTTTGCCCCGTGATTTTCTCTTTCTGACCTTGATCAGCCTACAGTGCATTTTCAACAGCTTTGACTTGGATTTCGGATCTTCCGCACATCAAAAAAGTTGCGGGGTGCGGGCATTCAACCCTACCAAGTTAAATAGTGATCATCAGAGAGAGTGCGTGGGCAAGAACAGTTGCTGTGCCAACAGAGTCCTTGTGAATGTTTCAGGCTGAGATAGACAGATTCTTGATCAGTCGGGGAATCAAGGGTTATGGAAAAGGGTAGGAAAGTGGAGGTGAGGATTGTGGAATCTGCCATGATCCCACTGAATGGCAGAGCAGCTTGACAGGCTGAATGGCCATTTTCCTATTTTTTATGCAGATAGAAAAAATGGCAATGATTGAGAAATTAAAGCAAGGATCAGTCACAGAGTTTTGAAGGGATGCTAAATGATTAATAAGCAGGACACACAGGACTGGGCTACTGAGAGTCATTTTTAATCTGAAATGGTGTTAAAAAGTAGTTATCTGGTTATGCTGTATTTTTATAATTAGTCACAAGTTCTTAACTAATTTTATGCTCAAAGTGCTCACTGGAGGCAGCTGAAAGCAGTTAGAGTAACCATGAAGTTTCTGTTCAGTAATACATTGAGAGGGAGCTCGACCGAAAGCATCTGTGTTCAGAGACAGACAAATAAAAATGAGCATCGAATCATTCTTCTCCCTTCACTGCTTAACAGCAGCATTGTAATTACTGTGAAAACCTGACTTGGAAACAAATAAGCACCAAAATCTGCTCGCTCTTAGCTACAACACATCAAATGCATGGAGACCCACATTCTAGGATGCTTAATCACAATGGAAACTTTAAGCAAGACCAACGACAGATAGGCATCCAGCATTTGTGGTATGCTTAACCCAGTAAGATTGCATAAAGATCTTCAACATACATTTAAGGAGACCATTCAGCCCATCATGCTTATGCCAGAGGTAGCTCACCAATTAGAGCTATCTATTCCCACTCTCCTCCTCTGCTTTTCTTTTACATTTTTCCTTTTCCAACATTCACCCTATTGCTTTTTTTAAAAAAATTATCTGTCTCAGTTGCCCCTGTTGAAACATTCCACATTTCAATAAATCCATATCCAAACCTTGTCGTCTTTCCAATAAGAGTCTACCAAAAAGAGGAAATAATTTCACACCCTCTCCTTGTTGTGGTTTTTCAGCATCTTAGAAACCACTTACTACAGCATACTCAACTTTTAATCTCTCCCTGAAACCCCAGCCCCTTTGTCAAGTGTTCAGTGGCGAAGTTTACATCTCAATTTAAGCTGCAAGCAGTAGAAGCAATACTTGGTTAGACGTTCTAGGAATAATGGGTGATGCTATCAAGAGAGCTGTTCAAGATTACCTTCAAGTCCATCAGAAACTCACAGAACCTGGAACTGGCAGTATAAAATAAATGAGATAGTACTGAATGTGTGGGAAAAGAAATTTAAAGAGCTGAAAGGAAATGCAGACAGCTAGTAAAAAAAATTTTAAACTAACAAGTGGAAGTTCAACATTCCTGACAATTGGATAACAACTCAGAAAAATCTACTCAAATGTTCCACAAATTTTTTTTGATGAAGTTTTTAATGACAGGAGTCACTTTCAACTCAAGTCCTTAAGGCATGATTGATGTCTGCGGCTACAGCGATTTGACAACTAATTTTTCATTGAAGCACATCATTGAGAGTCTGGCAAATTAAAGGTTTTATTTTTAAATAAGATGCCTGGAGAAGGGTGGTCAAAGATTCCAACAAATCCCATTTCCAAAGGACACAAAAGCCCAAAGCATGAAGATCAATGATCAAAGAATTGTGGTTTAAGAGGGAGCTCGTCTATTTCCTAACCGAGGCAAGAGTAGAATCATACAGAAGGCACAAAGTTATCGGCAGCACAATGGCTCAGTGGTTAGCACAGCTGCCTTATAGCACCAGGGACCATCTTCCGGGAATTGTCTGTGTGGAGTCTGCACATTCTCCCCATGTCTGCGTGGATGGCTTCTGGGTGCTCCGGTTCCAAAGATATGCAGGTTAGGTGGATTGGCCATGCTGAATCACCCATAGTGTCCAGGGATGTGTAGGTTAGGTGGATTAGCTGCTCTAAAAATGTAGCGTTACAGGGGTTGGGTCTAGGTGGGATGTTCCGCCGACAGCACAGACTTGATGGCCTATTGGCCTGCTTCCACACTGTAGGAATTCAACCATCAACAATCAGCTCAACAGATCATCTGAAAAGGGCAGAGAATAGCTTTTCTCTCTTACTAGCCATGTGTATTCTTTTTTGTCTCTGCACTGCTTGCTTAACACAAGCCCCTTCCTGATCCCACCAAAGTTGGACAAACACATCTGTTGACACATTCATCAATGCAGCAAATTGCTCTTGTGAAATGATCATGACTAGTACCGGCATAGAACCAACCAACGCACTACATCCCCCTCCATTCTGACACTCCAGGGAAGGCGCTGTTAAAGTTGAAAGGGTTCAGAAAAGATTTGAGGATGTACTGCCAAGGATTGGAGAGTATGAGCTACAGCGAGAGGCTGAATAGGCTGGGGCTATTTTCTCTGGAGCATTGGAGGCTGAAGGGTGACCTTATAAAAGCCTTAGCTGCATGGGTAGGGTGAATAGTCAAGGTCTTTTCCCCAGGGTAGGGGAGTCCAAAACTAGAGGGCATAGGTTTAAGGTGAGGGAGAATAATTTATAAGGGATTGAAGGGGCAATGTTTTCATGCAGAGGGTGGTTTGTGTTTGAATTGAGCTGCCAGAGGCTGGTACGATGACAACAATTAAAAGGCACCTGGATGGGTACATGAATGGAAAAGGTTAGAGGGACATGGGCCAAATGCTGGCAAACAGGATCAAATTTATTTGGAATATCTGGTCAGCATGGACAAGCTGGACTGAAGAGTCTGTTTCCGTGCTGCACATCCCTATGTCTCTATGAACATACAAAATAATGGGATCGAGTAAAAGGCCAATAACTGCAACTTGACATGCTGCTGATGCTCAGTATGTCTGGCAAAATCTGTGGAGGGAGGACAGTTAATATTTAGCATCCAACAACATTTGGAGAGGCTGCTTCTGCAACTGAACGTTTCAAATGTTCTCTATTTTTATTTCAGATTTGCAGAATGCACAACACTTGCTTTAGTGAAAAGCCAATCTTGCATTTATCTGTTTCTGCTCTCTGCAGTTACACGCTCAGGCCACATGCCATCTTCAACACTGCCGACAATGGTAAATGATTGAGCTGGAAGAACTTTGAGCTTCTCTCCCACAAAGAGAAAGCTGGTAGGCTGCTGAGCGGAGGCAGCTCGAGCTGTAAGAATGAGATGATTTGATAGTCTTCTGCAAGAAGTCCCATCTGTCCATGATACATCAATTCTTTTTCATATTCACAACTCCCAGCTAAAGCTTATCGCATTCTGCAGCATTGTTGGAGGATGCCAAGAAACAGAAACATATTTATATCAAACTACTACTGCAGTAGTGCAAAAATAAGTTGTGACTTAACATGGTGTGTTGAGCCAGCAATGAGTATAATGACTCCACTACTTACCATCTATTATAAGAAAAGTGAACAACATAATTAAAATGCTGTCGCTTTGGGATATTTGGATCAAGCTTGTTTTTTTTTCAGCAGGCATTGGAGGATTGGCAAATCAGTTTTTCCTCTAATACAATAATTATCAAGAGTGAGCCTACGGTTTCCAGATTGCAAATGAAAACAAAATAGTTGCTTCAAGATCACATTGATGTCAAGAAAGCACACCAATGCCTCTACTTCCTTCAGAGGCGAAGGAAATTCAGCACATCCAGAAAGACACTTACCAATTTTTATAGATGCACCATAGAAAGTATTCTATCCAGATGCACTACAGGGTGGTATGGCAACTGCTGTGCCCAGGACCAAAATAAACTACACAGTGTTGTGAACACAGCCCAGTCCATCACACAAGCCAGCCTTCCATTCACTGACTCGATCTATACTTCCCACTGCCTTGGGAAGGCAGCCAACATTATCAAAGAGCCCTCCCAACCTGGCTGTATTCTATTCTACCCTCTCCTATCGGGCACAGGATACGGAAGTTTGAATTAACACACCGAGAGTGTTTGTAACAGCTTCTTTCCCACTGTTATCAGACTTTTGAACAGACCTCTCTTGTATTCAAGTTGATCTCTCTCTGCATCTTCTCTGTTGCCGTAACACTACACTATGTATGCTGTTCTATTACCCTGATGTATTTATGTAAGGAATGATCTGCCTGAGTAGTACAGAAAACAATACTTTTAACTGTATGTCGGTACATGTGACAATAATAAATCAAATCAAAACCAAAAGTACAAAAAGGTTAATGCTCACGTGCATATAGCATCTGAACGAGGACTGAAACTGTATGCTCACTAAGTGCTAATACTGCTGTACATATTAACCAAAAATGCAATGAGCCAAATCTGACTGGTGGTTATTGTCCAGTGTTTCTGACTCGAAGGGAAATTTAGCAACTTGTGCTGCCAACGTGACACCCAAACAACTATTCTTACTCATCTGGCTCTATTTTCACCTTGTACATGTGGTGGATGTGTGGGGAAATTTCTCCCCAGAGTACAGGTTCACTGACTACCCCCAAACAAAAATACAGCTGATTGCAAACAATGGTTAATGGCACATTCTGCACTGAAGTGCGAGCCACGAAGGATAGCCAAAGGTCATAGACAAATCACAGAGCTATGATTCATGCATTATCCAATCGGTTTGCTATGATTCATGCATTATCCAATCGGTTTGCTATGACTAACGGGGAAGCATGATGATACAACTGTATCAAAGTAGAAACCAGTTCACCACAGATATTGAATGTAAAGGGTGCGAGATGAGAATCAACATGATCCAGAGAGACCGAGAGTCAGCATGAACTAGGAGATGGATATCCTGCCTGAAACTTACAAACATCATTGCCTTTATCCTAAGATGTACATAGTTCCATTCATCTGTCAACCCTGTCCTACATTGGAAACAGGAACACTTCAAGTTTAAAACAAACAGTCAGACATAACGCTTAAATATTACGGATGCTAGTCTCTAACCATTTTGATTCACTCCACATGACATCAACTAATATTTGAAACACTGGAATCTGCAAAGCCGACAGACTCTGTCCATATTCCATCAGTAGCTCCATAGACCCGTTCTCCAGAACTACTCATGCCCTTAGCCAAGCTGTTCCAATATGGTTACAATACTGGTATCCATGTAGCAATGTGAAAGATTGCTGAAGAAGGGTCCCAACCCGAAACGTCAAGCTTTCCTGCTCCTCTGCTGTGTTCATCCAGCCTCATACCATGTTATCTCAGACTGCTGAATGATGCTTAGTTTGGGTCCTGCCAGGGCTATTGAACTCCTGCCCTCACTACAGTCTTTGTTAATGACACACAAAAGACTTTTTCCTTCCCATAAGCAGCATATTGAAGGGAGGCAAACTCTTGTAGGTCTGACCATTTTGGGAGCAGCCATTTTGGAGATGGAGTGATTAAAAATAGATTGATTTAAAATAATAATTTTTCAAACATATACAAAGGACATTCAACCAGGAGGCAGCTCAGTTTCATGCTATGTGGTTAGTTGTAATAAAACTAACGAGAGAACCTACATGCTTGAACTGCAAAAGATTTTTAGCTTGTAGTGAATAACACTCTACACCTTCTAGACTAACTTTGTCACAGTTTAAAGTCTTGCTGGCTTGTGTCAAACTGTTTGATACTGCTACTGTAAAGAACCTTGACATGTTATACGATGTTAAGAGGTGCTACAGAAATGTAATTTGCTGTTCCTGAGTGATAAAGGTACTACAGCTGCAGGGGTAGTGCCTTTCGGAGTACGGAGAACCGCGCTGAGCATCGATAAGACATTATGATAGACTAATAATGAGAACAATGTTAGAAGGAACCACGAGGGGAGTAACAGCACCAACCATGTGAAGTAATGGCGCCAAGCGGGAGTCAGAACTGTGGATTTTGTAATGGTTCAAGCTAGCCAGCTCATCACCTACTTCAGGGCAACTATGAGCAATAAAAGCAGACCCTGTCAACAACTGCCCACATCCCCTTAATGAATAAAACACCACAGTATGAGCATTATTCAATATTTCTTTAATTCAGTAAGTGTCAGTGTTTGATCGCTTTAATTAACTGTCTTATTTCTTTAAATCAGTGTTGGATAATTAATATACAAAACTACTATTTCAGGACAAGCTGCTCCAGGCACAATTCTCAAGTTGCTGGGGGTTCTGTTCGCAGAGAGAGACAGGTTGGCGTACATTACGTTGGTTTATCAGTCTTTGACGTTCGTTCTTGGCTCACAGAGAACCATCTTAAATGAGCATTTTATGACTTCACAGGATTTTAGAAAATCACTGCGATTCAGCAAAGCACAGAGATTAATTTGCTTTCATCTCTTCCCAGCTCCCTGGATAACAGAGCTACTTTCCAGAATGCTCTGTTATTTGATTTGCTTTCAGTGGGGATTTTTCAGAGTCACACTTAAAGATGACAGATCCCACACTCTCCGCAGTCTGAGATTATGAACAATTCTGTTTTCACTCGCACTGAATGATCACAAATATCTTCCAGGGCCACCAGAAAGCCTACAAGAATCTGACAGCCAACTGGGCAGAGAAGACAGACTGTCTACTCAGAGGATTCAGGTCCACTTTGTCATCTTAGCGCTCATCATTGAAAATCTAAATCCTCAAATGTAGAACAGCTAAGCCAGATCTACCCGTGACAGGTTATAAAGCAGACACTGCATCAAACCAACTAATTTCTATGATGTATGCAGCTTGTAGATACACAGCAGACAGTCTGCCAGGCAAAGTCACAACAGTGTGTACACACTATTCTTCAAAAGTGAACTCCAAGTCAGGATGGTGGGTGGCTTGAAGTCAGTGCTCCCAGGTATCTGCTGGTCTTGTCCTTCTGGATGGAGGTGGCCATGGGTTTGGAAGGTGCTCTCTGAGGATCCTTGGAGTATTTTCTGCAGTGCACCTTGTAGGCAGTACACACTGCTGCTACTATGCATAATGATTAGAGATTAGAGAGATTCCCTACAGTGTGGAAACAGGCCCTTCGGCCCAACAAGTCCACGCCACCCCTTGGAGCATCCAACCTGGACCCATCCCCCTATAACCCACACACCCCTGAACTCTATGGATAATTTAGGATGGCCAATCCACCTAGCCTGCACATCTTTGGACTGTGGGAGGAAACTGGAGCACCCAGAGGAAACCCACACAGACACGGGGAGAATGTGCAAACTCTGCACAGACACAGTTACCCGAGGCTGGAATTGAACCCGGGTCCCAGGCGCTGTGAGGCTGCAGTGCTAATCACCGAGCCATCGTGCCGCCCTTTTGCTCCAGCACTTTTTGTTTTCAGTACAGATTCCAGCATCTGCAGTAATTTATTCCTCCTTTGCTGTTGCTTCCTGTTCATGTTGTCAAGTTCTCTTTTACAGAATGAAGTTGCACGCACAAAATTCACTCATTCTAAGTTACAGCTAAGTTTTACTCCAAATCAGGCACTGTCTGCCCTCATTCCTCAAACCTGTTGAATAGTGCAGTTCTCCTGGCAGTTGCTGCTTTGTTCCTGCAAGCCTGCAGCACATTTTGATGTTTGCTGGTTTCATCAATTCTAACAAAGTTTCAACCTTCTGTTTGCCCAGTTCATGTTCGCCTTAATAATTGTACAGCCTCTTCCATTTCCTTTCACTTTTTGGATTCTTGGAAGCCTGGTGCCCTTCTATTTGCAGCTTTAGTGGTAATTTGGCTTCCTCTCTGACCTGCTTCAGTTCATTCAAGAGAGCATTTATTTCTGAAGACGACTTCCTCAAGAGTGAGTGGGACTCCTTGGTGTGTGCTGGGCATCTCCAACTGTTTTCTGACAAATCTGTCATTTTCTCCAGCACTGCTTTGAGCTCAAATGCATGTTTCTGTAGCTGTTCCTGCTGAGTGCAATCAGTTTTACATGGGATTGGTCCAGACCTCCTTATAAATAAGCAATCCTTTAATTTAATTGATAACACAAAGCTTGCAATTCTTCCTTCTTCCTCTGCAGTGATCCTGGTGAGCTGCAGCAAGATTTTCATGAAAGGCTTCAGAGATGACATCCTCGCGTTTGGATTGATGCTGAAGTCATGTTCCCCCTTGAATTCTCTTCATTACACAAAGCTGAGATTGTAGCTTCTGTAATGAAGCGTTCTTCCATATTCAGTTCTGCATGTTTCCTGCTCTCATTTTCGTTGTGTTTCTAATATTTGACTGATTTCACAGATTGTGATTAGTGTGAAGGAAATAAAAAGAAACTGCATGACTGCTTTTCACCTGCATGCTGTTAGAATGAGGACAGCTATTCAGATCTTTCCGTTCCTGAGGGTGTGAATGCCTCTTTCTCTGCCACTGGTTTGCACAATGCATTGAAAACCTCATTCTAAGACCCTGATATCAGGACTGACCAAAAAGTACTGATGAGACTATATTCTGCAGCCCCTGCAGTTAAATGCACTCCCAACTAGTCTTCAGCTTCCCCTCCATTAGAGCAAGATAACTTGACTTCTCTGAGACCATTAAGAAAGGATACTGGAGAGCTCAGATTCACTTGACCCCAAGGATATAAGCAGGGTTCTGAATGAATACTTAGTGTCAGTATACACTAATGAGAGGGACAACATGGGTATAAAATCAGGGAGAAGGACTGAGATATACTGGAAGAAGCTAGCACAGACTCTAGAGAGGTCCGACAGGCTCAAACGTAGTCCTGCATGAAATGTATACCGCAGTGTTGATTGAGGCAAAAAGAGGAAATAGCAGGGGCACTGTTAATAATGTTCAATTCCTCTCTGGCCACAGGATAGAGGGACAGCCAATGTCGTACCAGGGTGATATGGTGGCTCAGTGGTTAGCACAAGGGACCTGGGTTCGATTCCAGCCTCTGACGACTGTGTGTGGAGTCTGCACATTCTCCCCGCGTCTACGTGGGTTTCCTCCCACAGTCCAAAGATGTGCAGGGTAAGTGGATTGGCCATGCTAAATTGCCCATAGTGTTCAGGGAGGTGCAGGTTAGGTGGGTTAGCCGTGGGATAGGGTGGTGGTGACTGGGGGAGGGGGGGGGGGGTTTGAGCGAAATACTCTTTGGAGGGTTTATGTAGACTCAATGGGCTGAATGGCTTGCTTCCACACTGTAGGGACTCCATGATCGCAGCCAGAACTTGCAAGGATGTCAGGCTTGCTCTCCCAAAGGCATTAGCGAACTAGGCAGACATTTTACTGCAGCTCAGTAGCTTCTTGCCGATCATTACAGGCTCCAGCTTTTTGTTCGAGGCTTGCTTACTTAATTTAATTTAAATTCCCCAACTGCAGTGTTGGATTTTAGCTCATGGCTGGATGTTCAATTCAGTAACATAACCACTATTCTATTGTGCTCCCAATTGGTGCTATCTGAGACACACACGGACAAGAAAAGAATCCCTTGATGTTATGTCAAACACAAGCTCGGCAATCCTGGCCAATAATTATCCCTGCAACATCAGTAAAATAAACACCAATCATCTGACCACCTCATTGCTGTTTGCAGAACTGTGCACTCCCACTGACTGCTTCATTTCCCTGCATTACAGAGGCAATTTCACGTCAATAACAATGAAGCACTTTGCCAGGAACTATGGTTGCAAAAGGTGCTATGTAAAGGCAAGCTCTTTCTTTAACATAAATGGCAGACTGAAGAAATAACAGCTCAAAAAATACAGACTGAGTGGACAGCACATCTGAAGACATAATGCAGGGCATGAGCCACACAAGACTTCGCCACAAACTGTTTAAATTCCTTTCTGAAACTGACCAAGAAAGGAGTCTGTCAGGTAGAATCTTTAGCACAAATAAAGTTGTTGTTGGCATCTGCATATTGCATTCAAAAGGAGAGAGAAAGGATACGATGGCAGAAACCAGGAGAATGGAAAAGACGAAACAAAGGAGCTTAGAGATGAAGAGAAGGAGAAAAGGAAATATCATCTCTAGTGGCATCTTACAAGTTCCAGAGACCAATCGCTGAATCTGGAACAAACCACACTCAATGTGTTGCTGTTTCAGCATCTGACCAGAATACCATCTAATGCTTAAAGCAGGGGCGTTTCCACATTGAAATAAGCGCACTGTTCCATCAGCATACTTCAGACATTGAACTACAGGCCTCATTTGACAAGCTCCTCCACGGGCACTCTTGGAACTATTTAAAACAAAATTTCTTCATTTTACACCTTGGTCACTTTTCTGAAGATTGGTGCTGAGACATCACACTGGCAAAAGCTGGACAGTCCTCACATCACTCAAAATTAAAATGAAAGGAAAATCTTTTACTCAAACAGAACCTAATTTCATTCCATCAATTCAAAAGATCAAATTTGTGAATTGGCTGTGCTAAACCACCCAGGGTGTCCAGGGACGTGCAAGCTAGGTGGGTGAGCTATAGAACATGGTTTAGAAGGGGTGGACGCTAGGAAATTGCTTCTGTTAGGCAGGGAGACTAGGACCTGGAATGGTAGGTTTAACATATGATGAACGGCTAAGGATCCTGGGATTGTACTCATTAGAGTTTAGAAGGTTGAGGGGAGATCTAATAGAAACTTACAAGATAATGCATGGTTTAGAAGGGGTGGACGCTAGGATGTTGTTTCCGTTAGGCAGGGAGACTGGGACCCGTGGACACAGCCTTAAAATTAGAGGGGCTAAATTTAAAACTGAAATGAGACGACATTTCTTCAGCCAGAGAGTGGTGGGCTTGTGGAATTCATTGCCACAGAGTGCAGTGGAGGCCGGGGCGTTGGATGCCTTCAAGGCAGAGATCGACAAATTCTTGATCTCGAAAGGAGTCAAGGGCTACAGGGGGAGTGCAGGGAAGTGGAGATGAAATGCCCATCAGCCATGATTTAAATGGCGGAGTGGACTTGATGGGCCTTACTTCCACTCTTATGTCTTATGGTCTAAGGATTACAGGGATAGGGTCTAGATGGGATATTCTTCACAAGATCAGTGTGGACTCGCTGGGCTGAATGGCCTGTTCCCACACTGTAGGGATTCCGTGAATTCTCCTCTTGCAGCCAGGGGCCTAAATTTGTCAATACACATTGACAAAGATTCGGATTTTCCAGCCTGCCTTTCTTCACCAAGTCTCATGGTCTTCAGTGGAGGAAGAAGGCTTTTGGTTCATGGGCTGTACCTCTTCAGGTTTTGCTGCGATTTCACTTTCATGGGGGTTGGGGGTTGTGCAGACACTGGATGGTGGATGGAAAATAAAATTCCGACTGTGGTGAAAACTGGATGTTTCATCAGAAGGCCTGGCCTACAATCCAGTTATTAGTCAGATAACACATCCATGCTCATGACTCTGTCTTCCTACATCAACTGGAAAGTAAGAAGACTCATTACCTAAACTGAGGAATCTTGACTGTCAGCCAAACATTTTCTTCTATTTTCAAGTTGTGAGGGTCACCAGACTGTAGCTTCAATTCCTGGTCATGAGAATCTAAAAGCCTCTTCCTTGCTTCATCTGAGCTTAGACTTTTTCAGCTTCGCAGAATGCCTCCATGGTTTTAACTAAGCACTTTGCTTCTGGAACTTTTAAACTGAATTCCCTATACTCAAATAACTTAATTTTAGCAAATTATAACTACCTTCCTCCCTTTCTCAGGAACAACTGCTTTAGACATCCAGCCAACAGCTTGAAAGTTTAATGCACCACAATATTTATTTTGTTCACTAATGGGTTCTCCAATTAGCCTCTGCTAAAGGCCACTTTTCAAATATTATGGACAATACCAGTCTCCCTGCTGTAGGAAGGAAGTTGTTAAACTTGAAAGGGCTCAGAAAAGATTTACAATGCTGCCGCCATTATTGGAGAGTTTCAGCCAGAGGGAGAGGCTAAGCAGGCTGGGGCTATTTTCTCTAGCGTGTCGGAGGCTGTGGGGTGACCTTACTGAACTTTATCAAATCATGACGGGCATGGATAGGATGAATAGCCAAGGTCTTTTCCCCAGGGTAAGGATGTCCAAACCTAGAGGACAAAAGTTTAAGGTGAGGGGGGAAATATTTAAAAGGGACCTAAAGGGGCAACTTTTTCACACAGAGGGTGGTGTGTGTATAGAATGTACTGCCAGATGAAGTGGTGGAGGCTGGTACAATTACAACATTTAAATGTATATGTATATGAATAGGAAGGGTTTAAAAGGGATGTGGGCCAAATGCTGGCAAATGAGACTAGATTAATTTAGAATACCTGGTCGGCATGGACGAGTTGGACCGAAGGGTCTGTTACTGTGCTGTACAACTCTATGACTTGAACTATTTTTCTTACCATCCTCTATGTTAAAAAAAAAATCAAGGCTACAGAAATACTTTCAAGTCATTGTTAGTCATTAAACTCTTTCAGCCACACAGAAAGCACATATGCCACTAATTCAAAATTCAAAGACCCAAACTCAATAAACAAATTACCTAAGTTGCACACTTTATATCACAATGGATTCTCTAGCCAATTTTTGATGATTGGCAACCCTAAGTTGTCTAAACAATAATGGATCATCAGCCATACTTCAACCGAATAAAAACCAAAACAACTGCCAATGTTGTAAATTAGGAATGAAAACAGAAGTTGCTGGAAAAGCTCAGCAGGTCTGGCAGCATCTGTGAAGAAACCAAAAAATCATTGGACCAGATACGTTAACTCTGATTTTTTCTTCTGCACAGATGCTGCCAGACCTGCTGAGCAAAAAGGCCAATCGAACATGATATAATTGCACCAATTCACTAGCAGCCATTTTAGCTCCACCAATGAGAAGGAGGGGAGCCTCACAGTGAACAAACACACACACACACACACACACACACACACACACACACGCACACGCACAAAGATAGATCTGCTGCCTCAATAATTTACAGAACATCGCAAATTTATCACTGCATGTCTCGGGTTTAAATAATGAAGATCATTTTGGGTGTATTGGGAATAAAACCTGACAATTTTGAATTAAAATCTGCACAATTACAAGGTTGATAAATCAATGGGCTTCCTGCTTGCTTGTGATTGCAATTCCTAAACTGAATACTTAAACTGGAGAAAATGCGGGAGAAACTCAGCAAACCTGTGGACAGAAAACAAAGTGAATGTTTCAAGTCTGTTGTGAGATCCTAACGCTGTTCCTCTCTGCACGGATGCTGCCGGGCCAGAGTTTCTGCAGCACTTTCAGATTTCTGAATTAAACGTCTGTGGATTGAGAGGCTTTCTCTTCATGGCCCCCTCTAAAAACATGAACGCAGACCAACTCGTACGCGGGAATTGTGTGTGTGCATGCATGGATGTGTGTTCGTTCAGTCTCACATACATTCAGACAGTTTCACAATATAGAACAGGTATCAGTGTGGAAGAAGTTAACAGCTTTGCTCCAAAAATAATGCTGGAAAGTTATTTTAAAAGTTACAGAGGAAGCTGAGAATTGAACAGAATTGCCTCTGAGAATCCTGTCCGAGATTCCGCAACACAGAGCTTTTGTTTATTTTTTTAAATTCACTCTTGGGACGTGGATGTCGCCTATTGGGCTGGCAGAGAATATATACAACCCTGCTCACAACCTATAGCTTCGTTCTGAGAAATCAGCAGAATGATCATGTCTGCAGCTTTAGCTCACTTTGCTCAGGCCCCTCTGTATCCAAGAGATAGTCTGTCTTCACAACTGTGCAACATCTCCACACAGCAGCTAGATGACACTGAGAATGGGACAATGTGCATGTGAACCACAGGTTTTGAAAACTAAGCGCCCATGGTGGAGGCAGAGTTGTCGAAACATTGAGGTCTACAGCACAAAAAAGAGGCCACTCAGCCCATCAAGTCAACACAAAAATTATCCATTCTAATCCATTTTCCATTGGGCCATAGTCCTGGCATTGCCACCATCACTCTTGCAGGCAGTGAGTTGCGGGCTGACAAGTGGCAAGTGACATTCACACCACATAAATGCCAGGCTATGACCATCATCAATACGAGACAATCTAACTGCTGCATCTTGACATCCAATGGTGTTCCTATCACTGAATCTCCCACTATCAACATTGGGAGGGGAGGGGGGGGGGGTATCACTGACCAGAAACTCAACTGGACTCACCTCATTAACACAGTGGCTCTAAGAGCAGGTCAGAAGCTAGGAATACTGCAGCAAATAACTCACCTCCTGACACCCCAAAGCCTGTCTACCATCTACAAGACCCAAGTCAGGACTGTGATGGAAAATCCCACTTGCCTGGATGGGTGCAGCTCCAACAACACTCAAGAAGCCGGACACCATCCAGGACAAAGCAGCCCGCTTGATTGGCACCACATCCACAAGGACGACGCTCAGTAGCAACGAGTGTGTACTGTCTACAAGCTGTTGTGCAGAAATTCACCAAAGATCCTCAGACAGCTCCCTCTAAACCCACGACGACTTCCATCTAGAAGGACACGGGCAGCAGACACATGGGAACACCACCAACCCCATGTTCCCCTCCAAGCTACTCACCATCCTGACTTGGAAATATATCGCCATTCCTTCACTGTCGCTGGGTCAAAATCCTGGAATTCCCTCCCTAATAGCATTGTAGGTCAACCCACAGCAGGAAGACCGCAGCAATTCGAGAAGGCAGCTCACCACCACCTTCTCAAGGGCAATTAGGGACGGGCAAGAAGTGCCGGCCAGCCAGCGATGCCCACATCCCACAATGAATAAAAACAAAACCTCTGGGTTAAAAAGACTTTGCTCACATCCCCTCTAAACTTCCTGATCCTTCCTTCAAGCTACGTCCTCTGATTATTGATCTCTTCACCAAAGGGGAAAAAAAGTCTCTTCCGGTCTCACTGATGTGTGTCCCTTGTAATTTTATACATCTCCTTCGTGCCCCTCCTCTGTCTCGACTGCCCCCAGGAAAATAATGGCGATCTACCCAATGGCTTTTTATAACTGAGGCTCACCAAGCCAGGCAATACCCTGTTCCAGCATAGCCTCCCTGCTCTGAAACTCAGCTGATAAAAGGCAAGTACACCATTTATGTTTTTAACCACTTTACCCACCGTTCTGGATCCCTCTGATCCTCTATGCTTCCCAGGTTCCTACCATTCATCACATATTCCCTTATCTGGCTGGTCCTGCCCATGTCCATTAGTGCATCACCTCACACTTATCTGGATTGAATTTTATTTGCCACTGATTAGCCCGTGTGATCAGTTAATCTGCACCCTCCGCTAATCTGAGGCTATTCCCCTCACTATTTACCACCCCACCAATTTTTGGTATCATCTGTGGACTTCCTGATCAATCTCTTTACATTCAAGTCTAAATCACGCATACAGACTACATACAGCAAGGGACCCAACACTGAAACAGGCTTCCGGTCACAAGAATAGACCCCGACCATCACCCTCTGCTTCCTGCCACTCAGACAATTCCACATCCTATTCGCCAAATTTCCTTAGACTCTTACCATCACTTTGTTTTCCATGCAAGATCTTATCAAAAACCTTGC